>NC_043700.1:156034849-156151856 GCF_006229205.1 Suricata suricatta | reverse complement strand
TTTTTTTTTTATCCATTCTGTTACCCTGTGTCATTTGGCTGGAGGATTCTGTCCATTTACATTCAGTGTTATTGAAAAATGTGGGTTTAGATTCATTGTGTTCTCTGTAGAGTTCATGTTTGTAATGTTGTCTCTGGTACCTTGTATTCTTTGCAAGATTTCCCTCATAGAATCCCTCTTAGGATTTCTTGTGGGGCTGGTTTAGTTGTGATGAATTCTTTCAATTTTTGTTTATTTGGGAACACCTTTATTTCTCCTTCTATTTTGAATTACAAGCTTGCTGGATAAAGGATTCTTAGCTGCATATTTTTCCTGTTCATCATATTGAAGATTTCCTGCCATTCCTTTCTGGCCTGCCAAGTTTTGTTAGATAGGTCTGTAACCACTCTGATAGGTTTCCCTTTGTATGTTAGGGCCCTTTTATCCCTAATAGCTTTCAGAATTGCCTCTTTATCTTCATATTTTGCCAATTTCACTATGATATGTTGTGCCGAAGTCAATTCAAATTACATCTTAAGGGGGTTCTTTTTGCTTCTTGAATTTGAATGTCTATTTCCCCAGATTCGGGAAATTCTCAGTTATAATTTGATCTGTCACCCCTTCAGGACCTTTTTCTCTTTCTTCTTCTTCAGGAATTCCTATGAGAAGGATATTGTCCTGCTTGATTGTATCACTCAGGCCTCGAATTGCTTTTTTCAAGCCCAGCGATTTATGACAGTTGTTCTAAATTCTTGTTCTGTCATGTTGCTTATATCTATTTTGAGCAGTTCTGTGGCTGTGACTTCTTCCTGGAGTTTCTTTAGGGGAGAGTTCTTTCGTTTTGTCATTTTTGGCTAGCTCTCTGTCGCTTTTCAGTTTTAAAAGCTCATTGTTACTGTGCACCTGTTAGTATTGCTCTGTCAGAGGAAGGTTATTGACTGGCCAGGTTCTGTCTTTTCAGGAAGTGTTCTTTTAATGGTGTCTCTCAGTTTCTCTTGTGCCTTTGATTATTTTCTTTCCCTACTCAGTGATATTTGGGAATCTCCATCATGTGTACTTTGGCCTGTTTCTTGGGGTAGCCCTGAAAAGGAAAACAGACAGACAAACACACAAGGAACAAAAGTATGCAAACATACAGATAAATCAATCAAACAGACAAATTTAAAAGGGAAAGGAAGAAAAGGAAGGGAGAGGAAAGAGAAGAAATGAAAAGAAGAGAAGAAAAAAATGAAGGGGGCAGAGACAACAAAGGACATATAACCAGTCGAGGGGAGAGAGAAGGATGAGATATAGGAGAATATATCTGGATGGCAAGAGAAAAAAAAATGAGGGAGAAAGGAAAAAGGAAAATAAAGAGTAAAAACAAAAAAAAATTTTTTAAGGAGTAAAAGAAGCAATAATAAAAAAAATAAATGCAAAAAAGCAGCAGCTCCCCCTCGTGAATAGGCGTTGTTTGGTGTAGGTAGGTCTCAGGGAGCCACTCTAGGAGGCCCCGCCTTGGTGGTTGCAGAGAGTAGAATGACTGCACCCCAACCTCCACTGGAAGTAAGCGCTGCAAGCCACTCTTATGAGTCTGAGCTTCTTGTGCCATGGGCTGAGCTGTATTTTCCAGGCCCGCCTCACTTCATGCACTTTAATGCTACCACAGATGAGATGGACTGCTTTGGTGGCCAGCTTCTTAGCTGGGATTGGGATCTCGTGGGCCAGGGAGCTGTTTCTCTTGGTGCTGGCTGGAATTCGCGCTGTCTCTGCCAGAGGTGAGGTGTGTTCCACAGCCGCTGCAGCCATCAGCTCCCGGCCGGGATTGGCTGTTTTTCCTGGTGCCACCCGGATTTGCACTGTCACTGCTGGAGGCGAGGTGCTCTCGTGCAGGCGCAGCCTGCCACCCAGCTGGGACCGCACAGTGGGAGGGGCTATTTTTTTTCCAGTGCTGTCCTGGGTCTGCACCGCGGATTCCACAGAGCACAAGGATGAATTTGCCAGCTATCTAGGACAGGTTTCTCTCCCCTAGCACAGCGGTTATATATGGAGTGAGAGTTTTTATCTCCGTCTAGGGTTGTTATTTATCTCTTCTCTAAAGACAGTACTATGAGCGTGTTCAGTTTCTCTTTCTCCTCCCTTTGTCTCTCAGGGGTTCCATGCATTTCCTCTGTGTTGGGCTGGGGCTCCCACCTCCCCTGCCCTTCTCGGGCTGGCCTGTTTTCCAATCTCCCCAGTTCACACTCACTCATTCAGGCATCTTTGAGGTTGTCTTCTTTCTGGAGTCTGTATTTTCTCTTCCCACTCTTGCAGATAAGAGTAATGTCTTTCTCAGTTTGATAGATGGGGCAGACGAAGTTAACAGAGCTCCCTTCTTCTCCGCCATCTTGCCTCCTATCCGGATTGACTCTAATTTTGAAAGAAGTCCTTCTTTGGGCAAAATGTTGTCAATCAGCATTGCATGCTACAGAGAAAGATTTGTGAAAGGAAGAGTCAGTTGATACAGCAAATGTCGTTGTTGTCCTAAGAAATTGCCATTGTCCCTTTAACCTTCAGTCACTACTGCCCTGATCAGTCAGAAGCCATTGACATTGAGGCAAGACCCTCGCCCAGCAAAGAGATTACAACTTGCTGAAAACCCAGAGAATGGTTAGCACTATTTTAGCAATAAAGCATTTTTTAATTAAGACAGTTAGGCACTAAAGTATGTACATCATTTATTTAAGGTATTTACATTGTTTTGAGGCATAATGCTATTTTGTACTTAATGGACTACAGCGTAATATAAACATAACTTTTATATGCACTGACAGACCAAAAAATTCATTTGACTTACTTAACTGTAGCGATGTGGAACCAAACCAGACTATCTCCAAGGCATACCTGCAGTTGACGTATGTAATCTGTTGCTTTCATTAAGTCATGTGTTGAAGTCAGTTTTAGCCATGTAAAATGGTACTTCTCTATTTATTTATAATATATTTTATTTTATTTTAAGATAAATCTTAAATTTATCTTTGAAATTTTATTTATTTATTTAATTTTTTTGTGTTTATAATCTATTTTAAATCACACACACTTCCAGAAGTGAAATGTCAAATAGTTTTTAGAAATTAATTAAATCTCATCCATTATACTGAAATCTCCTTTCTACAGTTCAACTAAAGAAATGCCTGTCTTCATCATATAGCCACAGATACCATATACTTTTAAAGGCAACTATCACTTCAAATTTTAGTCTTTTTTTAAAAAGTTTATTTATTTTGAGAGAGAGGCACGAGCAGGAGGGGAGAGAGGAGAGCCAGAGAGGAGAGAATCCCAAGCAGGTTCCACACTGCCAGCACAGGGCCCCACATGGAGCTCGATCCTACAACCTGTGAGATCATGACCTGAGCCAAAATCAAGAGTCAGATGCCCAACCAACCGAGCCACCCAGAGATCCCTAATTTTTAGTCTTTGATGTGTTTATTTTATTTGTATTTATAACTCAGGTTAATAATCTGCAGAAAACCTTTGGAAAACATTTAATGTAGTCTAACCTTTAGTTTTATAAGTATATATCATCATTCAGCAGTTAAATTCTTTCTGTTTTAGTTAAAATAACTCCCTTCCCTATCCATTAATTTTTTATCTTATTCCTCATTCTTTTAGGCATGTTATTTTCTTTGCATTTATGAAAAAAATTCTGTGGTTATACATCCAGAAAATACCCTATTTCTTGTATATAAAAGAGTAGTTTCACTAATTATTTGAACAACAGTAATATATACACTGCTGGGATAGAAATGATTACTTGCATAAAATATTTAGTCTTAATGAATCTATGAAGAAAATTTATAAATTATAAATAAGTTTTTCCAGAACAGATTTGAACTGCCTAGGTTAATGATTTTTAAAGTCTGGTACCCAGAATTAGCATCACTTAAACTTGTTAGAAATACAAATTCTCAGGCCCCACTGCAAACCTTTTGAATCTGAAACTGGTGGTGTGTGGGGGGGGGGGGGGACAGAAGCTGTGTTTTCACAAATTCTCGGTGATTCTGACCTGTGATCGTTTGAGAATATAGACTTGGGGTAAGATCTTTAATGAGCAGGCCGTATTCACTGGGTTTTGGTGGACAGGTGCCTGGTCTAGTTTAAAAGGCTTCTGAGGAAGACAATTCCATCGACTCTTATGTGCCATTTCAAATACTTGTGTGCTACTTGTCAACTAGCTTCAAAAGATATAATTAAACATTTTTGTGTTTCATAAGAGAAAAAGAGGGGCACACTTTTCTCATCCTTTGATCTTGGGTATATTTTTGGAAGATGATTAAAGAGAGAAAATATGAATCCTTACCACTCTCAGTAGGGAGTTTGTGCCTAGGGAATCAAGTTTTCCTGAGTGTCTTTGTGGAGGTGAGGAATGATATAGGTTCCTACTCGGGTCATTAAAGTAATTAATTAATTGTACTTAAAGTTAGAGTCTCTCATAAAACTATTTTCATTGTGTATCTGTATACAACACAGGTTGTATTCTTTTTATTTTTAAGTTTATTTTGAGAGAGAAAGAAAGCTAGCATAGGGAGGGGTGGGGCAGAGAGAGAGGCAGAGAATCCCAAGCAGGATCCATGCCATCAGTGCAGACCCCGATGCGAGGATCGAACCCACATACCATGAGATCGTGACCTGAGCCAAAACCAAGTGTTGGACACTCAACCGACTCAGCCACCAGATACCCCATCCCTAAATCTTAAATGTAGAAGCAATACATTAATTTCCTTGTATGCTTTTCCCCACCATAAACATTTGGCTTTATGATTAAAGTTGAGACATGTTTGATGGGATTAGTTTTAGAATAATTTTTCACTGAAATGAAGATATGTTTTCTAATGATTAAGTATATATGTTCATGGTAAAAAAATATAGACAGCTACAAAAGATATTTAAAAGTTATCTATTAATATGCTACCTCAAAATAACCAGTGTTTATGTTTTAAAGATATTTTATTCCACATTTATATACCTAAAGAGCATATCTATCTATCTATCTATCTATCTATCTATCTATCTATCTATCTATCTATCTAAATCTGTATCTATCTATCTATTCCAGTTGAGTTCATAGGGGTATACAGGTATAAATAATGGATTAACATTTTATAAACTTCAGGGGCGCCTGGGTGGCTCAGTCAGTTAAGCATCCAGCTTCGGCTCAGGTCATGATCTCACGGTTAGTGGGTTCAAGCCCCGCGTCGGGCTCTGTTCTGACAGCTCAGAGCCTGGAGCCTGGTTCAAATTCTGTGTCTCCTTCTCTCTTTCCCTTGCTCATACTGTCTCTCAAAAATAAACAAAAAGTTAAAAAAAAAGGAAAATTCATAAACTTCAAAAATTTTATAATAATTTATTTGAATATTTGTTTAATATTATATTTCCATGTAGATATGCCACATTTTAACAATTTCTCTTTTTGATGCCTTTTCCAGTGCTGAGTTGACCATCTTTCTACTCAGGGCCAAGGAGGATGAGCATTTTTAAGGATATTACCTCATGGCTCCAGAGAAGTGAAAAAGCAGGCTAGAATTACCCCAGCACTGTATGAAAGCTTGCTTTCATTGGGCATTATGAATAAAGAAACTCTTTGCTCATTCAGTGCAACAAATACTCTGCTTTAATTGCTTTTTTTAGGTTACTGGTGAAGTTGGAAATACTTTTTTCCTATGTATTTGCAGTGGGTCAGTGTCTGCATGTTGGTTCATGCTCTTCTAGCAAATATTTAAGCTGGAAGTGGATGATTTCTAATATTGCTTTTATAAAAACACCAAAGTAAAACATAGGCCATTGTGAGTGATAATAGGACTTGTAAGGATGAAAATGGAATAGGAGGGCAGAGCCTATAAATTAGCTGTGAAAATTTTAAGGTAGATACAAATGTGAATAAATCTTAGTAATTTTAAACATAGGCTAAGAACACTACCACACAAAATTTTAGGAGGCATAAAATCTTGTATTCAAGCTACGAATTAGATAACTTACAACATTTATAAATGTGCAATTTAGGAATTAATAAAAATCTACTTATATATGAATGAGTAATAAAATAGTCATGGAGAGAGTGGCTGAATTATTTTATGTGACTGGCACTACCTTGATGTATAATAATGAGTGAGTCAGTGTCTCTGAACCTCAGCTTTCTTGTGTATAAAGCATTTAGTTGGATATTTAAGATATTTTCTAGCTTTAAAATTATGAATTTTTATTTAAGTTGCTAAGTCTTACCATCTTTAAATATTTTTCCTACTTGGTGAAATGTTGGCATCAAATGATTACTAAGTCCTCTGCAATAATAAGACCAGCTGCCACTTACGGAGAGCTAGTCCATGCCACACACCTTGCGTATATTCTCATTAACTCTTCACAACAAACCTAAAGATCTAAAGAGTACTTATCAATTTCCTGATGGGGAAACTGAAGATTATGAAAAGTCCTACTGGGATTGAGTGATTAGGGCCAAAATTTGAACCCATGAATGCTTGAAAAGCTCCTTTTTCCACTCTGCTAGTTTCCTCTCTCGAACAAACGTGAAGCCTTGCGTTAGACCTGTGTTTTCAGCAGTAGCGTTATTGGCATTTTAGGCCAATAATTCTTTGTTGTGGTAGGGGCTGTCCTGTGATTATAATGGCATCCATGGCAACTGTCTATTAGCACCCCCTCAGTTGTGACAACCAAAAATGCCTCCAGATATTGCAAATGTCCCTGGGGAGGCAAAATTGTTCCTAGTTAAGGACTACTAATTTAATGCAACCTAAATCATCAATAGTCTAGGACAAATAGAATTATCTCAAACAGAGGTGGCTTTAGGCCATCTTGGATTGCAGAGGACAAGGTAGAATCGACCAAGTAGAATCCCATCATTCAGCAATACTTATTGCACACTTATTGATTGCTTGGCCTTTATCCTCTTGAGATTTTTCTTGTTTGGAAAATACTCATTTCTAGGATGCATAGTGTACGACCATGAACCTGATTAGATATTAGTTAATATTTAAAAATATTCATTGGGACGCCGGAGTGTCTCAATCAGTTAAGCGTCTGACTTCAACTCAAGTCATGATCTCAGGGTCTGTGAGTTCGAGCCCTGTATCGGGCTCTGTGCTGACAGCTTGGAGCCTGGAGCCTGCTTCAGATTCTGTGTCTCCCCCTCTCTCTCTGCCCCTTCCTGCTGGTTCTCTGTCTCTCTCTGTCTCAAAAATAAACAAACATTTTAAAACAATTTAAAAATATTCATTGAGTACTTGTCCTGTGGTAGGCGTTGTCTGGTCACTGGTTCAAACTGTAAATAAGATGGTCTTATGGGGGAAGCAGCTATTAAGTAATTACAATTCATTCCCCTTTCTTACTACCAGTCTTTTACAGCATGCATTTAGTCCAGTGTGTTTATTATGTTTTACACACACAGCTTGTCACATAGAGCTAGGATTTGCTGTCCTTTGTGTGATGAATAAAGGTAGCATGCCATGAAATTTGTGTTCTGCCCATTTAGGAAGGTATTTTGGCCCTTGTTTTCAAAATGGTCACTTATCTGGGTGTAGCTTCATATCATAACTTACTTGTTTATTGACTAGGTTAATGTTTTAATGTTCTTAGTATTTGCCGCTCTGAAACCTGGCCATAAACCTGACTAGGTTTGTCTCGTGGAGGTTAATCTCTAAAGTATTTCTGGGAGTGAGGGAGTCTCATGAAGTTCATCCCTGATCCCTCTTCTGGGCTCTTTGCTTCTTGAGGGCAGGAATCTTGGAATTTACATAAGACTTTTCATTATTGTGGTTTGCAGCACCAGGAAAAGTGCCTGACTGGCACAGGGAGCCCTTGGTAGCTGTTTATTAAACAGATAGAAGGAAAAGAGATCTCTGAACAGCAAAAATAGGTTTCACTAAATAAGTCATAAGTTTCTGTGTTCGCTACATGAAGACCATTAAGGTTATTAATTCAGTATTTAAGTATATTGACTTTTCTAAGAGAGTTGAGAATAAGAATTAAACTTTGATAAAGGCAGATATTTGGGCATCCAAGGGAGAAACAAACCTATAAAGTCAGACATGAACATTCGAAACAAGGAGGTCTTCAATTACTGGAAGAGAACCTATGGATATGTTTCCGAAAATCCTGAATGCATTGCTGCATTGAACACTTTGCACTAATTTGTGCTTAGAACATTGGAACTGAATTCTCAGAAGAAAATTTATTTAAAATGTGTAAAATACTGGAAAATTATTTATTTTTATTAAAAAATTTTTTAGTGTTTATTTTTAAGAGAGAGAGAGAGAGACAGAGTGCTAGCGGGGGACAGGCTGAGAGAGGAAGACAGAATCTGAAGCAGGCTCCAGGCTCTAGGCTGACCTGTCAGCATAGAGCCCGACATGGGGCTCGAACCCACGAACCATGAGATCATGACCTGAGCCGAAGTTGTACACTTAACTGACTGAGCTGCCTAGGCACCCCTATTTTTTTTAGTTCAGTATTGTGAAAGCATGATTCTTCTTTGACAAGGCTGAATTGTTCAGTATACATCCTGGGAAGCGCTGACATGAACAAGGGAAAAATAAAGAAGAAGGGGATACAGTTTCTGAATATCAAATGTTAAACAGCAGAGGGAAAATTCCATAAAAGAAGTCTGTGTAGGATCAAACCTTGATTATCCAAAGTACTGGTATATAAGAATGCACATAAATTCCAAAATAGTAAGTAATCAAGAAACAATTTTTATTTAATTTTAAAAGGCCTACACACACACACACACACACACACACACACACACACACACACTTACCCTCCTCTGGTTTTAACACTCTTCACACTTCATCCAATTGGTTTTTCTGTGTTTTTTTTTATTTAGTTATTTTTTAAAATATAATTTACTGTCAAGTTAGCTAACAGATAGTGTATATTGTGTGCTGCTGGCTTTGGGAATAGATTCCCATGATTCATCACTTACATACAACACCCGGTGCTTGTCCCAACACGTGCCCTCCTCAATGCCCGTCACCCATTTTCCCCACCCCCCACCTCCATCAACCCTTACTTCTCTCTCTGTATTTAAGGGGCTCTTATGGTTTGCCTCCCTCTCTGAAACTATTTTCCCCCCTTTTCTTCTCCCATGGTCTTCAGTTAAGTTTCTCAAATTCCACATATGAGTGAAAACATATGATATCTGTTTTTCTCTGACTGACTTATTTAACTTAGCATAATATGGTCCAGTTCCATCCACATTGTGCAAAAGGCAAGATTTCATTCTTTCTCATAGTATTATAAGTAGTATCCCATAGTATTATAGTAGTATCCCATAGTATTATAAACCACATCTTCTTTATCCATCCATCAGTTCATGGACATTTGAGCTCTTTCCATAATTTAGCTATTGTTGATAGTGCTGCCATTGGGCTACATCAGCACTCCTATATCCTTTGGATAAATTCCTAGCAGTGCTATTGCTGAGTCATAGAGTAGTTCTATTTTTAATTTTTGAGGAAGCCGCTCACTGTTCTCCAAAAAGGCTGTACCAGTTTGCATTCCCACCAACAGTACAAGTGGGTTTCTGTTTCTCCACATCCTCATCAACATCTGTTGTTTCCACAGTTGATTTTAGCCACTCTGACTGGTATGAGGTGATATCGCAATGTGGTTTTGATTTGTATCTCCCTGATGATGAGCAGTGTTGAGTATCATTTTATTTGTCTGTTGGCCATCTGGATGTCTTCTTTGGAAAAGTGTCTATTCATGTCTTTTGCTCATTTCTTCACTGGATTATTTGGGTTCTTTTTGATGTTGATTTTGATAAGTTCTTTATAGATTTTGGATACTAACCCTTTACCCAATAGGTCATTTGCAATTGTCTTCTCCCATTCCTTCAGTTGCTGATTGTTTCCTTTGCTGTGCAGAAGCTTTTTATCTTGATGAGGTCCCAATAGTTCATTTTTGTTTTTATTTCCCTTGCCTTCAGAGATAGGTTGAGTAAGAAGTTGCAGCAGCTGAGATCAAAGAGGTTGCTGCCTGTTTTGTTCTCTAGGGCTTTGATGGTTTCCTGTCTCACATTTAGGTCTTTCATCCATTTTGAGTTTATTTTTGTGTACAGTGTAGGAAAGTGGTGCAGTTTCATTCTTCTACATTTGCTGTTTCAACCCAGATAAAATTGTTTTAGTACTTAAAAGGATAAACCTTAAGCTGTGTGAAAAAAACAGGTACTTAGAAAACTTCTTCCCTGAGAGTTTCCCAACAATAAAATTCAAATGCCTGAGCTATTTTAAAAATAGGTCTTCTTGTTTTATTTCCCTTTTTATGTCTTCCTGTTGCAGTCTTGTTAGAGGTCATTTTAGGGTTCCATGCTAAAAGTGAAACTCTGATAACTTTAGCATGCACAATAAAAGATATAGTGAGATTATGAAATAAATAAGCTCATGTACCTTGTGGGGCTGGTATATACAAAATTGTTACAGATATTCCGGTTTTTTGCTGAGTATATGAGGCGTTACCTGATTCATACGTTCATTCTACAAATATGTATGGAATCTACTCTGTGCCTGGCACTCTGTAGTCTAGGCTGTATGAGTGAACAAAAAAGCTAGAAATCCCTCCTCTAATGGAGAGGAGAGACAACAAGAGCTAAAATACAAAAATAATTTTATGATGTTTAGAAAGTGATGCAAAAGTTCTATGAAAAATAAAACTGGGAAGGAACACGGATGGTTGAGGTGAGCCTGTAGCAGGTGGCATGAAGGAGGAGAGGAGCAATAGATTGGAGAGGACTGTGCCACTTGGGTGGCTCCATCAGTTAAACATCTGGCTTTTGGTTTTGTCTTAGGTTCAGATCTCACATTGGGGAGTTTTAGCCCCGCATCGGACTCTGTGCTGGCAGCATGGAATCTGCTCTCTCTCTCTCTGTCTGCCTCTCCCCTGCTCATCTGTGCTCTCTCTCTCAAAGTAAATAAAAAAACACTAAAAAAATAGATTGGAGAGCAGTTTGGTAGGCAGATACACATGATGCTGACACCTGTTGTCATAATTAAGATGAGAGTCTCTAGAGAGTTTTAAATTGTGGAAAATTCAGGATGTAACTTAGGTTTTAATGGGACTAGATGATAGTGGTAGAGGTGATGCCACCTGATGAGATTCTGGACTCGGTGGAATTTGCTGACTATCTGGGTTTTGAGGAGAGGACAGGGCCCCGAGATGAATCAGAGGCTTTCGGGATGAGGATCTGGAAGGATGGCGCCTCCATCAACTGAGAATCTGTGGAGGAAGCAGGTTTGGGGGAGGTAGAGGAGCACAGTTCTGTACCTGTTACTGGGGCTGCCTAGTTGGCAGGCAGATATAGGAGTCTAGGATTCAGGGAAGAGGTCTGAGCTGGAGGCCAGTTACATGGGGGAAACTGGAGAAGTGTTGGTTTGATGGCTTTGGTTTTCTCCGTACAGTAGAAACAAGGTCATCGGTAGGAAGAAGTTAGGAAGGACATATGGGAAGTTAGAGGAGAAGATATGAAACAGTTGTCTATGAAAGTGGGAAAGTGAAGAGTGTGCAAATGCTGTGTGATTACCATCAGTAGGTGTGGCTGGTTGGTGGTCCCTGGTCAGTAATTTAAAGTGACACTAGTCAGGGATGTTACGGGTTTCTCTACAGCACTTTCAACCTGGAAGTACTAACTGGAACAGAGTATAACAAGAATTTAGATACAACTGATTTGAATAGAACTAGGGTAAGAGTTTTGCCAAGAGAGGAGAGAAGACCTAAGGGGTAGAGAGAATATACAAGGAAGTGATAACAAGGTTACCATGAAATTGAAATCGATTGAGCAGGGAAGTGAGACCATACATGAAGGAGGGACAGTGAAAGATAGTGGTTTAGTTGCTTACAGGTCCCTGTGGGGGCAGATGATACTGAAGCCAGGTTAAAAATGTATCGTTTAAAAGCAAATTTTATTTGTGTATACTGAATCATCTTTCAAACATATGCAAAGAGCTTTCTATTGAATGCGTCAAATTAGTGTTTTTAAATTAAATACCAGTATTTAAACTTGTTAACTTTAGTTTTTCAAATCAAGTGTGTCTGTAGTTTGTTTTTTTCCCCTAAATGACAGAGGTTCAGCTCTTTTATACGTGTCCTCTTCTTTCTTCCAACCCTTGTGTTTTTTTGGATTAGTCTTGGATAACCACTTATCAAGCTGTGTCCCTTGGGTAAGTTTCTCAATTGCTCTGAGCCTCAATTTTCTCACCCTAAAATGGAGGTAATGATATATACTTTGTTGTAAGGGTTAAAGTTACTGTGTACTTACCACCAGCACAGAACTTGGCATGTCTTTCTAAATGGCAGATATTGTTATGATCTTAGGTTTATTGAGTTAATATTTTATTAGAGTTGAGGAACCAAATCTCAAACACATGCTGTTCTGTCATCCCTGTATTCAGGAGTACTATCTGGAATTACCAACGTCCAAACATAGTATTAAAAATTGCTGTTAACATTTTAATATGTGTTTGTTTTTTCAGCTTTAAGAATAGACAAAGACATATTGGGAACTAACCATGAGTATGGGTGAGCTTTTTTAAGTTCCCAGTAGCAGAGAGATATGCATACAACTTCAGTTTTTTTCCCCTGCCTTTTTGCTAGCTTAAACCAGTTTTGAAGCCTAAGCGTCAGCAACATGGAACTCATTTGAGAGTGTGGTCCTTTCAAGACAAAGTTGAGATACATTGAAGATGAGAGATGATAAAGCTTGCAGTGTCTGAAGGGATGTGTATATGTATATATGTGTATATATAGATGGGGGGGAAGGAGAGAGAAGGAGAGAGGGAGGAAATTGAGAGAATTGAAGACTCATTAACATTAGGAGAATTGGAAACATTAGAATGAGTAACTCTTCTATTCACCTAGGTACCACAGTCATATTTGATATCTGTTTTCTTTTAAAATTAAGATGTTGTATTTGAAAATTCAACTGCACTGATATCAAGCATGTGGACCCTCCTCAGCCTGAATTAGAGACTGCTTCTGTGATGTAGAACAGTATCTTTTGTTTCTCTCTCCCCAGCATCAACCGCAGGGTCTGGTTTTCAGGTCATGGACTGAGTAAACTTGGTCCAACACTCCTTGTTTTTCTTAAGAAATTTTTCTTTAATGTTTATTTATTTTTGTATGTGAGAGAGAGTGCTGGGGAGGGGCAGAGAGAGAGAGAGAGAGAGAGAGACAGACAGACAGACAGACAGAATCTGAAGCAGGCTTCAGACTTCGAGCTGTCAGCACAGAGCCTGACACGGAGCTCAAAACAACCGACCACGGGATTGGGACCTGAGCTGAAGTTGGACAGTTAGCCGAGTGAGCCACCCAGGCGCCACTTTAGGCACTCTTTTCTAAAGATGCCTAAGGGTTATGTGATTGAGTAGAGTTGACCTTTTCCCACTCAGGGTCCTAAAAATGACAAAGCTATCACAAAGATTCCTTTGTTAGTGGTAGAAGTGAAAGATACTATAGGTTAGTTTTTTATACTTCTATAAAGCATTTCCTCCCATGAAAATAATCAGCAATTATCAAAAGTAATTACTTCAGTTCATTGTTTTTGGTGATGTGTTCCCCTTGCCTGGCCTCTTACATACATCTAAAAGAATACGTACTTCTACTTGGGATTTAGTTCAAGAAGTTCAATTAGTGGAAAATATTAAAGAGCACATGGAACTCCAAAATGACTTTATTTGGCAAATCTGATTCCTCTCACCTACGGGAGAGCACAGAGGATTATGGGACTTTATTATTCAACATCCAGTTTTCCCACTAAATAAATTGACCCTTGTCATCACCGAACTTGTATTAGATCCATTTATAACTGTTCATATTTTTCCAGTCATTATGTGGGACGATGAAAATATTTCCTCCTTTTGTAGATTACAGGATAGTAGTTACTAAAGGAGCCCTGCCAACATGTCACTTTGGCCCCTGATGCAACTAAGAAATCAGCAAAAATATCAAATGATCTTACTGCCATTGTTATTACCTGTCAGAGAGAGAATTGATCTCTTTGAGGGCAACAGGGCTCTTCCAGAAAGAGTTGGATAAATCAGTCAGAGATGACCCAGATTGGAGCAATCAGGGCTCACTGTGCTTCAGAGAGGGCTACTTGACACATTGAGGTCAATGAGACTTTTGTAGCTTGTACATTTCTACTGTGAACAGTTCCTATCTTATTCTCCAAAACTGAAAGCTATAAAATTACTCTGTATTTTTTATTGACCCTACTAGATAACTTGGCTTTCTTCCAAGGTCTTGAGCATGAAACAACTTTGATATTTCATTAGGGTTTTCTTGTCTTGGTTGAGAAGAAGATTAGAAGTCTGTCAAGGCCAGGACTTACCTTTCTTCTTTGCTGAGCTTTTGGAAATGTTGGTTGAAACTGACTGTAACTGTATTAAATCTGTACAAAGAATCGATCCTGTACCCCTCATCACCAACCTCTGGGGATTTTTGTGTAAACTAGGCCTTCACAATTTTAGTTAATTCTAACCTTGGATGAGAGCATCTGTTTGCGCGGGCTGTCAAGTCACTGGTACACAGCCTTGGTGTATACACTCAGAGGAAATGGGCTTGCTGATAACAGGAGTGGGACCTAATAAACTGTTCTCTCTTAATTTAATTTTGCATTTTGAAATAAACTGATTTAGCATGGAGGAGTGGTTCTCAAAGTATGGTTTAGGACCAGCAGCATCCACACTACCTGGAGATGTGTTAGACATGCAAATTCTTGAACCCCCACCCCAGACCTGCAGAATCAGAAAGTCGGGGATGTGGTTCAGGACACTCTGATGCGTGCTGGAGTTTGACAGCCACAAACAGAGCATCTCGAAATGACTATGCATAAGAATGTTTTTCTCTTTCAGACAAGTGAGCTTATATGTGTAATTCAAGTTGTTTGTTGGTTGGTGATGACCTCAGAAATTTTTAAATGCTAACTGGGCCCAAGGGAATTCATTATTGCATATTTACCTTTGGTAGTCTTCCTTGCTACAAACTTTTCATTAAGCATTTGTTAAGGGTAACAGGGTTTTGAGATCTGTTTGCTTTCAAGTACATTGTGTTCAAGAAGGAGCATAGTGTGATAAGTTATTTTAGGTACACTCTGTTATTGAAGGATTTTTGTTTTTATTTTACTTATTTATTTTTTTAAATGTTTTATTTATTTTTGAGAATGAGAGAGACAGCGTGAGCAGGGGAGGGGCAAAGAGAGAGGGAGACACAGAATCTGAAGCAGGCTACAGGCTCTGAGCTGTCAGCACAGAGCCTGACACGGGGCTCAAACCCACGAACCATGAGATCATGACCTGAGCTGAAGCTGGACGCTCAACCAACTGAGCCACCCAGGCACCCCAGATTTTTGTTTTTAATATCTTTTAGAAAGCAAATGCTATAATTAGAAATACTTTTAAATGATCATATTTGACTTTAAATTTTCTGTAGAAGTAGTATTATATGGTTGGAAAGGCATGACTTTGGAATTAAAATTGCAAGTCTTGAGTTATAAAATCTTTGATTTTTTTTGTTTCTTACTTTGAAAAATCGAAGTTGTAAATGACACTGGGAAACATATTTCATAAACAGACATTATACAAGTGTTAGTGCTTATTTTATAAGCAAAACTTGGTTTATATTTCTCTTCTTTCTTTCTTTTTTTCTTTCTCTCTTTCTTTCTTTAAGAGAGAGAGTGAGTGACCATGAGCAGGGGAGAGGGACAGGAAGAGAGAGAGAATATTTTTTAATGTATTTATTTATTTTTGAAGTATAGTTAAAACACATTATTACACTAGTTTCCAGTGTACAGTATAGTGATTTGAGAACTATGTATATTAGGCTATGTTTACACAAGTGTAGCTACCATACCACAGCATTATGATATCGTTGACTATATTCTCTATTCTGTATATTTCATCCTCTTGACTTAATCTTTAAAAAAATTTTTGGGGCGCCTGGGTGGCTCAGTCAGTTAAGTGTCTGACTTCGGCTCAGGCCATGATCTCATGGTTCATGGGTTCGAGCCCCGCATCGGGCTCTGTGCTGACACCTAGCTCAGAGCCTGGAGCCTGTCTTCAGATTCTGTGTCTCCCTCTCTCTCTGACTCTCCCCTGCTCATGCTGTCTCTCTCTCTCTAAAATAAATAAAAACAGTAAAAAAATAAAAATAAAAATAAAAATTTTTTAATGTTTGTTTTTTAAAAATATAATTTATTATCAAACTGGCTTACATACAACACCTGGTTTTCATCCCAACAGGTACTCTCCTCAGCACCCATTTTCCCCTCTCCTTCACCCTGCCATCCACCCTCAGTGTGTTCTCTGTATTTAGGAGTGAGAGAAAGAATCTTTAAATTATTTTTTATTTTTTAATGTTTTATTTTTATTATTGAGACAGAAGGAAACAGAGCATGAGTGGGGAGGGTCAGAGAGAGAGGGAGACTCAGAATCCGAAGCAGGCTCCAGGCTCTGAGATGTCAGCACAGAGCCTGACGCTGGGCTCAAACCCACAAACCATGAGATCGTGACCTGAAGTAAAGTCGGTCACTTAACTGACTGAGCCACCCAGGTGCCCTCGAGAGAAAGAATCTTAAACAGACTCCACACTCAGCATGGAGCGCTATGCAGGGCTCAGTCCCATGACCTTGGGATCATGACCTGAGCCGAAATCAAGAGTCTGACACTCAACCAACTGAGCCACCCAGAAACCCCTGTATTTCTTTATTTCTAACCTTAATTGGTTTTGTGCCTAAAAATGATCTCTTATAGATTTTAGAATTTTATTGGTTTTTTTCAGCTTCTGGAGAGAGTGAAATATTGGGTCATGTAGCATCATGCAGACCTAACACTTAGGGCAACATTAGACTTTTGTAGCTATTAATTATAAATTCTTCCTTTCTTCCAAAAACTTTATTTAGAAAAATTATAAACTAATACATCTTCTTGTGCCAAAGACAAGGAAGAAGAGTTTGTCTTCTATTCCCTTTGTATTCCCACCATCAGATAACCGATATTCATAGCCCTGTGTGAAATGTTCTATACTTTTATCCATGTTCTTGCAAATGTATGTGAACATACATCCAGGCAGTCCATATGATTAAGAGAAGCAAAACAAGGCCAGGCCTATTGTGGATTCAACAGTAAGAAATCCAGGCTAGGTGGAGTTGTGGTCCACTAAGATAGCCCTTGATTAGAGATCTGTAGACCCTTGGGTGCTGATGTGGCCCTTCTTCCAGCCTAAGGATTTGAAAAGGCAGTGGACATCTGTTCCAGCATCTTGCGCACTGGCAGCCTCCACATTCCTCACAGCCGACAGCACTACCCCACCGTCTTGTCTTCATGAGGAGCTAGGGAGGTGACAGAAGCTGTGCGGGCTTAGGTGTGTCCTAGGTCTTGTGTATATGTTTGCTTGTATTGGTAGGTAGTAACCAAAGTTATATGTCCATGTTGTTATTCTCACCATTCTTTGAACCCAGACCAGTAATTTGGGTCTGTGTACTTCATTCATGTTTATAAACTTTAGATCATTTATATTTGCAGGTCTCTGTTATTTACTTAAAAAAAAATTTTTTTTTGCTAACTATACGTAATAGTCATTGGTTCCGGTCAATGGATGGATATATACAATTTTAAATAAATGTATAATATTCTGTAATGTGGATGTGTCATGGTGTATGTATTCAGCTCTTCCACAATTGAAGGACTTTCATGATATTTCCAAAATTGTTACTACAAAAAACAAACAACCCCCCCAAACTACAGTATACATTTATGTACATATACCCATACCTATAGGTAAGACTCCCCAAAATTGAATTGCTGTGTCAATAGTTATATGTATTTTCAGTTTACTAGATCTGGTTAAAAAGTTTTTTTTGTTGGGGGGGGGAAGATTGTAGCAATTCATTTCCCATTGCCAGAGGGTTTGTTTCCCCCTATACTCACCAGCACTGACTATAAGAAAACTTTCCTAAGCAAGAGAGAAGTTAACAATTCTGCCCAGCCAACAACAATGTAAATATTCTGAGTTTTCTTCCAGTAAATTTACTGTAATTTTTACATTTAACTTTTAATCTACCTAGAGATTTTTTTAGTCAAAAATTTATTAAAATATTTTTAAATAAAAATTTACTGTTAAATGGGGTGTATATAAAGTAGGAATTTAGCTTTCTGGCTTTCAAGATGGATAATCATTTATTCCAGAGATGTTAAGTCACCATTTCCCACTGATTTGAAATTCCATGTTTGCCATATATTACCTCTCCATTTACACAGGGACCTACTTTTGGGCCCTCTGCACTAGTTTTCTGCCATTGTAACAACCCTAACTTAGTGGCTTAGAACAACTCCAGTTTATAAGTATAGTTCTGCTGATGATAAGTCCAGGTATGGTGTGACTTGGTTCTTTGCTCAGGTGCTTAAAGGGTGAAATTAAGATATCATCTGAGCTAAATTCTTAACTGAAAACTCACGAAGAGTCTGCTTCCAAACTTTACTCAGGTTGTTGTCAGACGACTTCTCAATAGTAGGACCTGTGTCTCCATTTTCTTGCTAACCGTCACCCCAAGGCTGCTCGCAACCCCTAGAGACAAACAGCAGCCATTGTTTTGCATTGTATTTAATTTGCCAGATTTTCATGAGTTTTCCCATCAATATTCTTAAGTGAAATTGATTTATAATTTTTTGTGGCAATTATAAAAAAGTTTGCACATATTTTTAGTGCACATAAATATTTACATTATGGCGAGCAATGGTTATTTGCAATGAAACTTTTTTTTTTTTTACACCGTATAATTGCCTTGCTGTGAAGGAGTATTGCAAGTTAGCTGTGTATAGCATTTGGTTCATGTTAATCTTATACCCAGTCTTTCTCTCCCAGTATTCACGTATGTTAAGAATCTTCATCTTTAGTGGGTGCCTGGGTGGCTCAGTGAGTTAAGTGGCTGACTTTTGCTCAAGATCAGGTCTTGATCTCAAGGTTGGTGGGTTCCTGTTGGGCTCTGTGCTGACAGCTCAGAGCCTGGAGCCTGCTTTGGATTCTGTGTCTCCCTCTCTCGCTTGGCCCCTCCCCTACTCACATACTATCTTTCTGTCTCTAAAAAATAAACATTAAAAAAAAAGAATCTTGACCTTTAGGATCTATGGTCATATTAATTAATTTTTAAATTCTAGGTAAAATGTTAATGTCTGTTAGTGAAAGCAAAGTGTCCAGAAATCAGGTGTTTTTTGACATTGCATATCTGGGTAATGTTGGGCTTCAGATTTCCATGCTCAGCCTGGGAACATGCAGGCCTTTTCATATAGTTAATCTTCAAAGGTATTTTTCCATCACTAACCAGCAGCAAGTTTGTTGTAATTCAAATTTTCATAAGTAGTAGTTTACTCCTAAAGTAAAAATGATGTTAGGAATGGAGACTTTAATAAAACCTAAGTAAATGATAGGTTTTTTCTTTTTAAACAAAATACTTACTCTCCTTACCTTTTGGGACAGTGGCTCACTCAGGAGTAAGGTATCTAGAACTGAAAATTCTTTCTGGTTCTAAGTGATGATAATTGAACTTTAAGCATTTGGTTCTTTAACCAAATAAGGTTATAGTTAACTTTATAAAAAGCTGCCATATGGCTTTCTAATGTAGCATTATTATTCCACATCCCCATCAACTATATATGAAAGCTTCAGTTTCTCAAAATCCTAGCCAATATTTGATATTTTCTGTTTATTATTATTATTGTTGTTATTATTTTATTATTCTTATCACTGCTATCTTAGGGGATATGTAATAGTATATTATTGTGGTTTTAATTTGCATTTTCCTAATGACTAATTATATTGAGCACTGTTTTTTATACCATAGTTGAATATTTTATTTTAATTTAACAGATAAATTCACATTTATTCATCACACTTTAAATATGAAGCCAAAGCTTTTCTTTTTTTTCTTTTATAGTTTATTGTCAAGTGGTTTCCATATAACATCCAGTGCCCATCCCTACAAGTGCCCTCCTTTATGCCCGTTACCCCCTTTTCCCTTTCCCCCCATCCCCTTCAGCCCTCAGGTCCTTTTCAGTATTCAAGAGTCTCTCATGATTTGCCTCACTCCCTCTCCCTAACTCTTTCTCCCCCTTTCCCTCCCCATGGTCTTCTGTTAGGTTTCTCCTGTTAGACCTATGAGTGAAAACATATGGTATCTGTCCTTCTCTGCCTGACTTATTTTGCTTAGCATGACATCCTCGAGGTCCATCCACCTTGCTACAAATGGCCAGATTTCATTCTTTCTCATTGCCATATAGCATTCCACTATATATATATAAATAATATCTTCTTGATCCATTTATCAGTTGATGGACATTTAGGCTCTTTCCATGATTTGTCTATTGTTGAAAGTGCCGCTATGAACATTGGGGTACATGTGCTCCTATACATCAGCACTTCTGTATCTCTTGGGTAAATCCCTAGCAGGGCTATTGCTGGGTCATAGGGGAGTTCTATGGATAGTTTTTTGAGGAACCTCCACACTGTTTTCCAGAGCGGCTGCACCAGTTTATATTCCCACCAACAGTGTAGGAGGGTGCCTGTCTCTCCACACCCTTGCCAGCATCTATAGTCTCTTGATTTGTTCATTTTAGCCACTCTGACTGGTGTGAGGTGGTATCTCAGAGTGGTTTTGATTTGTATTTCCCTGATGAGGAGTGAGGCTGAGCGTCGTTTCATGTGTCTGTTGGCCATCTGGATGTGATGATATTCTTGAAAAATCGCAAAAATGCTTCATACTAAGTTGTTCATTAGAGTTTTGTGTACTAGGTTGCTCTGTTCACCCCTGGGAACAGCTGAGAAGAGGGTATAGTTGGTTGCCTGGCAGACATTCTAGTTAAATGAAATGCAGTGTTGCTAAAGCTGAGTATAAGTTACATACGGTTTAAGAAATTAAATATAGATAAGTAACTGGGTATAGTTGTTAGTGTCAACACTGCACGTATGAATTCTCAATATTTGTGAATAAATACTATAATTGAGAGAACATTTTCCAGATAATCACTACATTTGTTCACTTTACTTAGCACTTAATTATGGTTTACACACTATTGTAAGCGCTTTACATATATTAACTCACTTAATCCTCACAACAACCCTTTGATCAAGGTTAGCTGGCAAGTGGAGATGCCAGGAATTGATGTCAGTGTCTGGCTTTGGAGTCGATGCGCTTAATCACTACTCTACTGGTCTTATAAAGCCAATGGGAAAGAAAACAGTGCTTTTCTCAAAGAGTCTTTCAGGCTTGGAGAAGCAGATTCCTTCTATTAATAAAGGCAGAAGGAATGCAATCACAAACTGACTGCTTCTGTTTTCTCAAACTTAAATCTTATTTACTCCTGCTTCTAAGGGAAGGAAAGCCAGGCTGAACCATGAAAGAGGAAATGGGGTGTTTGGTCTCCTTTTCTCATACTACCTTGTTTCTATAAAATTCAGTGATAGACAGTCATTTGTTGATCGTGTAACTTGGGCTAAGCATTAGAGTCTGTTGTGAAGTCTGGAAACAATTAGATGCATTCCCTGACTTCAAAGAAAGAAGCTACCTGCTGTGTGCTGAAACAGGAGTGATGAGTGAGCCCGGCTCAGGATCGGAATGAGAGCAGAGCTGGGGATGCCTTATGGTATCTCCTGTGTGGACCTTCCTCAGTTCCCCCCACTCCACAGTCAGACTAAAACAGTCTAAAGGATGAATAGGTGCTGGTGTAATGAGTGGGTGAAATGATCGACCAGCCCTCCAGAAAGAGCAGCATTTGCAGAGATGCAAGGGATAAGCTATGCTTTGCAACCTCCCTGATAAGTCATTTGGGTACTGATTAAACCCCACAGTTAAGGGCCCCATTCTAGATTCTTTTAATCAGGATCTCCAGGGGAGGGGCTGAGGAGACTGCTAGTTCAGGAGCTTGGGAAACACCAGACAAGCGGAACACAGTTTGTTCATGAATATAGTCAGGATGAATTTCCGAAAGAATGGTTGAAGATGAGGTCAGATGCAGTGAGGGCCATTTTATGTCATGCCTATATTTTGTGATTGTTTGGTCTTCTATATGTATCCTACTTAATGGTGGTTACTTGTCATGTATCAACAGGTGTACGGAACGGACCATTTACTTAGCAATGGACAACTTTATTTAACTTGAAAAGCAATATATTGAAAGTTTGGACCACAGTCCAGCTTATAGGGTTTACAACCTTGACTTCTGTATGACCTGAGTAATAGCCAAAGAGGAGAGTGAGAGTGGGGAATAAAATGAACATTGTTTGTCCCCAGTGTGCCCCATCACTCTTCATGGTGTCTCATTTTTTTCATTAGCAAGCTGAGGTGCAGCGGTTAATTACATAGGTCATATACCTAATAAGTGATACAGCTGATATTTGAGCTGGAGGCAATAGAACAGGAAGAATTTGATGTCAAAAAGTGATAAACATTGTGCTCATTCACTCAATTAAAATAGGGGAACTGGAAAATGCAGGGTTAGGGTCAGGGGCTATAGTAAAAAGGTTTCTGACAGTTGTTATCATGTGAAAATATGTGCCCAATATTCTGTTTTTTTCTTTTTTTTAACTTTTTTAAATCTTTATTTTTGAGAGAGAGAGAGAGACATACACAGCATGAGCAGGGGAGGGACAGAGAGAGAGGGGAAGACACAAAAGCCAAAGCAGGCTCCAGGCTCCTTGCTGTCAGCAGAGAGCCTGACCGGGCAGGGGGGGGCTTGAGCTCATGGACTGCAAGATCATGACCTGAGCCAAAGTTGGACACTTAACTAATTTTGCTGCCCAGGAGCCCGTTTTCTTTTTAAGAGAAACTAAATATCAGTTCTTTTAAACATGTATTTATTTTTGATAGCGTGAGTGGGAGAGGGTCAGAGAGAGAGGGAGACACAGAATCCGAAGCAAGCTCCAGGCACTGAGCTAGCTGTCAGCACAGAGCCTGACCCAGGGCTCCAACCCACGAACCATGAGATTGTGACCTGAGCCAAAGATGGACACTTAACTGACTGAGCCACTCAGGCACCCCTTAAATATCAGTATTTTATGTCAATTATATCTATTTGAAAAGGTTGATCCTATATCAAAAAACAAATTCTAACAATGTGTTTGCCACCACTATAAGATACATCATTGGAAGAATTTTGCTTAAAGACCACTGGTTTGTGACCTCTAGATTAAATAATCTCTAAAGTCTAAGCTTTAAAATACTGTGATTCCTGCTGATTCTTAATGAGGTATGACTTACTCTGATTTGCTTGCCTTTTGAGATCTTAAAGAAGTTTTACTGAAGATTTATGGGAACTATTATTAATCACAGAACCTTCTTTAAGCATTAATGCATCTTTAGTTTGCCTGGGTAGATAAAGAAAGATTAAAAGGCTACCTTCTGGCCATGATGGGAAAAGTGTTTCCCTCCCTGAACATTCTAGTCTAGTGGCCATTTCCCCCTGCCTTTCTGCCATAACACGAGCTGAAAGTAGATCTATTCACTTCTGTGTATACTTTCAGCCCATTGTGGAGCCACATGCAATCATGGTCTTTCCAAAGTGTGTGTAGCTACATACCAGTAGACCTTGAGACCAATTCAGTGCCTCTTTACCAGTATTAAAATGGGAGAGAGACTGAGCAAGAGAGAGAATAGAGTAGAATAGAACATGCATTGCCAGTAGTAAGAACAGGCATTGTTTTGTATTTTCTGTTTCAGCTGTGTATGTATTTGCGTGTGTGGCGGTTATAGGTTACATCACAGAATGTATTTCTCACTGGTCTGACAGTTGACAGATTTTGAAAATGCTTGAGCTAGAATGTCTAGGTAGATTCTTCCTTCAACATTCCTGCTCCATATAAAGTGGCTTCAGTTCTAAACTCCACACCTTAAAAATGAATAATCCAGTGAAGAAATGGGCAGAAGACATGAATAGACACTTCTTCAAAGAGGACATCCAGATGGCCAACAAACACATGAAACGATGCTCACTGTCACTCATCATCAGGGAAATACAAATCAAAACCACACCGAGATACCCTCACACCAGTCAGAGTGGCTAAGACGAACAAATCAAGAGACTATAGATGCTGGCGAGGATGTGGAGAAATGGGCACCCTCCTACACTTTTGGTGGGAATGTAAACTGGTACAGCTGCTCTGGAAAACAGCAGTTCCTCAAAAAACTATCAATAGAACTCTCCTATGACCCACAGTGGCACTGCTGGGGAGCTACCCAAGGGATACAGAAGTGCTGATGGATAGGGGCACATGTACTCCAATGTTCATAGCAGCACTGTCAACAATAGCCAAATCATGGAAAGAGCCTAAATGTCCATCACCTGATAAATGGATCAAGAAGATATTGTTTATATATATAGTGGAATGCTACATGGCAATGAGAAAGAAGGAAATCTGGCCATTCACAGCAACGTGGATGGACCTCGAGGGTGTCATGCTAAGCAAAATAAGTCAGGCAGAGAAGGACAGATACCATATATTTTCACTCATAGATCTAATAGGAGAAACCTAACAGAAGACCATGGGGAGGGGAAGGGGGAAAAAGAGTTAGGGAGAGGGAGGGAGGGAAGTCATGAGAGACTCTTGAGTACTGAAAAGGACCTGAGGGCTGAAGGGGGAAAGGGGAAGGGGAAGGGGGGGGATGGTCATGGAGGAGGGCACTTGTGGGGAAGAGCACCGGGTGTTACATGGAAACCAATTTGACAATAAACTATTCATAAAAAAAATTTCTAAACTGGAAATTTGAAAGGATATTTACCACATCTTAATTATCTCCATATCGGGTCTCTTTGCAGTCCCGTAAAAACGCTATTCGTGTCTCTGTCTTGTGTAGAGCAGTCCTCTGATCTAGTAATCACTCTTCAGGAGAGAATGGCAGTGTTGGGGGAAGGCATTACAAGATAATGAGCTGCCTGGCCTTGGAGAGAAGGTCAGAGATTCGATGGCTGAGGAGGACGCTGGCCCAATTCAGCCCCAATTCAGTCCTCACTAAAATTTCCTGGGAATGAGAACAGGGGAAGGGAGAAGACAATATCTGAGTAAACAGAGCACCTACTGAAAGTGTTCTTAAACCACTTATACCTTGAACCGTTGGGTCATATATGTATTTGATATGGGGGGAAATGGTAAATTTTACTGCCTTTACTGCCCTTTAAGACTTTCCAGAAGTTGATGAGGAGTGTTTTAGTGGGCTTTTGTTTGTTTTGCCAGATCACCTACAGCTCCTGGATCTCGGCGCATTTTGGACATGACGGAGTGCCTTCAATGGGCCAGGTATCACTGGCAGCGGCTGATGGGCAGCACACACGGGGAGGACGATGAGAGGCCGTACAGCTACTCCTCTCTGCTCGCCTGCAGGGGCGCGCCCTCCCGAACCCCCAAACTGGCAGCAAAGCACCGCGTCGTCATCCCCCACCTCTGGCCCTTCAAGGATGAGTACGAAAAGTTCTCCGGCACCTACGTCAATAACCGAATACGAACGACAAAGTACACACTTCTAAATTTTGTGCCAAGAAACTTATTTGAACAATTTCACAGGTACTTTTATTCCTTTTTTTTTTTTTTTTTTTGAAAACACTCTTGATATGTTCTTTGTCATTCTGGTTGATAAAAGATTTTTCATTTCCGTAACATATGTTTCCTAAGCCTACGACTTGGGACGTTTTCTTTGACGATTCAGGTAGAGTCTGTTGTGAAAAGATGACCCCTCACGTTCACACAGCACTTCACCATTGGTAAGACGCCTTCCCTTGGCCACAGCAGATCTCGTTATTTTCATATTCCAGATTAGGAAACAAAGGTCAGTGCCGTGGTTTACCCAGCGTCACACCTGCTTCCTTGTTCTTCCCATTAGTCCACGCTGCATTTTAATGTTAGCTTTTTCTTATAGGATATGGGGAAATAGAGCTCTGAAGCAAATGCAGATATAAGATGTTACTAGGTGAAGTAATGACAGAGTTCAGTTTAATATGTATTTACTGAACCTCTGCTGTGAGTTTAGGCACTGAAGGAAATGCAAGTCCCATTGGTGCTCTTTTCCTAAGGGAGTTTGCTATATACGATGAAAAGACACCGTGGACGTGATGAGTGTTATAAAGTCCTACCAAGTAGGGAGGAAGCCTCAAAATGAGAAATACTAGAGCAATAGAAGAGGAAATGGCATTTGAACTTAATTATGGAGAGTGGTGAGATTTTTCAAGGCAAAGGTGTTGGCAAAGCACATTTCAGACATAGGAATGAATAGGTGTAAAAACAGAAAGGGATTAGCATAGATTTGCCTGAGGCCTGGAATGTAGACCCTTCTGTCTAACACATTAGAAGCAAAGCAAAGGCAGAGAGAACATTCTGGCATATGCTGTATATATTCTGGTGAGTGGTAAGACCTGAGCTTAGAAAAATGTGGGAATGTAAAGGATTATCTGTTACAGATATTATGGGTTAGATGTGGGGAATTAAGTAAAAAGATGGTGTGAATATTTTGAGCTGAGTTAACCAGGAGGATTAGCAGAAGAAGTAAAGACAGGAATAAAGCAAAAGTTGGCTAGATTATTTTGGTTTTATAAATGTTGAGTTTGAGATGCTAATGTGTGAATAAAGAGATTTTCAACATTCATTATTCATTCTACATATATTCATTCTCATTATTCACTCTACTTAGGCTCTACATGCATTTATTGAATGGTGGGTATGTCTAAAGTATAGATGTGAATTTGTTGAATTAATAGCTTTAAATGCTATGGGTGAGTCTGTCTTGTATGAAGTTTATAATCTAGTGCACTTGATTGAATTAGAATCTGGAACTTGAACAGAATCCAGGGCTAGTGCTCTAAGTTTGGATGCAGTCCACATGGAAACAATAGAAGCCAAAAAATATATACATAGCAAAAAGTGTTAAGAAAGACATTTTTGGAGTAAGAGGAGTTGGAGGCGAGGAATGAGAAACGTGGGGAAAATTATTTGGAGAAGTTTAAGGTTAATGGAGAAAATATGTGATAAAAACCCAAGGGGCTATGCAGGTCTGTGATTTTAAGGAAATGAGCCACTTGAATTTACCTTAGGGACCAGTGGAGAAGTATTTGAATATATAAAACCAAGGAGTGGAGAAAGTTCCTGAAAAAGTGAATAGCAGAAGAGCTGAAATAGAAGGGTAGGTCTCCAGGGAGGAAAAAAAACCTCTCGGGCTTCTCTGTTTATCTTGAGCCTTGTTTGAATCTAATGTTTGTACTTGCAAATGAACTTCTGAAGGCTAGAGAATTGGAGTTTTTAAAAATATGTTTCTGCAACGCATTAACACTGAATTTCCTCTAATTTTTTTGAGCCTTTAAAATGAAAATAGCATCTTCTATTATGCTTTATGTTTTACACAACTCAAGACTATCCTGCTCCAACATTCACTATTATTTTTTAAAAAAACACCTCCCACTTATTAAAGTAATGCCCTTAGCTGGATGTCTAGAGAAGGGACACATTGCTCAGATCTGTTAGGTTGTGTAGTTATCTATCCCGTAGCATCGAAAATGAACTAGTAGAAATTTGTCAGAAATCACCCTGCGGTGTTGTTGCCCCACTTGCTTTAAGCTTCTTCGTGATTTGTTAACACCTGCTTGTGTGTGTTTGGATTTGCAGAGCTGCCAATTTATATTTCCTGTTTCTAGCTGTCTTGAACTGGGTGCCTTTGGTCGAAGCCTTCCAAAAGGAAATTACAATGTTGCCTCTGGTTGTGGTCCTTACGATTATCGCCATTAAAGATGGTTTGGAAGATTACCGAAAATACAAGATTGACAAACAGATCAACAATCTAGTGACTAAAGTTTATAGTAGGTAAGTGTAACAGGAATTGTGCTGGGGAGTACACATGTCTTATTTAGAAACACGCAGACTGTTACCTTTTTCCCCCTTAGATGTGATCAGGACCCTGTCTGGTGATGGTGGTGTTGTTTTCCACTTATGTTTGTTAATGACCTTCAGTGGGTTTAGCTCAGACGTCATAGCAGAACCAAAATGTGTAAGATGGTCCTGATTTACGATGGTCTGATTTAGGATTCTGTGACTTTACAGTGGTACAAGGCAATATGTGTTCAGTAGAAACCTTACTTCAAAATACGAATTTTGACCTTTTCCCTGGGTGAGCGATGTGGTGAGATACTTTCATGATGCTGGGCGGTAGCAGGGAGCCCAGTTCCCAGCCAGCCCTGTGGTCGCGGGGCTAAGTAATTATTTTGTACCCACACAGTCATTCTGTTTTCCACTTTCAGTACAGTATCAGTAAATTACGTGAGATGTTCAACACTTTGTTATAAAATGGGCTTTGTGTTAGATGATTGTGCCCAACTATAGGCCCATGGGTAAGCATTCTAAGCACATTTAAATTAGGCTAGGCTGAACTATGCTGTTTTGTAGGCTAGGTGTTTTACGTGCATTTTTGACCTACAATATTTTCACCTTGCAATAGGTTTATTGGAATGTAACCCTTTTATAAGTCAAGGAAGATCTCTAAAAGTCATTGTCAACCCAGGAGTTGATAAAGCAAAAGCTTCTATAACTTATTATAAGTGGAATTGAAAGCATTAAACTTCAAACCATAAGAAAGCAAGCAAGCAAGCAGATAGCTTTTAATTCTGGATGTTATAATTTGGGATTAAGAAGAGAATGGGATAAGAAAAATAGGAATGGATATGAAAAAGAAGATGGGATGTGGAGAAAAAGACAAGTACTGATTGAGGAAAGGGATACTAAAAAATGGGGAAGAGTGTTTTGGTTGTTGTTTTTTTTTTAAGATTTTTTAAGTATTCTCTATAGCCAACGTGGAGCTCGAACTCACAACCCTGAAATCAAGAGTTGCATGCTTGGGGCGCCTGGGTGGCTCAGTCAGCTAAGCGTCTGACTTCGACTTGGGTCATGATCATCATGATTCATGAGTGCAAGCCCCACATAGAGCTCTGTGGTGACAGCTCAAAGCCTGGAGTCTGCTTCAAATCCTGTGTCTCCTTCTCTCTCTGCCCCTCCCCCACGCATGCTTTGTCTCTCTCAAAAATAAATAAACATTAAAAAAAATTTTTTAAAAAAGGTTGCATGCTCTCCTGAATGAGCCAGCCAGGCACCTCAAGAGTGTTCCTTTTTGTACACAAAACTAGCAACTTACAAAACTCTTCCTGTTGCAGCAGCAAAACGTATTCATTATAGGACTTTTCAGAAGCATATGTGCTCTGCTGGAGACTTGTATCTTCAGTATTTATTAAATAGATGACTGTGTAGCTAAAAATGAAGTCTGTAAAAGTGAGTTTTGAACTGTGTTATATGTTGTAAATCTACGTCCACAAATTATTGCGATGCTGGAGTGCAGAGATAACTGTAACACGGCTGTATATTCCTTTTAAGTCCTGTGCTCATTGTGTGCATGAGTTTTACGAACTTAAGACTGTGCTACATATATTTTTATCCTAGTTGCTTTGTCCTAGTATTGCACCACAAACACCTCCCATGTCTTTGTGAAGATGATATTTTCATATTTCATACTTTTGTGAACATGAGTTACAAAGTTTATTATATTTTCTGGCATTATGTCTCATGAGAAATGTATCTACTTTTTAAAATGCTGTTTATTTAAAAAAAATTTTTAATGTTTGTTTATTTTTGACAGAGAGAGAGAGAGAGAGAGAGAGCAGAAGCAGAGGGAGGGCCAGAGAGAAGGGGACAGAAGATCCAAAGCAGGCTCTGTACTGTCACAGAGTTTGATGTGGGGCTCGAACTCATGAACCACGAGGTCATGCCCTGAGCCAAAGCCAGACACGTAACTGACTGAGCCACCCAGGTGCTCCTGTATCTACTTTTTAAAAAGTCTTCATTAGGGTCACCTGGGTGGCTCAGTTGGTTAAGCGTCTGACTCTTGATTTTGGCTCAGGCCATGATCTCCTGGTTCATGAGATCAAGCACCACTGTTAGTGCGGAACCCACTTGGGATATTCTCTCTCCCACTTTCTCTGCCTCTTCCCCTCCCACATGTATGTACTCATTCTCAAAAATAAAATAAATAAACTTTAAAAAGTCATCATTAGAACAGATTTGTGACATTCTGAATCTAATATGTTAATAGCTTTACAAACAAGTTTATGATGTTGCTTTTTTTTTTATTTTCAGGAGTAGGAGTGTTTTGAGGCTACTGAGTATATTAACTTGGCCTGAGGTAACCCATTAAAGGAGCAGTAATGAGAAATGAAGAGAGGGAGTGTGAGGCCTACTGTGGAGGGACTTTACCTCCAGGCCACTGCTTGGACATTGCATTAGCCAGGGTTGTTCAGAGGAATGAGATTTATTATAAGGAATTGGCTCCTGTGATAACGGAGGCCAAGAAGCCCCAGCCACACAAGCTGGAGTCTCCAGAAGGCCAGCAGTGCAGTATGAAGGTCTGAGAGCCAGAGAATTGATGGCATAGATTATAGTGAGAGTCTGAAGCCTGAGAACCAGGAATGCTGAGGTCAGACCATCAGTGTCCCAGGTCAAGCATCAGAAAGACAGAGAGTAAATTCAACCTTTCTCTGCCTTTTTGTTCTCAAGGGATTGGGTGAGGGCCATCTGTTTACTTAGTTCCCTAATTAGAATACTGTTTCTCCCAGGAACACTCTCACAGACACACCTAGAAGTACAGTAAGAGACAGTAATTTGGAATGATTATGAGGAACAAAAGTCCAGATTTTGACCAATTTTAAGATTACCCAGCAGTACCAAATTTAGCCAATGGGAAGAATGCTTCTTATATGTATTTTAAAATACAAGTTAGTGTATATAAATAATGACTGACTTTTAGTGGGAGTTTAAAGTTGGTAATGTGTGTTTGTTTGCTTTTCAAACTTGTTCTAAATAAGCTCTAATTCTGATTTTCTCTGTTAGTAGCTGTATAATCTTGTGCACATTGCATAAGCTAGTTAAACCCCAGTTCCTTTCATTATGAATATAATAGTAATAAAACAGTAAGCAATAGTACTCAGCCATTTCTAAAAGCTAAGTCAAGGTTAGCCAGTAGGCTAGTAATAACTATTAGCTAGAATTTGTCACATTATTAAAGTTATTTAATCAACATTTGAGAACTCCTTAGGAGACTGTTTTGTAAATATTAAAATTGCCTTGTGGGAGACCTGGTCTAATTTTTTTCTAAGGTGTCCTTTTGGACATAATCCTCATCTGTTTTAGATTATTTGCATACAAACTTAAAGATAAGATGTAATATTCTATTTAATTGTTTATAGTCTATCCCAAGATGCCACTTTATTTCAAAGTAGAATCAGGTAATTTGTCTTCTTATGTATTATTTTATGTAATTTGCTTTTGTTTGGTGTTGCATAAGAAATGCTGCTTACCTTTTTCCTCCTCCCCTCAAATTATTTTTGGAACAAATTATAAAGAAAATAAACGTAGTTTATAAGATTATGCCTTGCTGATTTAAACGTGCTAACAACTTAAATTGCTATGAGCAAATTATGCCTCAGCAAAATTAAGGTGAAAGTATGAGCTATTAAATTGTGCCAGCTTTTGGAAGAAGCATATTAACATTTCTGTGTAGATAATTTGATTCTTGTTTGTAATATGCGGTCTTTCACATGGTGCTTGTCTATGGGCAAGTATCTTGGGAAATAACAAACACTAATATAGAAATTAAGCATTTAAGCTTTATTATACCTCAGTTAAGTTGGAATGAGCCATTATGGAAAACCTAAGTTTCTTAAGATTGCCTTTAAAATAGCAGCTGTGTATAAGGTAGTAATGTTTCAAGATAATAGAAGTCTGTCAAAAACAAAACTACTAATCACTCAATAAATTTGAGTGCCTACTCTGTTGTAAGCAATGAGAGATTTAAAGATTTAAACAAAAAATGGGAAAAAAATAGATACAATACCTTCCCTCTAGGAACCTACATTACTTTCTGATTTTTTAATTAATAGTTTATTACCAAGTTGGTTTCCATAGAACACCCAGCGCTCTTCCCCACAAGTGCCCCTCTCCATGACCATCACTCCCCATTCCCCTTTCCTCCTCCCTCTTCAGCCCTCAGTTTGTTCTCAGCATTCAAAAGTCAAGAAATTGATCCCATTCACAATTGCACGAAAAACAATAAAATACCAGGAATAAACCTAACCAAAGACGTAAAAGATCTGTATGATGAAAACTATAGAAAGCTTATGAAAGAGATTGAAGAAGGCACAAAGAAATGGAGAAACATTCCATGCTCATGGATCATAAGAATAAATATTGTTAAAATGTCATTATTACCCAAAGCAATCTACACATTCAATGCAATCCCTATCAAAATTGCACCAGCATTCTTCTCAAAGCTAGAAAAAATTATCTTAAAATTCGTATGGAACCACAAAAAACCCCGAACAGTCAAAGTAATATTGAAAAAGAAAACCAAAATGGGAGGCATCACAATTCCAGACGTTAGCCTCTACTACAAAGCTGTCATCACCAAGACAGTATGGTATTGGCACAAAAACAGACACATAGACCAAAGGAATAGAATAGAGAGCCCAGAACTGGACCCACAAGTGTATGGCCAATTAAGGAAAGAGTATCCAATGGAAAAAAGACTGCCTCTTTAGCAGGTGGTGCTGGGAAAGCTGGACAGCAACATGCAGAAGAATGAAACTAGACCACTTTCTTACACCATTCACAAAAATAAACTCAAAATGGATAAAGGACCTGAATGTGAGACAGGAAATCATCAAAACCCTAGAGAAGAAAGCAGGAAATAACCTCCTTGACCTCAATTGCAGCAATTTCCTCCTTGACACATCCCCAAAGGCAAGGGAATCAGGAAAAAGTGAACTCTTGGGACCTCATCAAGATAAAAAGTTTCTGCACTGCAAAGGACACAATCAAAAAAGCTCATAGGCAACCGACAGAATGGGAAAAGATAGTGGCAAATGGCATATTGAATAAGGGCTAGTATCCAAAATCTACAAGGAACTCACCAAACTCCATATGCGAAAAATGAATAATCCAGTGAAGAAATAGGCAGAGAACTTGAACAGACACTTCTCCAAAGATGACCTCCAGATGGCTGACAAACACATGAAACGATGCTCAGCGTCACTCATCATAAGGAAAATACAAATCAAAACCACACTGAGATACTACCTCATGCCGGTCAGAGTGGCTAAAATGAACAAATCAAGAGACTATTGATGTTGCCGAGGATGTGGAGAAATGGGCACCCTCCTGCGCTGTTGGTGGGAATTGGTACAGCTGCTCTGGAAAACAGTGTAGAGGTTCCTCAAAAAATTATCAATAGAAATCCCCTATGACCCAGCAATAGCACTGCTGAGGATCTACCCAAGGGATACAGAAGTGCTGATGCATAGGGGCACATGTACCCCAATGTTCATAGCAGCAATGTCAACAATAGCCAAATCATGGAAAGAGCCTAAATGTCCATCAACTGATGAATGGATCAAGAAGACGTGGTATATATATATCTATACAATGGAACACTACATGGCCATGAGAAAGAATGAAATATGGCCATTTGTAACAAAATGGATGAGCTAGAGGGAGTCATGCTAAGCGAAATACTGATTTTTAAAAATCACAGTGTTGGGGCAAATGGGTCACTCAGTTAAGTGTCCAATCTCAGCTCAGATCATGGTTTCATGGTTTGTGAGTTCAAGCCCCCATGGGGCTCTCTGTAGTCAGCATGGAGCCTGCTTTGGATCCTCTGTCTCCCTCTCTCTCTGCCCCTCCCCTGCACACTCTCTCCCTCTCCCTCAAAAATAAATAAGCATTAAAATAAAATAAGAATCACTGTGTTGATTTTAGAAGTTTTGAAATACTGGCTAATGTTAACATTTTAGTATTATCTCATAAATTCATATGATTTCAGGATTCTTAAAATGAGACTAAATATCAGTGGCCTTCGAAAGTAATTAACCTTTTGTGTGATATTTTCTAAATTGATGGTTCTTGAAATTTGCTTTCTAAACCATTTTTTATTTGGCAGTCATCAATACATAGTTGGAGTAAAGTCTGCTTCTTGAGAGGTGGGCTCTGGAGCTATGGACCTTGTTTTAAATCCCAGGACAAGTTTAGGAGCTGGGTGACCTTGAGAAGGTTACTTAACTTACCAAAGCCAGTGTTTTCATTTGTAAAAGGTAGAGTTAAGGGGTAGGGATCATAATTCCTTCACAGTACTAACCACACAACATTGATACAAAAATTAAATCAGTTGGTGAGTATAAAGTATATGATAAATTTTAGCTGCTGTTTATGCAACAATTATTTGCTTATGAATTTTTTAGTGTTTTATGGGAAAAATGCTAAAAAAAACATCAAAGAGAAAAATATATTCAGAATCCTAGGTTTTCTCTCTTTAAATTTGTTAAAGTAAGAAATAGGAGTTTACATTCTCCAATATTCCTTCTTATCTCTCCCCTTCCTCCCAACCCCTACTAGAGTGTAATCACTGCTAATAGTCCAGTGTGTTCTCCCCCACATTTCCCATGCTTATGTAGCAGAGCTGTTTGGTCTTGAACTCTTGTTTTTTTTTTAATGTTTTATTTTTATATTTGAGAGAGAGAGAGAGAGACAGTGTGATCAGGGGAGGGTCAGAGAGAGAAGAAGACACAGAACCCAAAGACAGGCCCCAGGCTCTGAGCTAGCTGTCAGCACAGAGCCCGGTGCAAGGTTCAAACCTACAAACCGTGATATCATGACCTAAATGGAAGTCAGAGCCTAACTGACTGAGCCACTCAGGTGCCCCAATCTTGAACTCTTAAAGGACCATTCTGGGTCTAGGAGTGTGCCTGAAGGAGGGATTGTGAAAGCTATGTCCTGTCCAGTGATAATAGTTCTGGAGCGCAAGCAAATGACTAGAAACAAGAAATTCTAGTTGTGCATCCAGGCTGTGGGAGGAGAAGCAGGTCCTCTTACTAGTTTTAATTCTTGAGTGGGTGAGGAAATACAGCCTCATTTTGAGTCTCCCACGGTGATAAGTCTTCAGAGTTAGTTAAATGTGGCATTGGGCATTGTCACTGGCTTGCAGTTGCTTTCTCACACTGTGCTCTCTTGCCCTGTGTCTTTGTACTCTGCCTGAGTGCCCTGACTGATACACTGTCCCACCTTTCTTCACCTCAGTCACTCTTGGTCATCCTATAAGACTCACCTCCTCCAGGGCTAAACGCCCCAACTGTTGCCTCCCATGGTAACCTGTACCCACATACCTCTCTCTTATGAAAGTACTGTTTTTGTCTCTTTTTCACATTTCAACCTTACCTGATGTCAGACATAGGTGTCTGTGTACCTAGGACTTCCAAATTTACATCTAGAAATTTAGATCAGGACCCTCAAATTTCTGCACATCTTCCATTTACATCCTATTTCAGATAAAAACTTTCCAGTATGAGTTTATTATCTGTCCTCTCATGTGAACAGTTGCTTCTAAAATTTGATTCATGGTGAAAAGCATCATTCCTCATCCCATTTTGCAAGTTAGAAACCATAATGTCATCTTCTATAACATGAAGCAGGCTTCAGGTTCTGAGCTGTCAGCACAGAGCCCGACACGGGGCTCGAACCCACGAGCAGTGAGATCATGACCTGAGCTAAAGTCCACCGCTTAATGGACTGAGCCACCCAGGCGCACCAGTATAATGATTTTTAAAATGCTGAGTATTTTATTTGATTTCATGGTATTTTTTTATTTCTTGATGTTTTCTTTCATTATTCATCCCATCTAACAGATAGAAAGCTCCTTAAAAGTAGATGATGTGTCTAGTGCACTTTTGGATCCTTGATACCTGACCACAGGGCAGCACACAGGAATTGCCTTATATGTGAAATAAACTCCTCAAATGTTAATTTTATTCCAGAATTACACGCAAATAGCTTAATAGCTCAAAATCCCATAGGACTAAAGATCTGAAAAATGTGTTTTAGTAGCTAAATAACTAAATTTGCAGGTGAAGCAAATTCCGGAATTTAGGTTTTCTCTGGCTTCCTTCCCTTTTAGCATGTAATGAACTAAAACTCACCCCAAATGCTTTAAACATGCTTTACATCATACACAAAACCTAAAAAACAAGATAATCTGTGTTTCTGTCTTAATATTCTCTTTAAACTTCCACCCCTCCCCCCAATATTAGGAAAGAGAAAAAATACATCGACCAATGCTGGAAAGATGTTGCTGTTGGGGACTTTATTCGCCTTTCCTGTAATGAGATTATTCCTGCAGACATGGTCTTACTCTTTTCCACTGATCCAGATGGAATCTGTCACATCGAGACTTCTGGCCTTGACGGAGAGAGCAATTTAAAACAGAGGCAGGTGGTCCGGGGATATGCAGAGCAGGTAAATACTGTGTTCTCACTTGGTGATTTCCTTTTCAGAAGATGACCGAGCTCATTTTCACAGAGACAGAAAAAGAGATTCTTAAATTCATTTTTACCATTACAAAGTAGATTCCCAGAGGGCTTAATCCATTTCCAGATATCCCCAGAAGTGTTTTATGGATAATAGGCTGTCAAGACTTTGAAGTTCACACATTTTAGTCTGGCAATCCTGTATTTTTTGGAACTGAGTTAAAGGAAACTAACAGAATTATTTTGCAATTTGGAAAATTATTTTGCAATGGAAATGATCACCTTCTGTTCCAAAATCTATAATTGTGTATATACCCAGACCTTTTAGGACTTGTGTAGCTTCTCATGCCAGAGAGCTTCTAGACCCTTCACCACGCTGTGGCTAGGGAAACAAGAACTTTGAAGTTCTATGAACATGAGTTTGAATGAATTCTAGCTCTGCTATTTCATTATTGGGTGACCTTGGGCAAGTCACTTATTTTATGCATTAGTTTATCTTAAAATAGAAATGCTGATGTCTGTCTCATAGCATTGCTGTGAGATGAAAATGAAGTAATGTATGTAAAAATGTCACGTACAATGCTTAAAAACTTACATTACTAAGACATTTGTAAAAATCTTGTACAACTTGAGACTCTGTTACATACTACTAAATACCTATTCTGAAGGTGACACCAGTTGATGAATCACTGCACTTTGGGGTCAGTGAAGGGTGAGTGCTCTGGAATCCCATGACCTAGATTATAATCCTGTTTCTAAACACTTCCTTGTGTAGATTACTGATCTTCGTGTGTCTCTTTCTTTATCTGTTAATTAGGCCTAATTATAGCACCTACCTCATGGAGTTGTAAAGAAGAAACTAGTATGTTTAAAGTACATAATAGAGATTCTACTATATCAAGAGAACTAAAAAATTAACGAGCAAATCAAATCTTATAATTGTATAAGCCATTTTCCCTATGTACTGCTGTGATATGTTAATACTTGATGATATATATCACTAATAGTTTTTTTACTAGGCAGACATTCATGTAAAAAGAAGGAAATGAGATAAGGTTCCACTGGCTTACTCTTAGTGAATCCATGCCTATGTTCTATAAAAACAGTGTACGTCTTTGCTCATGCGCTTCATAATGCATGCTAAAATCACCATTTAATCTATTAGAGAATTTTGCAAGATGCTGACGTCCAGCTTATTTTGAAATTTTTGAATAAAATTTGCTGGGATAAATGCATAATGTTCTCAGAGCATTCACATACACATTTAATCTCATAAACTCCCTACATGATAAAAGCACAGCAACAAAGTATTTACAGCTTTTCAGTGCTTTCTGAAATGCTTGCTGTATGAACAGAAGCTCTCCTCTGCAGAGTCCTGCATGGATTCTCGTGTGTGATTCAGATCCATAGATATTTATTAATTCTCTAGGACCATCTTTATCCTACTTACTCATTTATGATTATGCCTAGACTGTTCTTCATTTTCTTCATTTGGGCACTCTGTGACATAAATTTTGTAGCAAGAATGCATCGGTTTTATCTTAAGAGTTGGTGAAAGGATTAACCCTTGAATATCAAGGGTTTAACTTGGAATTTTTCTTGTGTTATGATTTAAAAATATGTATATGTGTGTGTGTTTATATATGTATATATTATATATCTGTTTGTTTTTAGGACTCCGAAGTTGATCCAGAGAAATTCTCCAGTAGGATAGAATGCGAAAGTCCAAACAATGACCTCAACAGATTCCGAGGCTATCTGTGAGTGATACTGACTTACCTTCATTGGTATGAGTAGAATTATGTATTGCAATTCTATTGAACTCAATAAAATCTTTGCGTATGTGTATCTGAGTTAAACCATGCAAGGCCATGTGTTTAGCCACCTATTAATTTGTCTGTATTTTAATAATTTGGAAAATATTGCCCATGTGCATTTAAAAAACCACAACAAAAGCATAAAATAATCATAAAACAAAATAATCATAAAATCTTGGTCAGTGGCATAAGAATGTTTTTTTTCACATGAGCTCTGTATTAAGCTCAAGACATGTTGTTTGGAAGGAGGGGCCTGGACAGAACTGGTAACCCAGGTGACATGATAGGATAGTGTCCTCCTGCAGAAATGAAGTATTAAGTGGCTATTTCTGGATGGTAAAAGTTACCCAAGGAATTGAAACATGTGTAAGAAAAAGTATGGGAAGTTACAATAATGTTCATTCTAGAACCCTCGAGCTATCTATATCACGTTTGCAAGGGCAGCTAGGATTTCGGGTCTTACCTAATTTCGGGCCTGGCTTCTGCCTCTTAAGTGCTTTATGCCTTGAACCAAGTTACTCTTTTTGATCCTTAATTCACTGATTCTTAAGAAGAGAGGAGATAATTAGACCTACTTCATAGTAGTGGTCTTATGAAAGAATAATAAAGAAAATTTCCAATTCATTTTTGAAACCAGAATTATCCTGACACCCTAAAAATACAAAGACATTTAAGGAAATATCAATGTTCAAGCCCTTCGTCCTCTGCTGTCAGTGCAGAGCCCACTTTGGATCATCTGTCTCCCATTCTCTCTGTCACTGCCCTCTTCTTGCAAGCATGTGCACATGCTGTCTCTCTCTCAAAAATAAACATTTTTAAAAACAGCCCTCATTAATTAGAAAACAAAAACACAGTTTTTAAAACAGTAAAAGGAATTTGAACAGACACTTCACCCAAAATGGTATGTAGATGCCAAATAACTATGTGGAAAGATACAAGTTAAAACCACTGAGTTACAACTGCTAACAGTTAAAAAGACCCACTTATACCCAGTGCTGGTGAGAAAGTCGAGGAACCAGAGTGCCCACACACTGCTTTGTGGGCATATAAAGCAGTACAGCCACTTTAAAACACAATTTGGAAGCTTCTTTAAAAGTTAGACATATGCTCACTGTATGATCAGGCTGTTTCACTCCTAGGTAGCTACCTAAGAGAAAATAAAGCATTTCTCCATAGTGTAACCTGTACATGAATATTCATAGCAGCTTTGTTTGTAGTAGTCCAAAACTGGAGGCAAACCAAACGGCCATCAACACGTGCGTGGATGAACAAATTGTATATCCATACAGTGTGATACTTTTAAGCAAATAGGAACTCACCAGTGATGCATGCTACAATATGGATGCATCTCGGAATATCATGTTCAGTGAAAGACGCCAGGAAGAAAAGAATATATACTATATGATTTGATTTATATAATTTCTTGAAAATAAACCTAATTTATAGCGATAAAAAGCAGATTAGTGAGTGCCTTAACTAAATTTCTGGGACTGGACTCCTGGTCTACCTTGTCAGCCTCTCTCTTCATCCACATTAGACATATTTTCTTAGTAGACACATTGGAACATCATTCGCTGTTGTGAGTACTCAGTCTTGCCCCAGAACCCTTACCTACTTCTAAGGCCCCAGGAGCCTTTTGGTTCCCCTAATTATCACTTGCCTCTGGATTCCCTGATGTCACATTTGCCTGCTCCTTGGTTTTCCATTCATGATGGGCTTCCCTGATGTCTGTCTGCTTCAACTGTGCTGTCTTGCTTTCTGATTAGCCTGATCTGACCACTGAAATTGCCTTTCTCTTGGAGTCCATGACTAAAAGCTGCTCTCTGCTTCTTCTCCCTCCCTCAGATTCTGTCTTCCTCAGAGATTAGATTTCCCTGGGTCTGCTCTGTTGAGAGCTGGCTTCAGCGACTTGCAGGAAAGCATTGAATGAGACAGTCAGCCCAGGTAGATAGAGTGATTTTTCTGTGGGATTATTTTTATCTACTAGACTAGATCCTTATCCTTTTCCTGCTTTGTGGGCTGTTTTCTACAATCAACAAAAATTGAGCTGCTCAGGGCCACTCTATATGGTGCCTTCTCTGATCTTACTCTCAGAACTGACTTTCTCCCTATTTGTGTCCACAGTGTATGCCAAATGTCCAATTTCTAGTATAATATCTATAATGATTTTATTACACTTACATATATCTGTATCAGTCACTTCCCCTTAGATCCCAGGGACTAAGACTATGTGTTTTTCTATTCCCAGCATCTGAGTGGGAATGAGCATCTAATAGATGTTGCCTAGCGTCTTCAGTGGATGAGAGCTCTCTGTGGACACTCAGTGGATAGAACCCAAAGATTCTACATCATAAGTGCCAAATGTCATGTACCTGTCAAGTGCGGGACCTGTTTAATGTTTGGGCAGATACCATTATGATAGAAGTTAGGCTTTGATCTAATGATTGTAGCCTAGAGTGATGTAATGGAGAAAAAAAGATTCCTGGTGGGGAGAGGGGGAATCTTAAATCTTACTGAAGACCTTTGGAAATCGTTTTTATATGTTAATTCTGTTCCTATAAAGGTTCTAGGGATAATGAATGTTATACTGATGAGGATTGTGTGGTGCTTGCCTAGGAACGCTACATGGAAATGTCAGTGTTGAACTTAAATTCTTCATCTGCAAAACCAGGAGGCAGAATTAAACCCAGGGACACCATTCTATGGTTGTCTCTTTGTACCTACAACCACATATATGAAGGGATATAAACATAGACCTCCTAGAATACAGTGTTTACAAATTATAGGAATGAAATAACACATCTATTTTCTTTCTCCTTTGTGGTATCCTTCTTTGAAGAGTTATTTCCTTTTCCTTAGTAATTGCAGATAGCAAGAATACCAGATAACAATGACAATTTTCATATATATAAGAAAGAAGAGGGGTACCTGGGTGTCTCAGTCAGTTAAGTGTCCAACTTCAGCTCAGGTCATGATATCACAGTCCATGAGTTTGAGCTCTGTGTTTGGCTTTGTGCTGACAGCTCAGAGCCTGGAACCTGCCTAAGATTCTGTGTCTCCCTCTCTCTTTGCACCTCCCCTACTTGCACTCTGTCTATCTCTCTCTCTCAAAAATAAATAAAGATTAAAAAATTTAAGAAAACAATCTAATTTTCATGCTGAAATTAAGAGGGCATTTTCAAAATAGGCGAAATACATTACTTTTTGCTTATTTAAAAAAAATTCCAATTATTTTGCTCTGTATTTTTGCCTCTATTGTAACTTGATCAAGTGATTGCTTTGATAAGTTTTAAACTGTTTGTTACAGAAACTTTCGACCAGGCAAAAGCAGAAAGAAAAATATAATGAACACCCATGGGCTCTCACCCAGTTTTAACTATTTCATAATTTTGCCAGCTTTGTTCTCTCCCCGCCCCACCCCTGCCTCACCGTGTACCACATTTACCAGACTGCATCCTTGTGGTGGTAGTGAACATCATTATCTGGCTGTCTGATTTCCTGTAAACTGTCCAGAAACACTTTCGAATCTGATGAAGGAAATTGTTTCTTTTTCTATAAAATGTCAGATATATATATATGCATACACATACATATATATATACCACACACACACACACACACACACACACACGCACGCAGGGAATATTGCATACAATTTCAGAGGCTTCGTGGGTCTCCTGATGTCACAGACCCCAGGTTGGTTTGCTGTTAAGAGGCTTGATTAGGTTCCCGTGGAAATAGGTACTTCCTGTGGCATACCATCTGGAGGCCTGTGATGTCCTTGTCCCCTAAGTAGTTCTGTTAAGATTGTGGTGGTGTTGGCCTTACCCTTTCATTATCAAATTCTTCATCAGCCTGTCACCTAGTGGTTTTAGCAGCCACAAATTACCATTGTCAAGAATAATGCTTGATCCCATCTGGGTTGAAAACGGAATTTTTCTAATTCTATCAAGAACGTTTGCCTTGTCAGTTACTACGTTACTTGAAACACAGTTTGTACTAGAGCAGCAGGCTCCTAATTTGGAATATTGTTTTGAGGCTTTGGAGTGCGAGAAGTTGACAAACAGGAGTAACAGAAAACAATGGTAGTTGAGACTCGTTGCATCTTTTCCCAGGCCAAAGCCAAACAAAAGAAAATTGCCAAGAGACTTGAAACCTTTCTTGTGAACTGCTTGACTTAATACTTCGGTCAAGAAAACTCAAAATGTGTGATTTTTATTTTGTACATCCCCACTTTTACTATTTAAAAATGAATGTCTGTGCTGTCTTTCTTATAGAGAACATTCCAACAAAGAACGTGTGGGTCTCAGTAAAGAAAATTTATTGCTTAGAGGATGCACAGTTAGGAACACAGAGGCTGTTGTGGGCATCGTGGTTTATGCAGGTTAGTTACACTTCTTATTTTCACTGTTGTCTCCTCTGTGTTTTTCTCCAAGGTAACATTTTTTATTTACTCAAAATGCGATCTACAAAAGCAGAAAGCTTGTCTTCATAAACTTAATCGTTGGTCTCTGTCACCAAAGCAAACTAAATTAACAAAATATATTGTGCAATTACTCTGTATTAAATTACCTGCCACAGAGATTTCAAAATATGCTATTTGCTATCTGGTTTTAATTTGCAACTTTTCTGACATGTTACCTACGTAGGCCATGAAACCAAAGCAATGTTGAACAACAGTGGTCCGAGATATAAGCGCAGCAAATTAGAAAGAAGAGCAAATACAGATGTCCTTTGGTGTGTCCTACTTTTGCTTGTGATGTGTTTGACTGGTGCATTGGGTAGGTAAAATTTGATTTTTTTTGCTGACAGCTTTTCAGCAAGATATTTATTTAAAAGTATTTTGGGGCACCTGGGTGGCTCAGTTGGTTAAGCATCTGGCTTTGGCTCAGGTCATGATCTCACGGTTTGTGGGTTCAAGCCCCATGTCAGGCTCTGTGCTGACAGCTAACTCAGAGCCTGGAGGCTGTCTTCAGATTCTGTGTCTCCCTCTCTCTCCGACCCTCCCCTGCTCACGCTATCTCTCTCTGTCTCTCAAAAATAAATAAAAAACATTAAAAAAAGAATAAATAAAATAAATAAAAGTATTTTATTTCAAAATATTGATGAATATTTGACTTCTATAAAGGGTGTTTTGTTTGCCATCAATTTTTTCCCCTCACATTTCTGTCTTTCTCATTCTCTGATCAGAAAAACATTAATGCTGATTATATCCAGTTACATGGGGCCGTAGTAGTCAAGGGACCTGGGAAGAGATTTAAAGAGAGACTGAGACAGGAGAATGTGGAACCTTTTGAATTTAAATTTGTTTTAAAAAATAAAGAGTGGGTCTTCAAACAAAATAAATACTCTTGTTCCTCTTTAGGAATGAAGCTCTATATTTGCATATTGTATATGTAGTATTCAATTGATGTCTGTGTGTTTTTTGAAAGGTCATGGAATCTGGTTGGGTAGATATGAAAACATAATATTTTTTAATATCCCTGAGCCTGATGGACATGTCATATCACCAGTGTTGGCAGGATTCTATATGTTTTGGACCATGATCATTTTGTTGCAGGTAATTTCTGTTGAGTTCGTCATCAAAAACTTTGTTACTTATTCAACTACATTTGGTTTTCAACCTTTATTTTTCCTCTCTAATATTTTTTAAATTGCTTGGTTCCTCTTAGGTCTTGATTCCCATTTCTCTCTATGTTTCCATTGAAATTGTGAAGCTTGGACAGATATATTTTATTCAAAGTGATGTGGATTTCTACCATGAGAAAATGGATTCTACTATTCAGTGCCGGTCACTGAACATCACTGAGGACCTTGGACAGATTCAGTACCTCTTTTCTGATAAGACAGGAACTCTCACTGAGAATAAGATGGTTTTTCGAAGATGTAGTGTGGCAGGCTTTGATTATTGCCATGAAGAAAATGGTGAGTGTTGGGTTTCTGTGAAACGAACCTTAAGATTGGTCTTTTCTGGCACCCACTTAGAGGTTTGATAATTCTAGGAATGCCTGGGTGGTTAAGCGTTTGATTTCAGCTCAGGTCATGATCTCACTGCTTGTGAGTTTGAGCCCTGGGTCGGGCTCTGTGCTGACAGGTCAGAGCCTGGAGCCTGTTTCAGACTTTGTGACTCTGTCTGTCTCTGCTCCTTCCCGACTTGCACTCTGTTTTTCTGTCTCTCAAAAATAAGTAAACATTAAACATTTTTTTAAAGTTTGATAATTCTAGCAAAGCGGTGCTATATTTAAGCACTAGGCACTTAAATCATCCAAATAGGCACTAAGCTTCATTTTTGTTCTTTCCAAAGCTAGTAGGTCAGAGTCAAGGAGTCATTTGCTATGGTTTCTTTAAAGGAAAGTAAACTACCAGTAGTGATAAAATGCTGGAGATTAAGTATGGTGATAGTGCTATATTAAAGATACCTGTGAGAATCTAATGAAACTATGGACTATCTCCCTAAGAAATATTTTGAAAATAATTCCAAGGGGACCACAGCCTCCCCCTAACCCATCCCATTGTTTAGCCCCCAGGTACTCATTGATTCTTGATTAAGAGCACCTAGTTTAAAAATAAATATGATGTGCTAAACTTCTGAGGCTAAGGAAGTAAATATACAAATTGCAAATTTTCTTTAAGGAACTGAACTTTGGTAATTTTGTTATTTACAAAAGCCAGTGCACTCCTATGAAAGAAATTCTGAAAAATATGCAAAATGAATTAAAAACTTTATTCGCTAGAGATTAACCACCATTAGCAATTTGATGAATATATAACCCTCCATTCCTTTATGCATATTCTTTTATATGTGAACACGTATTTACACATTTTCCCTTTTATAAATTAGAACATGTTATTTATATATATGTATATACATATATATATATTTAAAAAATTTTTTTGCACTTTGCTTCTTTTATTCAACAATGTCTCAAGGAATTTTTTTCCAAGTTTGTTCATAACTTAACATTGAGTGCATAGTATTGCATTGTATGTTGTCAGGATTACTTTGCTATTATAACAATACTTGGAATTAACATCAGTTACTCCTTCAACATAAATTTTGTGAGCCCCTAATATGTAGAATGAGTCCCTTGATCTCATGTAGCTTTTAGTTTAAGGAAAGGAGACAGATAGATAGTATTAAAAATTATGATATATAAAATAAAATTCCTCATGTAATATGTGTTTTTGTACATGCATACCCTATTTTTATAAGATACCTTTCTAGAAGCGGTATTGTTGGATCCAGAGGTATTCACATACAAAATTTTTATAGATTCTGCAAAATTTACCTCTAAAATATTGTGCTAATTCACACTTCCACAACCGAGAAAAGCAATACCTGCATTTCACACGAGCCATAATACAATGAAGTTATTCTTTTTAATCTGTGTGAGTTTTGTAGACACAGCACTTTATTGCCTTAATTTGTCTCTGATTGGCAACAAGATGTTTAACTTTTTATACATTTATTGGCCATGTGACTATCCTTGGCAAAGGGATCATTCCCCCCACCATTTACAAATGAGCTTTTCTTAGTGATCCACAGGCAGGTTTTATCTATTAGGCAAGGCTGGTGTTCACTTGTTGTTCAGCCTGTGTTGACTGTGGCCAGTATCCATTTTCATTGGTGTGCTTGTATTGAACTAAATATTAAATAATTTGAATATCAACCCTGTGATATTATCTTTATATGGCGAGTATTTTCCTGGCTCATCATTGATCACTGTTAATGGTTTTTTATTGCCACATAACAAACTGTGACAAATTTAGTGGCTTCAAACAATACAAATATATTGTCTCAATGGTTTTGGGGCTGGAGCCTGGGTACAAGATGGCTTCATCCTCCCTCAGGGCCTGTCACCAAACTCAAATCTGAGTGTCAGCTGGGACTGTGGTCTTATCTTGGGCTCAGAGTCCCCTTCATGGTTCCCTTGTTTGGCAGAATTCATAATCTGAAGGTTGTAGGACTGAGGCCCCTGCTCTCTTGCTGGGGGTCAGCCTGGGACTGTTCTGAGCTCCTGGTGGCACCCCACCACATCTTACCACATGGCCTCTCCCTAGCATGGCAGTTTGCTTCTTCCAGGCCAGCAACAGAATCTCTAGTTTTGAATTTCTCTGACCTCAGGGAAATACTGACCCCTCATTTTACCTGGTGAGGTCAGATCTACCTAAGATAATGTTCTTTTAGAAAAATCCAGATTCAGCTGTTTCTTGGGACTTGATTACATCTTTCACAATGCCACACAACATAATTTAATCACAGAAGTGAAACCTCGTCATACCCACAAGGTGTGTACATCAGGGGGACGGGAAACTTGGGGGACCATCATAGAATTCTGTCTAGCACAGTCTCTTATGGTGTTTCTTGTCAGAATTTTTATATGTTTGTTAAATCTTGTGAGTTATTGTGAATATTAATAAGGTTATGAATATTAGGATTTTTGCCCATAGTGTTAAACTTAGACATCCCACCTGGCCCAGAATTTAAAAAATATACAGTATTGGGGCACCTGGGTGGGTTCAGTCAGTTGAGTGTCCGACTCTTGGTTTTAGCTCAGGTCATGATCTCATGGTTTGTGAGTTCGAGCCCCACATTGGGCTCTGTGCTGACAGCGTGGGGCCTGCCTGGGATTCTTTCCCTCTGTCTCTGCTCGTTCTTTGCTCTGTCTCTCAAAATAAATAAACACACAACAAAATTTTGTTTTAAATACACTGTATTTTCTCTTAGGCACATAAATTTTTAAGCCAGATTTGTTGTTACCAGTGAATGTGAGGGATAAAATGTTAAATGTTTATCAAATTTAATCACTACACAAATATAAAAAATAGCTAGACATGTCGGATATGATGTTACTCCGCCTTGTTTTATCTTCTTTATTACATTTTTGTTACAAAAACAATATTATAGAAAATCTCAGATAAGCTAAAAGAGGAAAAATATAAAAGCTGTCAGTAACCCCCACCAGAGTAGTCTGCTGTTAACATTTTTGTGCATTTCTTTTGATTCTTTTTCTTGTACACTTTAATATATGTTTTTTAAACAAAAATGGCATCACACTGTGCTTTTGCTTTTATGACCATTTTTCTAGTCTTCATGACGACCGCCTTTCTATGCTCTCCTTACTCTTGTAGAGGCCATGCTTACACTATAATAATTGCCAAAATTTATGTAAATAATCCACTATTAATTTAGGTTGTCCACATTTACTGTGGTAAGCAGTGCTGCAGGGAACCTCACTAGCTAAACTTTCACACCCATTTGTGAGATGAGCGTCTTCCAAAATAGTTGACTATGTAGATCCCTATTTTCAAGAAGTATCTTAGTTTCACAAAATATGTGATGGGGAGCACACATTGTTTTCTGTATTTGTAGCATTTAAAATTTTATATTTGTAACATTTAAGAGGGCTGGGACCAGCCCTTTCCCGCCCCAGTCCTGAGCCCATACTTGGGCCCAGTGAGTGCTTCTCTTCTGTAGCTCTTTATGCAGAGACGGTACCAAGATACTGAGAATCACATGCCATCATGACCGAACTGTCTGGGGACCATGGAGTGCTGCACTATTTCTCTAGCTACCAACTTTGCCTGTGGACACTTCTCTACCACACATGCAGAGACCCTGGTCTCTTTTCTGTAATGGTTTAAAAACAAAGACATGTAGGGGCACCTGGGTGTCTCAGTCAATTAAGCTTCCAACTTCGTCTCAGGTCATGATCTCATGGTTCACAGGGTGAAGCCCCATGTCAGGCTCTGTGCTGACAGCTCAGGGCCTGGAGCCTGCTTCGAGGATTCAGTGTCTCCCCCTCTCTCTGCCCCTCACCTGTTCATCCTCTGTCTCTCTCAAAAATAAATATTTTTAAAAAATAAAAAAATAAAAACAAGGACATGTATACACACTCTGATTGATGGAGGGAATATTAGGGGCTACTTCTCTCCCGAATTTAACCCTAAGATATACTATTTTTCCTGAAATTAAAGCTAGTTAACCCTTCAGCATTTGGGGGCAAAATCACTGCCTACGAGATTTGTCCATAAAGAGCATCACTGCTAGCAAATAGCCCCGTGCACTTGAACTAAACACATCTGATGACACTTTTTTTTTAAATGTTTTTTATTTATTTTTGAGAGAGAAAGACATTACATGAGTGGGGGAGGGTCAGAGAGAAACAGAGACACAATGCGAAACAAGCTTCAGGCTCCAAGCTGTCAGCACAGAGCCCGACGCGGGGCTCGAACTCATGAACTATGAGATCATGACCTGAGCCGAAGTCGGACGCTTAACCGACTGAGCCACGAGGCGCCCCTGATGACACTATTTTATGTTTTAAAACCTTGCAACTTAGGAGTACCTAGTTTGCTCAGTTGGAAGAGTTTACAACTCTTGATCTCAAGGTTGTGAGTTTGAACCCCACATTGGGTGTAGAGATTACTTAAATAAATAGAGTTTAAAAAAATAAAGCTTTGCAACTTAGAAATTTGGTTCATGAAGTAAACAGCATCAGTAACACCTTGGTGTATGTTAAAAACACAGAATCTCAGGCTGCTCTTTAAAACTTCAATTAAAATCTTCATTTAACAATATTCCCAGGTGATTTATGTGCATATTAAAAATTTTAAAGACAATCCTTTGAAGGATTACTGAAAGAGAATGTCTTTTTTAATAGTAATCTTTTTAGTTGAGAATAGCATTAGATTTATAGAAAAGTTAAAAAGATGCTTTTGAGGGTTCCAGCATGTACCCCTATCTAGTTTCCTCTGTCCTTAACATCTTACATTTGTTTTATAACACATTTGTCGTAAGTAATGAACTACTATTGATTTCATTATTAACTAAAATCCATACTTTATTCAGATTTCTTTAGTTTTTACCTTTTTCTGTCTGAGGATCCCATCTAGGAGACCATGTGACAGTCCTTGTTTAGATTCCTCTAGAATTGAAAGTTTCTCAGGGTTTCTGTTTTTGGATGACCCTAGTTCTGAAGGGCACTATTCAGGGATTTTGTAGAATGTTTCTCAATTTGGGTTTGTCTAGCGAGTGCCTTTATGATGCAGTTTGTGAATCTGATCTACACAGTGAGAGCATTTATTAGTTTTCAAGAACAAGGATTTTGGAATCAGGCCTCCTAAATCTGATTCCCATATTTACTGCCTACAAGCTGTGTGACTCTGGGCCAGTTATCTAATTTCTTTGGGCCTCAATAAAAAGAATCTATAATAGTATTCATGAAAATAATTTATGAAAAGCCACTCAAACTATGGCACAGAATAAATTCTTTGTAAGTATGACCTGCTATTGTTCTTGTAATTATAGTTGTCAAAGTAAGAAATAGATTTATCTTTGGAGAAGTTCATGATCCCATATGGAAGACAGGCATGGAAACATAAAAATATCTTACTTAGTCTCTTAAGATGAAAATCTGGTGTTTTAGAGGTGACTTTAGCACTGATCAAGGTTTGGGACCTAGAAGGATATTGGGCAAGAAATTTTTGGAATGCTGGAAATGCACAGGGAATTAGTTTAGAATAAAAGATTTGTGTGTATCAAGGATACATGGATGATACAGCTGGCCGAAGCTTAGCTGAGCGTGCTGTTTATAAGCAGGTGAAAGTGGGATGCTGGAGATGTTTGGGGGATTAGTTCATAGCCAAATGTTAGGAGGATGTGGGGATGATGCAGTTGGAAGAAATCCATGAGCACATTGTGCTGTTCACCCTTGTTTTGGGCCCTTTGGGGAGCCCATTGAAAACTGTGATAAACTTTTTGTTCAACAGATTTTTGCTCACTTCTTCCAGATATTAAATAAATGTAAAAAATAGGCCCTGAACAGGTTACTAAATATTTGAAGGTGGAATTGGAAGAGATTAGGGATTAAATAAGAAAGAGAAATAAAGTAGTTAACCCAGCAACCAACCCAGTACCTACCTTGCTAAAAAGAAAAGACTACATACTTTGTGTTTTCTCCTGTAAGTTGGAAGGCAAGAATTCCTGTTCCACTCTGAGGCATTTATGGAACTAATTAGAACCTGCTTTAAGAGACATATAAAAAGTCTTCATGATCAGCTGGATAGATTTAAAAAAAAATTTTTTAATGTTTATTTTTGAGAGAGAGAGAGATACAGAGCATTAGTGGGGGGAGAGGCAGAGAAAGAGAAAGACACAGAATCCAAAGCAGGCCCCCAGCTCCGAGCTATCAGCACAGAGCCCAATGCGGGGCTTGAACTCATGAACCATGAGATCATGACCTGAGCCGAAGTTGGGTGCTCAACCAACTGAGCCACCCATGTGCCCTGGGTAGATTTTTGTTTTATCAGTATGATAATAAGCTTTTCTTTCTCATACCTAATTTTTAATTTTTTTAAGTTTATTTATTTATTTTATGAGAGACAAAGACTGCATGCAAGCAGGGGAGGGGCAGTGAGAGGCAGGGAAAGAGAGAGAATCCCAAGCAGGCTCCACACTGCCAATACAGAGCCCATGCAGGGCTCAACCTTACAAAACTGTGATCATGACCTTAGCCAAAACCAGGAGTTGGAGGCTTAACTGACTGAGCCTTCTCATATGCAATTTTTTAAAAATCTCCACTGAGTCTACAAGTATTACACCAATAGCTTTGTTTTCTAAATCAAATTATACCTTTACTAGCATGTTTCCTTCCCACAGCTTTTTACAAAATGACTGAAGCTTACTTACTCCATGTGTTTTGATTCCATTCTTTCAGTGCTATTTATTGAGCAAGTTTGTCCTGTCTAAGGGCCAAGCTGGCATTATAGTAATTACACAATCGCGTGATGACTGATTTTCCTAATGATGGCCGGAAGAAATTCCTGAAGTATAAGCTTTTATGTTTCTATAGGTTCTATAATACTGTAATTATCTATTTTAAAAATGGTATCACATCACCAATACATTTCTTTAGCTGCTCAAGGATTTATCAACCTCAGCACTATTGACATTTGGGCTGATTATTCTTTGAGATGGGTGCTGTCCTGTGCATTCTAAGATGTTCAGAGGCCTCCGTGGGCTCTGCCGACTGAATGCGAGTAGCGCTCCTCCCCCAGTTATGACACCCGGAGTGTGTACAGGCATTGCCAAATGTTGGCCGGGGGACAAATTCACCCCTGTTGAGAATGCCTGAACTAATCTATAATATACAGGTAACTGCTAAGGCGATATAACATGGTGGATTCATGTACTAGCTTTGGAATCAAGAAGACCTAAATTTAAATCCCAACTCTCCCCCAAACAAGCTGTTTAACCATGGTCAAAGTACTTAATCTCTCTCTGGCTCTTAGCCTCTCCTACCTTCAAAGAGAAACATTGATAGTTCCTACCTGGTAGCATTATTTTTAAGATGAAAAGAGAATATCTAGATACAGATATTTATATAAAGAACCTAAATAGATGATTGATGAACAGGAAGTACTCAATAAATGTTAAGCCCCTACCCCACAACATTCCCTTGAGTCTAGGAATATTTCACTCATGTATCTATTCAGACATTCATTTATTATTCATTTAATACATGTTTAAGCTATAATGCATGGACTCATTGAAATCAAGCAGGGGATATTGGTGTAAAATGATAAGGAAGAATACATGTTAACATATGTGGCTATATTCAGAAACAGTGTGGCATGAGGACTCCAAGCACTGGCTGTGAACTTTATAGAACTGGATGTAAGACTGATGAATATCACTTTTGTGAAATGGGGAAAATTCATTTGATTTCTTTGTTACTAAAGTAGAGGGGTTAATAGTATCTGCCACAGACGGGTTTTCTAGTTATTAAATGAGACAAATGCCTGGTGTGTAGTAACATTCAGTACATTCAGTATATAGAAACTTTAAAGGCCCGGTGAGTGAGGGTCAGTATAGTTACCGAGTTCCCCATTGAGGAACTGACCTTTGAACTAAGCCTTCAAAAATTTTGAGGATTTATGTAAGTATAGAAAAAAAAAAGAATGGATATTCTGAATAAGGGCACAGGTGAAAATGGAGAACTTCAATATGTTTGGATTCAGTAAATGGATGGGTTTCTGAAGCTGAAAGGCCGTACAGGGGAAGCATTCTGTATAATTTAGGCAGAGAATATAATGAAACTTGCAGAATTGGAAAGGGTCTTAAAGTTATTAAATCCAAATTGTTCATTCTGCTGGTAAGAAAACAGAGGCCCAGGAGGAGTTAAATGATTTTCTACAAGACACTGAGTCTTTGGAAGGGTTGGTTCTAGAGCTTAGAATCACAATATTGCCTCTTAGCCTCCCTCTTTGTCCTTGAAAAATGAGATAAAAACTATTAAATTATGAAAGTATTTTTTCTTTTGAAATTAGCTTACCAAAAGCCATACTCTAAGTAGCTAGATTTGGCATGAATACAGCTAGCTATTCAACAAGTACACATTTATTGATGGTTTACTCTGCACTCTGGACATAATGATTAACAAGGCAGACAAGGCCCTCTCACAGAGCTTCTGTTGAATAGTCACAAATAAATCAATTCTTAAATCAATAAAAATATTAAATAATGAAAAGTGCTTTTCAGAGGATTAAAATGAGGTGATATGATATAGAATATTTGGAAAGCACTTTGGATGGGGTAGCAGAGCAAGGCCTTTCTAATGGCTAGTGCTTAACCTGAATAACATAATCTTGAAGTTCAGGTGCAAAAACCTACCAGTTAGAGGCAGCAGCCAGTATAGAGGCCCTCAGGCTGAAATGAGCTTGGCAATTTTCATTGTAAGAAAAGAAGACCAGTGACGCTGGATTTTAGTGGATGTGTGGAAGAGGAAGGTAAGAAAGTTATAGAAGATCAGTGGAGGTCCGATCATTTTCAGTTACGTAAGCCAACATAAGGAAAGGTCTGTGCAGGAGTAATGTGATCTGCTTACCTTTTAGGAAAATCACTCCAGCTACTGGTTAAGTAATGGAGTGCAAAGGGGTAAGGAGACCGATTATAAGGCTATTTGCGCTGGTCCAATTGAGGGATTATGATGGCTTGGATTAAGGTAAGGAAGATACAGAGAAGTTGAGATATTTGAGATGTAGCTTGGGTAAATAATGGACAGCTGTTGGTGATGCTTTGAATATGGGGCCTGGAAAAGAGAGGAATCAAGGAGACTCCTAGATTTTTGGCATGAGTAAATATATAAATAGTTAGGTGCCATCTTTGAAGATGGGGGAGGCCAGAGGAAGAATAAATTTGAGGGGTAATGAGAGAGAGAGAGTTCTCTATTTGGACCATATCATATTTAAGGTCTCTATTATTTATTTAGTCAACAAATATTTATTGAGTATTAACCACTACTTTGGGCTCTCATAACCTCATGTATATATTTTAAATTTTTATGTAAATCCAAATTAGTTAACCTATAATGTAATAATGGTTTCAGAAGTAGAATTTAGTGATTCATCACTTACATATAACACCCAGCGCTCATCCCAGTGCCCAGTGCCCTACTTAATGCCATCACCCATTTAGCCCATTCTCCTCACCCACCTCCCCTTCAGCAACCGTTAGTTTGTTCTCACTTTTTAAGAGTCTCTTATGGTTTGCCACCTCTCTGTATTTATCTTATCCTGGGAATACATAATATTAACAAAACAGACAAACTGTTTGCATTTTTGGAGTTTATATACTACTGGATGGTTAAAAAATAAAAAACAAATAAGATCTACAGTATGTAGATGGCAGTAAGCACTGAAGTGGTTATATCTGGAAAGTCTTTGCTGGCAAAGGACATGATAAAAGACTTGAGAAAGGTAAGGGAATGAGCCATACAGGTAATCTGCTTGAAGAACCTAGTTGACATCCAACTGGAAGTATCAAGTGGAGAGCTGGATACATATATAGGAGTCTGGATTCCAGTTAGAATTTGGAGTTGAAGATACAGGTTTAGAAGTTGCGTGACAGAGTTGGTATTTCAAATGTGGGAACAGGTGACATCACCAAGGAAGAGTATATAGGTGGAGAAGGGAAGGAGCTCTTGTAGTAACCCAGTATTTGATTGAAGAGAAGACAGCAGGAGACAATAAGAGGGAATAGCCATTGAAGTAGGAGGAAAAACGGGGACACATGGTGTCAGAGAAACCAAAAGAACCATTTCAGGAAGAGAATGGTCACCTCTGGTGGATGTTGCTAAGGATGCAGATAGCAAATGGACAGATGCAATAATGCGATTTGTTAACGTGGAACTCATGGACTACCTTGCCAAAAGTAGTGTCAGCAGACAGACAGGGACAGAAAGCCATGAGATTGGTTGAGGGGAGATTGGTGTAAGTGAAAGAGGGGAAAGCTGTAAACGTGAAGTCCTTGAGAAGGCCAGAGGAGCGGGAGGCAGATCACAAGAGCTTGGCGCTTGAAACGTTATCTGTAGTAGTGGGAGGGAAAGCAGAGTTTGGATACAGATGTGGATAGGTTGGTAGATTTGATGATAGGGTAAGAAGGAAGTTGCTGTCTGATTGCTTTTACTTTTCTCTGTGAGGTAAGTTCATTAAGGGAATCCAGAGAGGGGAGTTTGTCGGGCAGTTTTGAAAAGGAAGGAGATGGTGTGAAATAGCTATTTAAGTAAATGTCTGACATACTCAGTTTGCAAATGGTTCATAATGACCCAGTATGGTTTTTTTGTTTGTTTGTTTTTGTTCTTTTGTATCTTCAGCCAAGAGGTTAGAGTCCTACCAGGAAGCTGTCTCTGAGGATGAAGATTCCGCAGACACTCCAAGCGGCTCCCTCAGCAATGTGACAAAACCAAGGACCTCCAGCTGCAGGACGGTTCATAATGGGCCCTTGGGAAGTAAATCCTTGAATCATCTTGCTGGCAGCTGTTTAGCTCTGGGAAGTGGAGAAGGAGCCAGTGAAGTCCCTCACTCCAGACAGGCCGCTTTCAGTAGCCCCATTGTAAGTGTAATGCGTGACTTGAATCTTGTATATCTATAATGAAGAAAGAACATCCTCCTAATTATGACAGAGCCAAACACTGTTGTCTTTTCTACCTGAGAAGGAACCACGTAATTGCGGTCCAGTGTCATTGCTGCAAAGAATTAGAAAGATACGCAAACAATATCACAACTTCCTAATCTGTGGGATAATTCAATGTTGAGAGATAGTATATCATTTCTGAAATAGCATAGTATTTCTGATCAGGGCCTATCATGTCTGAGCCTGAAGAAGGCTGCCTTGGGGCGGCTCAGTTGGCTAAACGTTCAACTCTTGATTTTGGCTCAGGCATGACCTCAAGCTTATGAAATCAAGCCCTGTATTGGGCTCTACACTGCGCCTAGATCCTGGTTACCATTCTCTCCCCCTCTGACTCTCTTCCCTGCACTCATGCTTGCTCACTCTCTCTCAGAAAAAAAAAAAAAAAAGGAAAGAAAGAAGAAGAAAGACTGCCTTGGTTTAAGCACCATGGCTCACTCTCAGAACAAGCAAAGCTTACCAGAGTTCTCTCATAGACAGATAAATATATCTGAATGACATACATATTGCCAGTACTCTCCAAGGCTTTTTTTTCTGCATTCTTGCCTCCAATCCCACCAAACCTGTGTCCTTCTTCCCCATTCCAAGTCCTCAGAATGACATTTTCTGATGTTTCCATTTTGGAGTTCAGCCAGGTATCACCTGAGTTCCCGAGGGAAGTTTTAGAAGCTGTTTAGTCATACCCATTGACAAACTCATTTTGCTGCAGAAAAATCTAGAGGGCCATATGGAAGATGGGAAAGAGGAATGCTACTCACATGAACGAACCAGAATTCAGAAGTTTTGCTGTAAAACTTCAGCTGCCCTTTCTGCCTTCCACATGCCATTAGCCCTTGTGTTTTACCAGGCTGAGGATTCCCTAGACTGGAGACTGGAGAGTGGTCTGAAGCAGGTGGTGTAACAAGTAACAAGAACAACCCACTTTGGGGAAACTTTGTGTGTCTGCATGGAATTTATTGTATGATTTCCATAGCAGAGATGTGATCTGAGTAGACACCAGTGGTCTCATGTGTTCTGGAAGGGAATCTCCTGGCTCTTTTCAAAGCTGCCAGTAAAAATTGCAGCAGTGAAGGTGATCATTTTCATGCAACTCATTTAGGTAATTTCTGTGGCACTGAAGATATAAAACCGGTCATATTGTATCTTGGCCAGACTGTTCCAGACATCCAGACTTCATTTTTTTTTTCCAACTTCTGAAAGGAACATAGGAAAAGAAGGCATACAGCCTCTTCTGGGCAATCACGCTAAGGCTGTATCAGAAATAGATATACATTCTCTTCTCTTTTTACCTGTACTGATCTTTTACATTTTCCACCCTCATGATGTTAACCACGTGTTGACCCGTGTTTACTTGGAAACAGCAGGGCACTGGCGACCCGTTGGGCTGTGCTCTATCCGCCCTTTCAGTTTCCTAATTTAGCCTCATTCTCTTCTTGGACAAAAAAGGGTATTTCTTAAAGTCTGTTCTTTTATCTGTACCATTTCCTCCATGTAAAATTTATTCTCCCCGTTGACATTCTACCTCTATCTACCAAATCTGATGAAACACTCATTTCTTATAAGTATGTTAACTAGTCTCTTCCAAAGACTTCCCAGACTCTCTTTTCTCAGCTTTTGAGTTCTGTGTACACATTCTCCCCCTTCCTTGGTTCTCATGACACAGGCCTTATTTATGTCCCTGACATATACCATTAGCTCCCTGAAAGCAAGAACTTAATATCTTGAATCCTCAACATCTGGCTCAGTGACTCATGTGTCCATTCTCAATAAAGTTTTGAAGGTTGTTAAGTGAACTGCCTCACAGGCTCAGTCTCCCCACTCAGCGCATTTTGTTTTCACTTGCCCTTTACTTCAATGCCATGTGCCATTCTGATTGTATAGGTGCACTGGGGGTGTTGTTTTGTGTTTCAAAACCACACCAATATATCCAGGATAAAGAGGTCTTCCTTGAAATATGAGATCATCTCACTCTTGCTATACACAAGTTGCTTTTATCCTTTTGGGTCTAAAGATTATTTTGAGAAAGCTATACGTTCTTTGATTTGAAAAATTCGCATCTGTTAAAATTTTGCATCCAATTCCAAAAGCCTGTCCGTGGAGCCCAGGTTAAGAACAGCAGCTTGAGAGCACACTGAGAGCCTGTGATGTCTAGAAATGAAAAATTATAAGCTAACACTTTGCGCAGTGAAGCAAGTTAAGAGCCAGGAAGTACGGATCCTATGTGGGCTGCTGGCAAAAATATGCCAACCTTTGGGAATTAGCAGGTCACTGAAGCCCCAGGGTCCTGGGTTCATACTACCTATTTCGAAATAGAAACCTTTTCTTTGTAAGCCAGGGTTTTTTATACTTCTTTCATCCTCTTTATGTTTTCATTCAACAGGAGTGCGGTTTGTTCTACTCAGGTGGCTATTCTCTTAGATCTATGTGTGGCTGTCCTTTCTGTCACTGAGATCTCAGCTTCTGTATCATCTCTTCAGTAAACCCTCCCTACCACCTAATCCAAAGTTCTTTCCACTCCACCCTGTCTCTCTCTGTCTCAATCTAGAAGCATCTTATTTGTTTATGGGTTAGTGTTTGGCTCTGCTGTCTCCCCTGACTGGAATGTGAGCTGCATGCAAGCCAGAGTCCTATCTGTCCTGTGCATCCCTCTGTCCTTGAGGAGTGCCTGATGCCAAAGATCAACAATAAATATTTATGGGATGGATGGATGAATGAATGAATGAATGAATGGATTAATAAAAAAAAATAGTAAAATACTAGACACACAGGGATATAAAACGAGTCAGACATGTCTCCATCCTTCAATTGTTTCTAGGAAGAGGAGGCAGACATATAAATAAATAAATACAGTCCTATATTAAAGATGCAGTAAGAGTGGGTTAACCCAGAGTATAGTGAGGGCACGAAGAACGAAGTGTTCAACTTTCCGTGGGGGAGGAGGAATCAAGAAGGGCTGCAGAAAAGAGGTAAAACTTGAGTTAGGATTAAACTAATGAGGAGGGGTTTAGAGAGCAGAAAAGAAAGCAACTGCAGAGCCCAAAAGACCTAGACCTTGCAGCAATAAAAATGAAAATTTGCATAAGAGAAGTGGACCTGAATAGAGAGGGTCAGTAATTGATAAACGTAGGTGCGAAATAAGCCACAAAAGTGGGGGAGGTGGTAGAGAATTACTAAAAAGGAAGCATCATTTTATGGAAAGCCACTAAGTTTAAATTGATGTTTAAACATTTCTTAGAGAGGGGTGTCTGGGTGGCTCCGTCAGTTAAGCGTCTTACTTTGGCTCTGGTCACTATCTGTTGGTTTTTGAGTTCCAGCCCTGCGTGAGGCTCTGTGCTGACAGCTCAGAGCCTGGAGCCTGCTTCAGATTCTGTGTCCCCCTCTCTCTGCCCCTTCCCCACTTGTACTCTGCCTCTCTTTCTATCTCTCTGTCTCTCAAAAGTAAATAAACATTAAAAAATTATTTCTAGTATTTCTTAAGAGTTCCACTCTAAGAAACACTCTAATGTTTTTTTGGCTTTTATTTTTTTGTTTTGTTTTGTTTTTTGGCTTAGTGCATATTAGCATTGTGAGATTCCTTGGGAAATATTTCTAACTCATGGGATCTCAAAGCACTAGATGACAGTATAATCAGAGACCTTGCCAAATATCATGTGACGAATTTCCCAAGCATCCCTTGGCTGACTAAGCATTGAATAAGAAAGAAGTCTCTTGAACTTTACCACTCTCTTCTATTGACTTTGGCAAGGAGATTCTTGAAGAAACGATTATTCTCTGAGTAACTGAGGGCCCAGGCACCGGCTCAGTGGTACTGTAGGTGAGGTGCATGAGGAAATATGGCTGACTCATTAGTGAACAGCCATCAGGTAATCAGTGCCTATAAACTCCACCAAACTGCAACAGAATTCAAATTTTGCTAAGTCTCCTATCACAGGATAGTAGATATTGATGTATTTCAATAGAAATTTGAGAATGCTTTGTGACAGCATATAGTTTGGACCCATTGTGAGCCTGGTGACCTGCCCGTAGGTTCCTGTTGAGTAGGTATCACCTCACTCATTATCTCATTGACTTTATACAGCCACCCTGTGAAATAGGTGTTATTTTTACCATTACTCAGAAGAAGAAAATGCAGCTCGGAGAGCAAAGCAAGCTGCCTGAGGACAGCAGTGGGTCCAGGACCTAAACCCAAACTTATGTGATTTTTCAGCCTGTGCTCTTTCCTTATGAAGCCTATGCTAGTTCTCACCAAACTAAGCACAGAATACAAGCCATGGTCTTCTGAGCCTAATACCACATGTCTCACATCTCCATTGTTTACTCCTATCTTCCTGTAGTCAGTACGCTTTGCCAACCAACTACATCAACGACTCCTCTAGAATACAACAGCATTTTTGTGGAATTTGATTTGTAGCTGATGATCCCTCTTTTGATTCATCTGAAAGATTTCTAAAGCGGTTTTCTACATGTTACTATTTATAAACCATTTTCCAGTACAACGTTCTTTTGTTAATACCAGTATTTTTCTGTAAGTGTGCAAAGCACTGTTAAACAAAATGGATATATATTTTTTTCAATAGCAGAACTTCTTAGAGCTAATTTGTACTAAGACTCTTTTAAAAAATAGTTTAAAAGTATTTATTTATTTTGGGGAGAAAGAGAGAGAGCTAGCACAAGTGGGGGAAGGGCAGAGAGACAGAAGATCTGAAGTAGGCTCCATGCTGTCAGCACAGAGATGGATGCAGAGCTAGAACTCAAGAACTGTGAGGTCATGACTTGAGCCAAAGTCAAGAGTCGGATGCTTAACTGACTGAGCCATTCGGGTACTCCTGTACTAAGAATCTTTAAGAGAAGGGCACAAAGCATGTATTGCCAAATATATTTGATGATCAGAATCTCTTAGAAGGGCGCCTGGGTGACTCAGTCAGTTGAGCATCCAACTTTGGCTCAGGTCACAATCTCACCATGTGTTCAAGCCCCTCATCAGGCTCTGTGCTGACAGCTAGGAGTCTGGAGCCTACTTTGGATTCTATGTGTCAGCTCTGTTTCTCTCTTGTCTCTCAAAAAATAAAATAAAAGCATTAAAAAAAGTAATCTCTTGGAGGAACCCTCATTAATGTCATGTATATTACTAGGTAATGTTCTTTATATATGTTTGCCTGCTCATAGTAATGTGTATTTTGGAGAGGTTCTTTTCTTTGTTTCTGGTTTTGTTTTTATTATAGTAATGATTTGAACCATAAAATATTTTGTTAAAATAAGTGTGAATAATGTCCTCACTTTTAAAAGAGGTGGTACTCATCCGACGTTAGGTGAATCATCAGTTGCTGTTGGATGCTCTGGAAACTGTGTATTTTTTTCTTTTCAAATTTTTATTTAAATTCTAGTTAATTGACATATAATGCAATATTGGTTCCAGGAATAGAATTCAGCGATTCATCCCTTACATACAACATTCAGTGCTCATCACAACTAAGTGCCCTTCTTAATGCCTCTCACCCATCTAGCGCATGCCCCACCAACCTCCCTCCATCAACCCTCAGTTTGTCCTCTTTCAATAAGAGTCTCTTATGGTTTGTTTCCCTCTCTTTCTTTTTCCCCTTCCCATATATTCATCTGTTTTGTTTCTTAAATTCCATATATGAGTGAAGTCATACAGTGTTTATCTTTTCCTGACTGACTTATTTTGCTTAGCATAATATACTCCAGCTGCATCCATATTATTGCAAATGGCAAGACTTCATTCTTTTTGATGATGTTTGTATATACCACATCTTTTTTTATCCATTCATCAGTCAGTGGACATTTGGGCTTTCTTCATAGTTTGGCTATTGTTGATAATGCTGCTATAAATATTGAGGTGTATGTACTCCGTCAAATCTGTATTTTTGTGTCCTTTTGATAAATACTTCATAGTGCAATTGCTATGTCATGGGGTAGTTCTGTTTTTAACTTTTTGAGGAACCTCCATACCATTTTCCAGAGTGGCTGCACCAGTTTGTATTCCCACCAACAATGCAATAGCGTTCCCCTTTCTCCACATTCTCGCCATCACCCATTGTTTCTTGTGTTAATTTTAGTCACTCTGACAGGCATGAGGGGCTATCTCATTGTGGTTTTGATTTGTATTTCCCTGATGGTGAGTGATATTCAGCATTGTTTGATGTGTCTGTTAGCCATCTGGATGTCTTCTTTGGAAAAGTGTCTAGTCATGTCTTCTGCCCATTTCTTCACTGGATTATTTGGGCTTTTTTTGGGTATTGACTTTGCTAAGTTCTTTATAGATTTTGGATACTAACTCTTTATCTGATACGTTATTTGCAAATATCTTGTCACATTCCATTGCCTGTCTTTTAGTTTTGTTGATCTTTTTCCTTCTCTGTGCTTAAGCTTTTTATCTTGATGAAGTCCCAATAGTTCATTTTTGGGAAATATGTATTTCAAAATAAGAAAACAGTCAACTCGATTTTGGTAGAAGGCATTGTTCCTATCTCCTGTCGAGTTTAAGTTAATAGTCAAGGTACTCTCCATCAATACTGTGCATTCTGGATTTTTTGTCTGTTATTTTCCTCTTCTCACATTCCATGGTGCCATATATGTTAAATCTTTTTTAGAAGTGTAAAGTTTACTATCTCTTTGTGTATAGATTGAGGTTATAAATGCTACTTCTCATGTAAATTTAAAGCTCTCAATTTTAGATACTTAATGTAACAACCCTTTTTCTTCTTGGGTTTTCAGGAAACAGACGTGGTACCAGACACCAGGCTCTTGGACAAATTTCATCAGATTACACCTCAGCTGTTTGCTCCAATAGATGAGATGATCCCAAATCCACCACTGGACACTTTGTATGTCATTGACTTTTTTATCGCGTTGGCGATTTGCAACACCGTGGTGGTTTCTGCTCCCAACCAACCACGACAAAAGGTAACGTCTCTGATGAAAACAAGGATCACCTTCCCAAAGAGAACTTCTGGTTTAAATGTACTTGTACTGGCCTTGATGTGTAGATAGTAATTAATACTGTTACTCATGATAATAATAGCTAACATATACCACTTAATCTGTGCTCTGGACATATGTTCTGAGTGATTTACTGATATTAACATGTGTAATCCCTTGGACAACTTCTAAGTTGGGTAATATTACTCTACTCCTCACTATTTTACCACTGAAGTTAGGTAACTATCTGGGGTCACAGAGCCCAGGGTGAGGGGAAGCGGTATTTGAACCCATGAAGAATGACTCAGAGCTGCTCTACTATTTTGGCTCTAGAAGGGTAGCTGATGAGAACAATTCTTATGGAATGCAGCTGTGCTCATTTTGTGTAGTTTCCCTACCAAATTGAAGCTTTCTTGAGGCTCCTGAGACCTCCAACATCATATGTACTACATCAGGCAAAATCTACAGTATTAGATGCATCATCATGTTTCATGATAATGTTTCATGTTTCATGTACCATGGTTAGTTCCAACTCAATTAAAAATCCAACACATTTACAATATACCAAGTTTCTGCAGTTCTCACAAAGGCTAGATTTAAAAAGCCAATTTATAGCTTAGAATGTATGGAAAAACTCATTTTCAATAAAAAGGAAAACTTGTTTTAAAGACTGGTGATTCACCACATGCCGGGCTGTCTTCCACATGCAAAGGACTATCTTTCCTTTGCACACACCCACTGAAATTTCAGTTTGCAGCACAATGCAATTATATTTTTATTTTCCATCAGATTGTCTCCTTTAGGTGACTTCAGAGGTGGGCAGCTTTAATATAAAAATAACTTATTTCCGGGATGCCTAGGTGGCTCACTTGGTTGAGTATTAAGCATCTGACTTCAGCTCGGGTCATGATCTCACAGACCGTGGGTTCGAGCCCCACATCGGGCTCTGTGCTGACAGCTCAGAGCCTGGAGCCTGCTTCGGATTCTGTGTCTCCCTTTTTCTTTGCCCCACCCTCCTCACTCACACACTCTCTTGTTCTCTCTCTCAAAAATAAGTAAACATTAAAAAATTTTTAAAAAATAACTTATTTCCAATAAAGCTTTTACTTGATCAGAAAACTGTTTTTATAAGGTTCTCACAGAGTTGTTCTTTGGAAAGTGGTTATGTACTTAGAGAATAAATTATTGGATATTCTCTTTTCCTCCTCATGTAGCAATTTTTCTCATGCATCTGTTTCCAAAGTAGGTATCTTCTGGTGTTTTCTGTTTGAAAATATTGTTGCATTATCCCCAAAGAACAGAATATTCTGTTGTCTGAAAGAAAATCCCTAGAGCTTTACATAATAGCCTGAGTAAGCTTCATGATATTTTGAGGTAATTACAGACCATAACCATGAAGCTAATCAGAATCTATAAGGAGTATGAAAACCTCATCTGTGACTGTTTCTCTTCATTTCTGAGTTGCTGATAAGTGTGAAAACTGACCAGCATAGGCCCCTCCAACTATCTGAAGATTAATAACATTAGGAAAGCACTTTCATGTCTTGGGCATTTGAGAATGGGAAAACTTTAGGGTCTAACTGGCCTTCATAATCAATATTAAACTCTATGTTTAATCACTGATAAAAGTTAAGAGCTGGAAAAAAATCATGCCACAAATTAGAAAAAAAATATGTAATAGAAATTCACATTCACTGTGAATTTCTGCTGATCAGGTGATAATTTCTGCTGATAACACTTCTCTGAGTAACGTTGTTTACTAGCCTTTTTAAAAAGTCATGGTAACAATCTTTTATAGAATCTGAAAAATAAAAGAGGAAAACAACCCATTTTGTTAATTTTTTGTCTTTCTTTCAATGTTTTAAATGCATATTATCACTCACTTTTTCTCATGTTCATTCAATTTTTATTTAATATCATTCATGCAAATTTTATATTTTTATGGCTTTTCCAATTTTACCCCATAACCTTTATAAACTTTATATTTTATTTATTTTTATTTTTTAATTTTTTTAATGTTTATTTATTTTTGAGAGAGAGAGTATGAACAGGGGAGATGCAGAGAGAGAGGGAGACACAGAATCCAAAGCAGGCTCCAGGCTCTGAACTGTCAGCACAGAGCCTGACTTGGGGCTCAAACTCAAGAACCACAAGATCATGACCTGAGCCAGTCAGACACTTAACTGACTAAGCCACCCAGGTGGCCCATAAACTTTATTTTTTAAATATTGTATAACATCCAGGAAGATTTTTCTGCTTTGCTATTTTTGAATACTTAATTTTTAAATTGCTATTGCTAGGATGTACATAATAAAGATTATGGATTACCTATATTTTAAGTTTTTCATTAGGAAAAATTGCTGTAATATCCCCACTACTAGCAATATTAGCATTTTTTATCTTTTGCTGTCATTTGCCAAATTTCTTTGAACGGTTGTAGAAATTTATAGTGCCATCAACACATTTTTCATTATGTTCATTTTTTTGTTAATGTTTTCTGGGACAGTTTTTTAAAAATGCTTATTTATTTTGAGAAGAGAGAGAGAGAGAGAGAGGACACGAGCAGGGGAGGGGCAGAGAGAGAGAGAGAGAGAGAGAGAGAGAGAGAGAGAGAATCCCAAGCAGGCTCTGTGCTGTCATCAGAGTGAGGCTCAACATCACGGACCTTGAGGTCATGACCTGGGCTGAAATCAAGTGTCGGATGCTTAACCAACTGAGCCATCCAGGCCCCTCTTTTCTGGGGCAGTTTTATGTACAAAGAAGCAGGCTGCTAGCTATCTAAGGAGGGATAATTCTTACTTAAGTTTTTCCTGGTTGGACGTCAACATTGTTCTGAACTGCTTTTGACTATATTATGGAGACCCTCCCAAATTATCTTTCCTAGATTGGACTCTCATCACTGAGTGGAATGCCTATCAAGTCCCTGGAAGAGATTAAAAACCTCTTCCAGAGACTGTCTGTCCGAAGATCAAGTTCTCCGTCACTTGCCAGTGGGAAAGAGCCATCTTCTGGGATCCCAAGTGCCTTTGTGAGCAGACTCTCTCTCTTTAGTCGAATGAAACTGGCTTCACCTGTGGAGGAAGAAGTCTCCCAAACTAGTGAGAGCCCTCAGGGCCCTAGTAACTCTGCTTGCCCCTCGGAGACTGAGACACAGACCAGTGATGCAGACCCCACAGACAGCAAGGTGGAGTCCTCCCCTGCACAGCCTTTGGCCTCCGACCTGTGTTACGAGGCTGAGAGCCCGGACGAGGCGGCCTTGGTGTATGCGGCCCGGGCTTACCAATGCGCTTTACGGTCCCGGACGCCAGAGCAGGTCGTGGTGGACTTCGCTGCTTTGGGGCCACTAACATTTCAACTCCTGCACATCCTGCCCTTCGACTCAGTAAGAAAAAGAATGTCTGTGGTTGTTCGGCACCCCCTTTCCAACCAGGTCGTGGTCTACACAAAGGGTGCTGATTCTGTAATCATGGAGCTGCTCTCTTCCCCGGGTGAGTGCCTACAGAACTGAGAGCAGGGATACGAAGGACTCGGAAATTCAAAGGCCACTCTCGGTGGTTTTATAAAGACAAACAAGTGGATGATTGGGGGGATCGGCTGTACTTGGTAAAGTGGGGGACGCTGCTGAGGATTTGGTGAGAAAGCATGTGAGTTCGGGGGCTGCGCAGACCTGGGTGCAGATCTGACCCAGCTACGTCTTGGTGAAGTCACCTGACTATTTTGTGCCGAAGTGTTCAATAAATGGGGATTGTGGCACCTCTTTTATAGATTTCTCAGGTTTAATGACATAGTGTATGCAATATAGAGACAGCCTTTGTCCAGTGCCTACCAAATGGTAGGTGTTCAGTGAATGGCGGCTAGCATTATTATGGTTATTGTTACTGTTGTTTTTGGTGGTGTGGGAATGGTATTTGTATTAAGTTCATGGTACTTTTCTCCAGGGAGGAAGGAACAAGGGAAAGGTTTATTCTGAGGGCCTCTTTAATAAATGCACATTTGGGATTCAGAACTACAAGGTCTTTTGTTTGTTGTGGGGCAAGCTACCGTTGTTTGGAAAACTGTGTCTTTAATTGGGCAGACTGGTGGGAATACTTGCGTTTTGTTAATTATTTCAGATGGAGCAAGTCTGGAAAAACAACAGATGATAATAAGAGAGAAAACCCAGCAACACTTGGATGACTATGCCAAACGAGGCCTACGCACGTTGTGTATCGCGAAGAAGGTGAGGCTCTCCAGCGCATCTTCTTTGTGCTTCCACTGTGCAGCCATCACTTAATGATGAGCAGGTATCAAAGCCTGATCCAGACAGTTGGGAAAGCCCCCGGATCATGGGCTCTCTGTCCACAGCTTCTTTCTTCCACATGTATTGGCTGCTTGGAGTTTGTTCTCAATGTTTTGCCAGAAGGGCACCTAAAAGTTTGGTTCCCTGAGTTCTCACGTGCTAGAAACCAGAGTATCAACGTCCGTCTGTCATTCTGGGCTCTAGTGAGTATGAAAGACAGTGAGACACATGTAGATCAAAGTATCAGTGCATTAATTGCCATCCATTATAATTTCCCAAATACAGGACTCCTGGAAGCCTGAATTGGAGACTGTCACTAGGACTTTAGACGCATGTGGGGATCTCCCATTTTTCACCCAAATTCTAGTTCTGATGAGCTGCATTAGGGAAGCTGGCGTCCACTGCAGACTCGTAGTCAATATTAGTCAACCAGCTGCATATGGTATAGAATCAGAAGTCAGCCCCACACACGGTTGTAAGAAAAATGAAGAGGTTCAAGATCAAGGCCAAGGGGGAGAAATCTGCCTTTTCAGGTGGAATGATCCTGCCACTGATAAAAATGCAGCCCACTAGTTGTCAGGTTTTTCCTAAGTCAGATTGCCTTGTGAGTAAGAATAAGTAGATAGAGAAATCGCCTCACCGCCTCTACTTCCTGTTGCTTTATGAGAACTGAAAGGTGGATTTCTCCCTCTATAGCAACCTGAAGAAAAACGGAAAATGTATCATCAGTTCCTTCTCCAGGAATTCCATTTAATATTTTTGGAAGAGTACTTCCTAGCTCCACTCACACAGCTGCTTCTCTCCTTTCAACTTTATAAATAGCTAACTCCATAAACGAATCATCAAAAGATATTAGCAGTGCTGCTGGCTACGTAATACCTCAAGCTGAGCAGTCCTGACACCGCTTTCTCAACTGCACCATTAGAATCTTTCTAGGTTTAACGACCACGTGGAGATCTCTTCCAGCTGCATACCCCCTGGCTTGTTAGATTAACCCACTTTCATCACATATGATGCCTAGAATTTCCAAGAGATATGGAGCTATAGTGTCCACACATTATCAGTGTTAAAGCGTCTGATCACGGAGCGTGGGAAGCTTGTGACCAGGTGGCATGAGGCTACGGATCTGGTATCAGTATGTCTAGAGAGAGGAATTCCTAAAACAGGTTGACGGTTTGATACTTTGCTAGTGTTCAGTCCTGGCGGGATCCTGCAAGATGCTCTGGCCTGTCTCAGCTCTTTCCTCCACCCTAGGTCATGAGTGACGCTGAATACACAGAATGGCTGAGGAACCATTTTTTAGCTGAAACCAGCATTGACCACAGGGAAGAGTTACTCCTTGAATCCGCCATGAGGTTGGAGAACAAGCTAACTTTACTTGGTAGGTAGACTTTGTTGTGTTATCTGAATAGACAATTTTGAAAAACACTGGGTGTCTCTAAGGAAGTTATTCACCAGTATTTTCTCCCCCTGCTTTGATTTCATAGAGCAGATAGTTCTGTCTGCCATGTCCTGTCTGATCTCTACCCAGTTTCCAGTTTTCATTCTGTTTTCCACTACAATGAACTAGACTTCATTTATGGTGGGATCAGGGTGGTCGTCCTTAAGATCATTAAAACCTTATCACTTTAACTCAGACTACCAAGTCACATAAATATCCCAGTTCCTTCTGGTTCAAGAGGATTTCCAGCTAAAGTTTCTTGACAGGCATTGGATAAGGTACTGAATATGTGTTGTCTTTTTGAATCTGCACAACAAGTCTCTATCCTGTTTAGAGGACACTTGGGGCACAGATCAGTTTGTTGACACGTTCAGAGTCACATGGTAACAGGTGACAGAGCTACAAAGAAACTCAGACCTATTTAGCAACAGGGCCTGTGTTCTTGGTTCCTACCTGCAACTGGACCAATGAAATTTGTTTCTCTCCTCTTACTTCCTGATTGCTGGTGAAAGTTGCACCTCTTTTCTCAGACTGAGCTGTGTCTTGAAATCATCTGGGGCACTTTAAAAGATACTAGTGCAGGGTGCCTGGGTGGCACAGTTGGTTAAGCGTCCCACCTTGGCTCAGGTCATGATCTCATAGTTGGTTAGTTTGAGTCCTGCATCAGGCTCTGCACTGAAGCACAGAGCCTGGCTCGGATCCTCTCTTCTCTCTCTCTGCCTTTCACCCACACTCACATGCTCACTCTCTTGCTTTCTCTCAAAAATAAATAAGCAATAGAAAAATATATTTTAGGGGTGCCTGGGTGGCGCAGTTGGTTAAGCAGCCAACTTCAGCCCAGGACATGATCTCACAGTTTGTGGGTCTGAGCCCCACATCAGGCTCTGTGCTGACAGCTCAGAGCTTGGAGCCTGCTTCAGGTTCTGTGTCTCCCTCTCTCTCTCTGCCCCTCCCCACTTGCACTCAGTCTCTCTCTCTCTCTCATAAACAAACATTAAAAAAAATTTTTTTTAGTGAAAAAAGAACTGCATCCTATTCTCAGGGATTCTGATTAGGTTGGTCTGATGTGTGATTGGGACATTTGAATTTTTAAAAACTCTCCAACGAGTGCTGAGCCAGCCAAGGTTGAGAACCACTGTCTCCGAGTCTGGACATCTAGATTCTAATCTAAGTGCTAACATACCAAGAGACCAGTATCGGAGCTCCCTTCCTCTGGTTCAGAGAAAACAACGATCTCACTTTGTATCGAGCCACTAGAGTAATAGTACTGCCTGTCCTGCGTCCTTTTTCTGTCACAGCATCAGTAGTATGTGTCCACCTTTCCTCACCTGAACTCCAAACTCAAAAACACTCTGTGGATTTAGTGCCAGAAGTCATTTAGCTATAAAAATCAGGCCTGATTTGACAAGCTTTTGTAAATCTTTATTATCCTAATTAGTGTGAACATTTGAAAGCTTTTGACGCAAAGATTACTATGCTTGATTAACAGGTATTTCAAAATATGATAGATGAACTCTATTACCTTCATAAAACCAGAACATTTTTGAATTCCAAAACTTATCTGGCCCCAATTGTTTTAGAAAAGGGAATTATGGACTTATACTATCTATTCTTAAATGTTTTTATTTTACTTTATTTTTGAGAGAGAGAGAGAGAGAGAGACAGCATGCGCAGGGGAGGGTCAGAGAGAGAGGGAGACACAGAATCCGAAGACAGGCTCCAGGCTCTGAGCTAGCTGTCAGTGCAGAGCCCGATGCGGGGCTCAAACCCACGAACTGTGAGATCATGACCTGAGTAGGACTGAGCCACCCGGGCGCCCCTATAATATCTATTTTTAATGCTCTTTCATAATAAAAGCCACTTATTGGCAAGAACATTCTTTGAAAGCCTGTCCTTACCTTGGGGGTATCACAGAATTACAAAATTGTAGAGAAAGGTTACATAAGTAACTGAAAGGAGTCCCCCTCAGTGAACAGAGAGGAAAGCTTGCAGGAAGAGAACAAGCAAGTTTAATGAGCTCATTGATTCCTAAAGCTTCCCTCCAAGAGTAGTACTTTGTATATGATTTTAGTCTGGGTCTTCACATTTCTTTGAATCCTTGGAAGCTACTGGACAGTTCGTGTAGTTCAGGATGCAGTTCAATCACAACCTAGGTGAGCTTGTACCAGCTTTGTCTTCTCACAAGCTCTGTTGCACTTTGGCTGTTTTTTTAGGCGCTACTGGAATTGAAGACCGCCTGCAGGAGGGAGTCCCCGAGTCTGTAGAAGCCCTTCAAAAAGCCGGCATCAAGATCTGGATGCTGACCGGGGACAAGCAGGAGACAGCTGTCAACATTGCTTATGCCTGCAAACTCCTGGAGCCGGACGACAAGCTCTTTATCCTCGATGCCCAGAGTAAAGTATGTGTAATAAGATTGAGTCCGTCTTTTTTTTTTTTCCATAGCCAGGGGAGCAGTTGTGATTTGATGAATGGAAGGAGGAGAAAAAAAAACCCAATAACCATTAGCTCCTTGATAGTTATTTCTTCTATCCAGCAACCTAGTTTGTGCTTGGGAGTGTACCATAGCTCTTCTAAAGGCTTCATGGTTAAACATGATTCAAAGGAATTATTGCTAAAGAAAGTTGCCTTTTTCTTTTTTATCTGCTTCCCCCACCGCCGCTCACATTGAATTTCCAGAAATTTGACAAGATTTAGTCCATCATGACAAACTATATCGAGTTCTGGGACAGGAGTATACTGCTGTTTCAAGTTGAGGGGAAGTGATGATTTCTATCAGAATCAGGTGACTAAATTAATATTTTTATGCTTAATTCCAAAAATAAACTCTCAGGATAATTATGCCCTCTAGTGGTAATTCTTAGGTAGTGCTGTTGAGAATATCAAGTTTGTAGAACTGTTTTAAGGGAAGGAGAAAATTTTTTTTTTCCTTAAGGAGTTTAAGAACTTTGAATCCAGCTTATTTTTTTCATAATTATCCCTGCCACACACCCCCATTAAACTCGAATACAAGTGTTCTAATGAGTTGAATAGGCATTTTTTCCCCTTAGTTTTCCAGTATAGTAATAACCTGAGATCTGTGCATGTTGCTTAATTAGCTTGGAAAGGCTTTCTCCCTCCTTCCTCGAAGTCAGACTTAATCAGTGGCATCCGTTCTCTGCCAGCAGCCTACCTCTCAGAAACCCTTTAGAGCTTCCTGTCTGGATCACTTCGTGGGGCTCTGTCACAGGCTGCCATGTTATTATGATCGGGCCTCAGTCAATCCCTAACCAGATCGTATATTTTAAGGAAAGAGAAGTTTCCTTATTCAATGCAGAGTGGATTCTCCTTGGCAGCTGGCTATGGTCCAGAGAGGCATAACCACCACCTACAGTCAGCTCCTAGTCCCAGCCGGGTCTGAGCACAAGAAAATTGTCATCAGTCATTTTAGCCACTAAGATGGATGTGCCCTATGGCTGGTTAGACCCTGGTTCATTTACTTGGTCTGCCAAGTGATCAGGTATGTGACCTTGGAGAGTTTTCTCCTGGACCTTTTCCCTAACCTGCGTTGTAAGAGTAACATCTGTTTCATAGGGTCATTGTAGGCATTAAATGAAAAAATCTCAGTGGTAAATTAAACATGTAGTACCTGTCAGAAAGGGTTCAATGAACATTGAAAAGGAAATGTCAATTCTTTTTGTTTGATTTCAACTTTGACATTTTTATGAGCAATAAAATCATTAGGATTATAGAACTTATTTGTAAACACACAATTTATAGTTAAAGATATTTGAAACTACCAACATCAAGAAGTCTCTATAGGGTACCCACTGTGGACTGTTCTAAGTATAAAAAATACATTTTTTTTTAATTATCAAAAGCTATTCCACCTATGTGAATGTTTCAGGTAACTAAACAGAGAGCAGTGAACACAATTTAGTTTTATGGTGACTCAAGTCCATGCACATAAAATGCCAGGCACATAGTAGGGATTTAGCCCATACTGACAAACTATATCAAGTTCTGGGACAGGATTATACCTCTATATTATTTTCATTGTCTCCCCCACCCACCTCTCCCCATGCTGAGTTAAAAAAGAAAGATCACGGACCTAGTTGGCCAGTTAATGAAGAAATTGCTTCTGTGACCTTCAGAGTGAGGCCAGAAGCCAGTAGAACAGCTGCTCATGTCTGTAGCGTAGTACCTCAAGCCTTATGACTTTCCATCAACTCCTGTTCCTAAATCTGCTCACTGGATTACAGTGAATGTCGCCACTTACAAACTTTACATAGATTCCATTCTCATAAAAGTCCTGGGTCTGTTTTTGGGGGGGGAAAGGTTAATATAATTATATATTACATTATTTATTGCCTTCTGATATATAAAGGCCTTTTAGGATTCATCGCTTAATTTTTTAAGTTTTGTTTTTATGATTTCATTTATAATTTTTTCCTTAGAGAGTAACTTTATTTTCATGTTAATTAGAATCCATAAAAGGCTTTCTTACACGTGATCTTACTTGACAGTTATAACAAGTACACAGTTCAGGTAAAATTATCCTCAATTTTACACCATGAAACGCCAAAAGAGTGTGATTTGTCTAAGTACCCACAGGTGATTACTTGTCAAGCATATGTTTTGCTTTGAATTACGTATTATATAATCTATACGCATCTGTAGTTATTCTCGTTACTCATGGGGTTCCATTTTTACAGTTGCTGCAAATGCTGTAATTAGTGAACACTGAACCAAACATGGGATTAGGCTCCCATAAGCCTCTGGTTTCAACATTTAGTCAACTAATCAATATATAACCTTGTTCCCTGTGTGTTTCTGTTTAAAAAATTTTATTATATAAAATTAAATATATATATTTTAAAATTTTTATTTATTAATATAATAAATTATAATATTGAATTTATGGCCAACAGCACTTTAACTCATGCCTGCATAAAGCTTATCTAACATGCATATTTTCTCTATAAAGCAGATCACAACCTTCTTGTACACAGGACCCCGAGACAGCACTATGCACTTAAGCTATGCTTGGAGGCCATTTAAAACAGTGAAATTAACAAAAAGCACAAACATGCAGGAAATGTGTCACCAAACTGTGAAAAGGACATTTGTTTATAGTACGGGAGCTGACATAAGAAGATAGAGCATCACCTTGTTCAGTTTCAGCCGGAGTCACATCATGTGACTAAAATTTTTCTATCTGTTCATGTTTACAAATGATCATGAAAACACTACAAGTATTGATTGTAGGATTACGGATAAATTTTAGCACATAGGTAAATTCATAGATATGGAATCCACAAGTAATAAAGATTGACTGTGTGTGTATGTATGTTTCTATAATGAAAATGTAATTTAGAGAACTAAATACATTCTCAAATAAGAGGATAAAAATGTCTGTCATCATTGTTTAAACATAAAACTACAGATAATTTATGTTCATATTTTAGAGGGCTTCCACTCAAGACTGTATTCTGAGCACCCTGAGCATACAAAGACTGTAATTATAGTATTGTATAGTATTGTAAGTATTGTTTCACTTAACAAATACCTTAAATATCATCTCATGTTAATAGGTGTGCTGATTTTCAATGACTGAAGGGTATATTACCTTCTAAATTTATCATTTAAATGTAACCAAACTTAAGATTTTTTTTAAATTAATATTTTACTATTATATGTTGAGCCTATAAAGGGTATTTTTTTTTCATCTTTTCCTCAGAAGCTTTTGACATGTATGGGACCAGGTTTGTTCCTAAGATAAAAGTTGCTGGGTCCCTCCATTTAAAGTTGGATCTCTTGTCTGTCACTTATGTAGTTATTGAATCCTTGTGTCATACTATTTACCCATATTTACTCCTTCCTGTCTATTTTGTTTTGTTGTGGGTTGAGAAATGCTTGATTAAACAGCAATTGAAATAAGAATGAATGACCTGTGAGTGAGGGGCTCTCTTAAGAATCAACTTTTTCAGTTTTTCCTTTTTTTTGTTTTCTTTCCATCTTAATGTCTAAACTTTAATGCAATGCCCCTGGATTTTGTTAGGCTAGGTCCCTAGTGGTCACTTGACACAATAGTTTCTGGATAATTTTATTGTCAGTCTTCTTGAGTAGAATCCATCCAATGGGTATTTATTGAATGTCTGATGTGGCCCTCTCTTAGGCATTGTGAAGGCTTCAAAGGTAAATTAAAAACTATATCTCTCTTTACAGCACTTTTTAACTACATGGGGTGAAGAGAGTGGAGGGATGTACACAACAAACATGACAAGCACCACTGAAAACATCCCAACCAGAACATAAGCTCCATGAGGGCAAGGATCTCCTGGTGCTTGTTGACCAATCCCAGTGCCTAGGATGTTTTCTAGTATAATGTGGTTTCTCAATAAATGCTTAGTGAATGAGTGGATGAATAAATGTTGAGTCCAAAAGAAGATAAAAATAGTAACTCTTGTTTTTCAACTCCTGTTCCATGCCTTACACTAGGAGTTTTGCACACATTATTTCACTTCTTCACAATGACATTATGATGTGCAGACATTAGCATTTTTCAGATGAGAAAGCTGAGGCCCGGAGAGGTTACATAATTTTCCTGAAGTCAAAAAAATAGTAAATGGTAGAAAAAGACCAAAGGACTCTTGGGAGCTCCTTGTACAAGTAAAGAAATTCTCAGCTATCCTTAGTCGCAGAATTGGGGGTGAGAGGTCTCTTCCATCCTGTTAACCGATTCTCACATACACACAGAAATATCTGAGGAAGAGCTGGGAGGTCTTCAAAAGTAACTGGGTTGAGGAAGTATCTGGGGTTGCCTTTGTATAGCAGTTGCTAAAGGATGACAATGATAAATTTAGTTGGGTATGGCCACCAAGGGAACCCTCAGACCAACCGTCTTTGCCTCTTGTTTCAAGGATGCCTGTGAGATGCTGATGAGCACAATGTTGAAAGAACTTCAGAAGAAGAGTCCAGCCTCTCCAGAGCGAGCCTCTTTAAGGGAGGGTTTACACCAGGCCCCAGCCACACAGGACTCAGGGCTGCGGGCGGGGCTCATCATCACTGGGAAGACCCTGGAGTTCGCCCTGCAGGAGAGTCTGCAGAGGCAGTTCCTGGAGCTGACTGCCTGCTGCCAAGCTGTGGTCTGCTGCCGGGCCACCCCCCTGCAGAAAAGCGAGGTAGTGAAATTGGTACGCAACCATCTCCAGGTGATGACGCTGGCCATCGGTGAGTGTGGATGGTGCCATGCCCGGGGCTGATCCTTCTGCTCCGTCCTTCCTTCTGTACCTCTGTTTACCCTTCTGTCTGTCGGTCCCTTCCCTCCCTCACTTTCCTTCTACCTTTTCTCCCTGACTCACTCCCTGTCCTCCATCCTTCCCCTCTTCCCTTCATCACCTATTTGACCACTTGCTTTGAACCACGTGGTAGGGATTGGTGTGGAAAACAACATAGTAGGACTTTGGGTTATACGCCCGAGGGCCCCAAATCAACTAAGTTGAGTAAAGGTACTGAATCATAAAACTGAAAAACCTAAGAGTTCTGCCTTCAGAAAAGTTAAATTCAGGGACATGAACAAATCATTTATTTATTCATTCAGCAAATACTTATTGAGAGCCTTCTGGGTACCAGACATTTTTCTAGGCATTGGAGATAAAGGAAGATATAAAATAGACAAAGTACTTTTTCCTAAGGAGCTTATATCCAGTAGGAGGCATATAGTAAAAAATGAAACAAAACAAAAAAGCCATAAATATATATCAGATAGTGACAAATGCTTAAAAAAATAAAGCCGAGCTGGGGGATATAGAGCACTCGGGGAGGGAGGGGGGCTGAGACCATCTCACTGAAAAGGTTACATGTGGGCAGAGACTTGGGGTGATTATGGAGCTATGGGAGGTCTGAGGTGAGGACAGTGAACGTGAAGGCCATGGGCCGAATTTGGGGTGCCTCAAGGCCAAAGGTTAAGCGAAGGGAAGAGTTTTCTAGGTGAGTGATGGGAAGAGAGGTGGCCAGTGGCCAAATCACGTAGGGTCCTGGAGACCATTACACATTTTTGGCTTTTATCTGAAGAGGCAGGGAGTCCTGGGAGAACATTGAGAGGGTCCCATGGCTGCTGTGTTGAGAGTGACTGTCAGGTGCAAGGACACAGGCAAGGAGGCCAGTTGAGAGGCTACTGGAGTAATTCAGGCAAGAGATGGTGGTGACTTGAGCCCAGACAAGACATGTGACATAGTCAAATAATAGACATGGCTTGAAAACAGAGCTGGGGACATATGCTGATGAATTTGATGTGTTGTGCAATCGAAGGAATTAAAGGAAACAGGAAAATTTTTGTCTCTGAGAACAGAAAGGAAATGGAGGGAGGAGAGCCGGGGAATCAGGAACGGAGACATATGCGTGTTAAATCTGAGCAAGCCCATTAGAGATCTGAGCAGGGATGTGTCAGGTGGACAGCTCGATATGAAGTCTGGAATTTAGCAATGAGGGATTGGCTGGAGATATAAATCTGGGACTTAGAAGTCTAGATGATACTTAAGGTCTGGCTAGTAGATGTGATCGCCACAAATGAGCATAAATGGAGGAGAGAAGCTGTGTGAGATTAAGCTCCGAGATACTCCAGTGTTCAGAAAATGGCAAGATGAGGACTTCGCCGTTTGTCATAGTTCCTGTTTTCAGTCATCCTGGAGTAAAGAACCAGGATTAGAGTGGAATTTTGTTCAGCTGTCTTATTGAATGAACATATAAATGAATGAATTGTTCAAGCCCCTGGATCCAGATGTTGTTGAGGCTAAGAATCCCTGGACACGTCAATTACATCATTTGAATTAGGTGCCCATCTCTGAGCCAATTACTGAGGTCAGAGAACAGATGATGTTAATTGTCTAGGCCCAGGTCAGTTCCCATTGTACATCTGGGGGTTTGTTCCATCCTAATAAACCACATGGACTCAGAGTTCCCAAGGAAAATCAAGATACTCTTACCAGAAAACAGTGAAAGATCAGTGGGTATTGGGGGAAAACAAATGTTTATTACCAACAGGAATGTAATACTTTTCCTTAAGGAGCTTCCAATGTGTTGGGGAGACCAAGAAATATATACCAGCCATAATATCATATGATTGGTATGATAGAGACACGCAGATATGCAGGGCGGTGCCGGAGCCTAAGGAAGAGGCATCTGATCAGAAGGGAAGATGAGAAGGACTTCCCAGAAGAAGTGATGTCTAAGCTGAGGGCGAAAGCAATTGAAATCCAGCCATGTGAGGTAGGGGTGGTGAGGGCAGTGTTGTAGGATATGGAAACCGCATGTTCAGTGCCTGGAAGGAGCAGCAGGGGTGTCCAGAAAATTGAAAGTAGAGTGAGTGGCATGGCAAAAGGGGAGATCAGTCCAGACAGGAACCCGAGCATGAAGGAATTTTAGGGTGCTGTTGAGTCTGGAATTCGTCCTCATGGCAGTGGGGTGCCACATTTAATTTCTCTTTAACTAGCTTCCCAGGTAATTTGCAGACACAGGATTAACTTTGAAGGATTTGTTTGCTTGAGTGGCCACTACTGTTTTGCACAGTCTGTGTCTGTTCTTTACCCTGCATACATTTCTCACCTTTTCTTCTGTCTCCTGAAGGTGACGGTGCCAATGACGTCAGCATGATACAGGTGGCCGACATTGGGATAGGGATCTCTGGTCAAGAAGGCATGCAGGTGAGTGTATTGTGCACCCAAGTGCCATGAACTTCGCCTGCCTACTCAAGGGCAACATATTTTCACGATTTCATCTCTGGTGGAGAGTAAGGCTGGCTGTGGCTAGATCAGGAGTGGGACACAGGAAGTGTGTCTCTTCATTCATTCATTCATTATTTACTGTGTGGGTATTAGGGTATTTTCCTGGGTCATTTTAACCATGTAGTTCTCTTACTCAGTTTTACAAATGTAGCTCATCTGGAACATAAAAAAGTATATATATATATATATATATATATATATATATATGTACACATATATGTATATATATAGATATGTATTTAGCCCTGTAATAGCTATGTGATTTTTTAATTTTAAAGATATTTTCTTATGGTTGTATTTTATTTTTAAAATTTAAATTCAAGTTAGTCAACATATACTGTAGTCTTGGCTTCAGGAGTAGAACCCGGTGATTCGTCTCTTATATATGGCTCCCAGTGCTCCTCCCCAAAAGTGCCCTTCTTAATGCCCAGCACCCCTTTAGCCCATCCCCCCTCTCCCCTGCCCTCAGTTTATTCTAGCTGTGTGACTTTTGACACTGATGGGAGCTACTAAGGATTTGAATAAAAGACCTACAGACCTCAAGGGGGAAGGAGAGAGATGATATTTGAGAATGAGGGGGTGCTATTTTTATGTGTGTGTGCATACAAGTGTGCACATTAGATAGTGTTTTAGGCACAAAATTCAGATAAAAGCTGGTCCAGTGAATGCTTTTCATGTATGGAGCAAATGCTGTGAGAAGAAGATAGGACAGAGGCTTAGGGTTTCCAGAGAGTTGTAAGTTACGACATGCTCTACAACAGTTGAGAAATTCAATGATCTCTTTGTGGGGCACATTATACATTGTTACACAGTATCATGCCTACGATACTTTTCATAATCTTCTCACTGAGGGAGAAGCAGATGCATATTGTAATGCATGACATTCTTGCTCTGGATGCTGCTTTCCAGGCAAGTACATCTGCTGAAATTGCATCCCAAGTGGTAGCCAAAGAGAAGTCTTGTTTCATGTGACCAGATTGAAAAGCTGCATAGTCACTCCAGGCAGACCACTAAGGCTCTGTGTTCATGAGTTTTGTTTTGTTTTGGTTTGGTTTGGTCTGCGTGTAAGGTTTAAACAACAGATCGGACCAGCTGGAGCTAACTGATCGGACAGCCAGGCCGCCATGTCGTGTCTGTTTTAACACATTGGATCGCTCAAGGTGGCATTCTCTCCCCCTTGTCTCTGCAGGCTGTGATGGCCAGTGATTTTGCCATTTCTCAGTTTAAGCATCTCAGCAAGCTCCTCCTTGTCCACGGGCACTGGTGCTATACACGGCTTTCCAACATGATTCTGTACTTTTTCTACAAGAACGTGGTATGTAGCTCCAGGGAATCTGCCCCTTCGCCCTTTGCACTTTCTTATTCTGCTAGCATAAGGTATGAGGAGGTAGCGCCCTGTGTTAAACAGCTTTGCTCGCTGATGTTTGGGGAGGAGCGGGGAGCACTCCTGCCGCCTTACCAGAAATAAGCTGCGAATGTGCTACATTTCAGCTGCTGACAGAAAATTGCTAGGCTTGTCCATCTGCTGGCGTTTTCTATTCCCTGTGCTTTTAAATTCAATTAAGCCCTGTCTGGTTCATTTAAGACCTAACTATTGACCTTCTATGAAAAGGTAGTGACAAGCAGAATTATGAAACGCTTAATGCTGCCTGTCAGTAAAGAATGAAAAGGTTTGCTTCCATTTTGCAGGAGATACCGAAAAATACCTGCCCTCCTCAAACTGAGATCCTATGCTGTATACTGATGGCGCAGTTATAACGCCTTCGCCTGTAGCTGGCTAACGCAAATGAAGAACTCTCTGGCAAATCTGCAAAATGCATTTGCAGTTGGGAGTTATTTGATGGTCAGGGAACTAATTTTGATTATGGAATTCCTAAAGGGGCAGCATTTGATGAGAAGTCCGAGCTTTTGATCTTTGACATAGCATTTAAATTTCAGTCTCCTCTTTTATAAGATCATGTTGACCTTAGATTGCTTCACTTAAGTTCCTTCCGGGCAGAGTGATTATGTAAATATGTCATGATTTCTACACTAAATTTATTCTTAGCCTTCAAAGTCAATAGACAGTGTGTTAATAATAATAATATAAATTTACACCACTCTATTGAAATATCACCTTTAGGAAAAAAATAACTTCAGTAGGTCATTTTTCAGATATTCCAAATGTGTCATTTAGATCTGTGTGTGTGTGTGTGTGTGTGTGTGTGTGTGTGTGTGTGTGTGTGTTTCTGTCTGTCTGTCTGTCTGCTAGTCAGCAAAACATTTTATTTATCCTATAGCACAATTAGCTTTTTTAAAATTCTAGGACTGGGGCACCTGGGTGGCTCAGTCAATTAAGCGGCCGACTTCAGCTCGGGTCATGATCTCATGGTTCATGTGTTCAGACCCTGGGTTGGGCTCTGTGCTGACAGCCCAGAGCTTGGAGTCTGCTTCAGATTCTGTGTCTCCCTTTCTCTCTGCCCCTCCCCTACTCATGCTCTGTCTCTCTGTTTCTCAAACATTAAAAAAAATTTTTTTTTAATTCTGAGACCTAATGGTCACTGACTTCTAGAGGAGAGGGCTCTTTCCCAAGTTTATTTATTTTTGAGAGAGACACACACACACACGGAGTGTGAGCAGGGGAGAGTCAGAGAGAGAGGGAGACACAGAATCAGAAGCAGGCTCCAGGCTCTGAGCTGTCAGCACGGAGACTGACGCAGGCCTCGAACCCATGAACTGTGAGATCATGACCTGAGCTGAAGTTGGCTGCTTAACCAACTGAGCCATCCAGGCGCCCCTCCCAAGTTTTTTGTAAAATACTTTTGCATTTTTCTACCTTCTCCTCTTGTGGTGTAGCTCCCCTCCCCCACCTCCCATTAAACCCAGATTAGACCCAAGGGCTAAGAAACACTACTATTAGAAAGAGAGGTGCCATGTACTCATAGAGAGTGGGGCAGTGTTTAGTAGTAGAGACTCTGTCACAAGGGAACAAAGGCCCGGGAGCACAGATGGAAAGCCATCTCTCTGCTGTGGAACCCTTGATGGCCTTTCCCACTGATAACTTCCCAATTGATTTCTACCTCTCTTATACCTAGCAATACAGTGAATGCTTTATAAACTATGGAGAAAAATGCCCAGTACCAGAACCCATTCAAGTAACTTATCTTTCTAAGACTGGTTCTTGGGTCTTAGACAACTTTTGAGATACTGATAAAGACTATGAATTCATTTCCCAAAGCACATATACCCAAATTAATACATTTTCAGGAGCAGGATATAGTCTATGTCCATAGACCTCAGACTTAGGATTGGTCTAAGGACTGTGGCCACTATCCTAAAGTATTCTAGTGTGTCTGGAATGACAACAATACCATCATGTGCAAAAGGCACTCTACAGGTCACAAGCGCTTTCTGAGTTGATCTTGATATCAAGCCCTGAGGTGGTATAATTCTCATTTTTCAGATGAGGAAACCAACAATTCAGAGGGCTTAGGAAAGTGGCCTAAAGTGAAAAAAGCTATAAGAAGTGTCTGCAGGCCTTGAATAAGAACCCTAAATCTAACTCCGTGCCCTTTCCTGTGGCCTGCCTCGCTGGAGGGCACAGAGCTTTTGCTATAGTGGACTTAGTTCCTTTGAGAAAAGTGTTAGAGCAAACAGTGCAGGACGGTGACCACCTGTCCGGGTTTGCCTGGGACCGTCCTACTTTTAGCAGTGGGGGTCCGTGTCTTGGGAAACTCCTCAATCCAAAGCTAACTGGGGTGGTCGGCTACCCTGCTGGCATCCCTAAAACAATAATTTTAAGCCACGAAAGCAAGAGAATGAATATTTGTCATGTGCATGCTACGTACCAGGCACTGGGCTAGGGTCTCTTCATGTAGAAGAGATTCTTCAATATGAAAACTGGCTCTGCTACTTATCACACAGGTGTCTTTGGGCACGGTCCTTAGCCTCTCTGTGCCTCAGTTTCCTCATCTGTAAAATAGGACAGCAGCAATTCCCAAGTTGTTAGGAATGTTGAGGAAAGACTTGTAAAGCTCTTAGAACAGTGCTAGGACCACACAGTAAGTGGCATGTGTGTGTGTTATGTATGTATGTGTGGAAGTATGCATGTATGTGTATGCATTTTACTTAAATGAAACATTTACCAAAAAGAGACGCCAGGGTAAATTGTGGCCTTGCATTCTGTTAGTGAGGGAACTGCACCGAGGGAGGGGCTGAGATTGCACAGTGGGAAATGGCAGCATGTGGCTGGTGCGGTCAAGGCACACGTTGCTGTTTCTAAGATGCACATGTCGCTCTTTGTGTCCGTAGGCCTATGTGAACCTCCTTTTCTGGTACCAGTTCTTTTGTGGATTTTCAGGAACATCCATGACTGACTACTGGATTTTGATCTTGTTCAACCTCCTTTTCACGTCTGCGCCTCCTGTCATTTATGGTGTTTTGGAGAAAGATGTGTCTGCAGAGACCCTCATGCAACTGCCCGAACTTTATAAGAGTGGTCAGAAATCAGAGGTAGGTGCTAAACCAAAAATTCTTGAACCAGCGCACACCCATTGTCAAAGCCCGGGCATTTCCCAGTCAGCTCAGCTCACATAGTGTGGTACATTCAGGACTACTTAAAACAATTTGAATTAGGGGGTGCCTGGGGGGCTTGGTTGGTTGGGCATCCAACTCTTGATTTTGGCTCATGTCATGATCTCACGGTTTGTGGGATCAAGCCCTGCGTGAGGCTCTGTGCTGACAGTGTGGAGCCACTTTGGGATTCTCTCTCCCTCTCTCTCTGCCCCTCCCTCAATTGGACATATGCCCATGTGTGCTCTCTCTCCTTCTCTCAAAATATATAAACATTTAAAAAAAACTATTTGGATTATATGGATCCTTCCAAATATCTCTGCTAACCTGGCAGATAGTAAGTTACTTGCTTCTGGCCTTTAGTACTTAAATGAAGAAATCAGGTGTTTAGACGTTACATAATGTGTAGTATTTGCTAGACATCACTGTGCCGTCTCTTGTGCAAACAACTAAACATTCCATCTCATGTATCTTCACAAAACATGTCAGTGGGAACCTCGGAAATCTCGCAGCTACACAAATGGCAGAGCCAGGATGAGACTCCTTCTTAGTCTGGTTCCAAAGCCAAAATCGAATTCTTCAGCTTCTACTCTCGTGCAAAATAGTGGCGTGATCTGAGTGGCTCCCTCTACTTAAAACTGCCTGCCTCTACTTCACTGGTCTTCAGCCTGTCAGTCTACTGATAGATCCTTTCTATCTGTAGCCTTTCCAGGCTTCTCTCACTGACCTCAGTGCCTCCCACCCAGAGTATTGTGGTTGCTGATTAATTGAGCTAAGCTGTCTCAAAACTCTTTTCTTTCTTTTTTTCTTTTTTCTTTTAGAGAGTGCATGCAAGCAGGGGTGAGGGGCAGAGGAGGGGGAGAGAGAACCTTTTTTTTTAATTTTTTAAAGTGTATTTATTTATTTTGAGTGAGTGCAATCTGGGGAGGGACAGAGAGAGAGGGAGAGAGAGAATCCCAAGTAGGCTCTGCACTGTCAGCAAGGAGACTGATGTGGGGCTCGATCCCACTACCCTGGGATCATGACCTGAGCTGAAATCAAGAGTCAGGTGCTCAACTGACTGAGCCACCTAGGCACCCCAAAACTCTTTCCTTTCTCATTTCTCTTCTACAGAATTAACAATTAATGTAGCACTTATGAACGTTTTTATAATGCCTGCTATATGCCAGGCACTATTCTAAGTCCTTAATACACATAAATCTAACCTCAAATGACCCTCCAAGTAAGTGCTGTCTTTATCCATGCTGTAGGCAAGGAAGGTCAGGCACAGGAAGGTGCCATGTCACTGTTCCTGGCTGGTGCCTATGAACACTGGATCTGACCCATGCTGTCCACCATTATGCTGTGTGGCAGAAGGTAGCCTGATGCTATCTCGAGTTCTTGGGTCACCCCCTGCCTCCACCATGCTATTTAATACCAGGAATCCAAAGTGTGGTCACAAGTGCATTGTCAGGATCACAGGGACTGAGGAGGGTCAGGAACCTACAGATACCTATAAGTGGGCAAAGCTGAGGCGTCCTTGTAGTCAGATAGTCTGATCTTGAAAGGAAGATTCCATTAATCAAGACTCTTACCGTTACAACTGACAAACCGACTCAAACTGGGTTCAGAAAAAAGGGAAGTTTATTGTCTCACAAAGCCGCAAAGCCCAGAGGTAATGATGACAGAACACTGTCACCCTTAAAGCAACTCTAAATGTGCAGGTTAGGACTCATTGGCCTAGCTTGAGTCTCATGCCTTTTCCTGTGTCTATCGTGGTGGCTAGCAATATCCTTTTCTCCTTGACCAAGCCTGGGACAGTTCTCATTCCCGAGGACAGAGCTGAATCACATGGACAGGATTGGAAAGAAGGGGGTCCTAGAGAAGCATTAGGCAGATGAACATCAGACCCACCATAAGAAATCTCCATGTTGTGGGGTGCCTGGGTGGCTCAGGCGGTTAAGCATCTGGCTTCGGCTCAGGTCATGATCTCACGGTTCGTGGATTCGAGCCCTGCATCGGACTCTGTGCTGACAGCTCAGAGCCTGGAGCCTGCTTCAGATTCTGTATATCCCCCTCTCTCTGACCCTTCCCTGCTCACAATGTCTCTCTCTATCTCTCAAAAATACATAAAAAAAACATTTAAAAAACATAAAAAAAAAGAAGTCTCCATGTTGTGCCCCACCCACTGTTCTAAAGACACTGACCCAGATCAGTTAGAAATCATGCTGAGTTTATGTTTAAATTCTGAGTCTTTAATTTCTGTTTCTGTGCTGTGCAACCTTGGTAAATTATTTAACTGGCTTGCACTTGTGTTTCTTTATGGAGATGGTGTGAGGATTAAGTAAGATAAAAAGTTCTATTCACATTAAGCTCTTAGACTTGTTATTTTTACCCCCCAGAATTAACCAGAAATTTTAGGAAATCTCAAATTTAAAATGTGTTTATTTTTCTCGGTCTAACTTTATTTTGACTTGAACTTCCCTATCCAGGCTGGGGAGTAATTTAATGTCCACAGGCTACCTGCAGTGGCCAACACAGACTAGTCACACGTACATCTTTCAGGGGAGAAAAAATCCTCATAGTCCTTTAATATCATCCAATCCATTTGGATCAGGGAACTAAAGGGAGTTTTCCTATAGGAATCCAGGCTGACTTAAAGTTCAAGGCCAGGATGCAGGAATGTATGGTTGATATTAATGAAGGTTGTCTTGTACCCACTACCTGAGTTAAATTCCAAGTCCACTGGGGAAAGAGAGGTGAGGGAGGAACGTTCACAATTGTTGTAGCCGGCATTTTAAAAGCCCATTTGTACAGACTGGGATTGGTTCTTCCCCTTGGAAGAGTTGAGATCATTGTTTCCTGTTGTTGAACCCTGTTATCGGTTCTTTGCACACATTGTTCTATTGACTCAGCCAGTTTTATAATACATGGTCATAGCAGGTGGATTCCCAGCATGTGGCTAGTGATAGAAGGTAATTGATTTCTTCGAGTTTACCTTCCAGAAGAGTTGTCCTTTCTTTGAACTTAGTCTTCAAGTGAATTCTGTTTTATTCTTGGGCCATTTCCTGTCTTCAGCATCATGAAGTAGAATCTCCAGGGTTTCAGAATCTTCCACCAAAAGGAGATGATGTGGAAGGCTGGAGCAGAGGCTTCCCTCCCTAGAAGCAATCATCTGTTAACTGTCTTTCATCACCCACAAAGCCATCTTTTCTGGCTTTGACTTCATATCCATATTTTCCCTTTTTGTTTCCAAGAGATCGGATGAGTTCATCTCTTTAGCCTCTCATTCATCTTTTACCCTTCTCTACTTCCCAAGTCTTCTTACTCACATGACTGCTGTGGAGTAATTGTACTTTTTACCTTATTTGCTCTAGGATTTTTGAGCAGCTTTCATTCATCCAGAAGCATGAAGTTATATTTTAGCTTCTCCCCAAATTGTTCTCTCTTGCCTAGCGACATTTTGGTTGCTACTTCGTTTCTATCACATTCTCTTCTATCATTTGATTGTGCTTCTGCTTAGCTTTTATGGACATTTGGATGAGGAAAGGCTGGTAGAGCATCCCCTCATTTTGAAGGAGGAAATAATAAAAAAGATACAGGGAAAAAGCAACAGTAACAGTGTAATAAAAGGAACAATAATAGTAATAAGATTAGAAACACTAAATCCTCATTGCTTTGATTTTCCAGAGGACGAAGAGATCTTTTTAAGAAAGGATAGATTTTAAAATTCTCAGTGTAACCTATTGAGGAGTAGGAGGATGTACATTGGAGAATTTGTATATTTATAACTTATTATTTAGAAGACTTTGGTTGAAATTTCAGCCTTTGTGTATGTGGAAGGAAATGTGATTGAGAACATGGTAAGAATAGAGAAGACTAGGGCAGAGATACAATACACATGTTGCCACTTTTGTCCACGGCAGACATCACTGATAAACTCTATTCTTCCTCCTGAGGCTCAATGCAGCCTCACAATCCTGCACACACATCACCATTCAGTCAGAGGTGGCTCTTGTTTGAAAACGTGTTTCAAGTACAGATTAGTGTCTCTGCTTGAGCTTTCTTTTTTTTGCTATAAGCTTTTTGTAAGAAGTGGTTTAACATGTGCAAAGCTATATAGGAAGAGTTTATTAGTCCAGCAAATATTTATTGAGTACTTGATATGTACCAGGTACTATTTTACTCACTTGAATTAAAACAGTTGAAGTCCCACTGTATGTAGTTTGCATCCATTGAGAGAACCAGAAAATCATTACGTAAACAAATACAGTCATTTCCAATGGTGATGAGAGATTTCTTTTTTGTTGGGAGAGAGTGTGTGAACACACCCAAGTGGGAGAGGGGCAGAGAAGGAGAGAGAGAAAAGCTTTTTTTTTTTAATGTTTTTAAATTTATTTTTGAGAGACAGAGAGAGACAGAGCGAGCAGGGGAGGGTCAGAGAGAGAGGGAGACACAGAATTCGAAGACAGGCTCCAGGCTCTGAGCTGTCAGCACAGAGCCCGACGTGGGGCTCGAACCCATGAACCGTGAGATCATGACCTGAGCCGAAGCCAGACGCTCAATGGACTGAGCCACCCAGGCACCCTGAGAAAGAAAATCTTAAGCAGGCTCCATGCCCAGCACAGAGCCCAATGCAGGACTTGATCTCATGACTCTGAGATCATGACCTGAGCCAAAATCAAGAGCTGGGTGCTCAACCAACTGTGCTGCCACGTGCCCCAAGATTGGTCACATGGTATAAGTGACAAGTGGAACAGAGCTCCTTTATGGATTTTTTTTCACCTATGAACTTAGTCAACTGCTACACCTTATTTGTTCAACACTGTTTACAAAGCCCAACGTATTCTTTGTGTGAGAGAATGAAGGAGTATAGTCTTCTCAGAGAAGCAGAAGTAAGTAGTGGCTTGTGTTCTTCTTTGACTTTGCTTTGACCCATTTAAATATTGATCCTTCCTCAATATCTGTTTGGTTTTCAGGCATATTTGCCCCTTACCTTCTGGATCACCTTGTTGGATGCCTTTTATCAAAGCCTGGTCTGCTTCTTTGTGCCTTACTGTGTGAGTCCCTGTTCACTCAAAGTGGGTGTTATTAATGAATCAATGATGCTTCTTTGTTGGCAATATAAGCATACACAATGGATATATTAGGGAAGATTGGTCATATAATCGAGTTGATAATTTAGACTAAATTATAATGCCCCCCCAAATATGTTAGATAATGGATTAAGTTTGGAAAGAAGTACCTAGTTGATTCCTCTTTTTGTCTTCTTTTTAGCCCTGTGCTGCTTGAGAGATTTTGTAAATGACCTGAATAAAATTGAGAGTCAGGCATATAATGAGATGAATCAAAACCAGAAAGGCAAAGTCAGAATATGAAATCTGTTATTAGTGAGTGCTGGGATAATTCTACCAGGATGATATTTGTAGTATTAAACTTAAGTTCTTATTCATAATCTATCCAAAACGAAAAAAAAAAAACTGTTTTACAGGTGAGGAATAGAAGAAATGTGACTAAGGAAAGAATGTGTAAAAATGAATTTTAAAATTTGTGCCAGCACAAAGCAGCATGATGTAACTGCCCACTATACACAGGCCTGCCCAGGAGAAAACACTAGTTTGATCATAGATTGGTGTTAGCAAAAGTACAGTGCTAAGGATGATAAAGGTTATAGTCTTTAAGTTAACACTTTCTTTTCTTTAGTTATTTATTTAAATAAAATGACTTGAATTTGCCCAGCTAAAATATTCTGGGTTCAGTGCATTTCAAGAATACAGATAAGGCAAACTGAAGTGTAAGCAGAAGAGAACCAGTACAATTGTGAAATGTCAGAAAAAAAGTGTCATTCAAAGAATACTTCAAGGACTTGAGGACATATACATAGGAGAGGAGGAGATATTTACTTAGCAGAGATATATACTCAGGAGAGCCTTAATAGCAGCCTCAGAGATTTGCAGCTCTGTTAAATGGGACATATTTCGTATTTTTCTATACCTCAAAGAGCTGGAAGAATAAGTATGAGGTTCCAGGAGGATGAATTATGACAGGGTAAAGAGACATTCCAACTGAAAAGTTCGGATTAGATGGCCTGAGAGTCAGTCTTTCTCTATGTTCAAGTTTATCCTAAGTGACCCATTATTGAAGAAGGGACTCCATCCACAGTTGAGCTGTAGAATATAGGAATGGTGGTCACGCCACTGAGTGTGACAACTCTCCAGCCTCACCACCTGTTGTCCTTTTTTAGACCTACCAGGGCTCAGACATTGACATCTTTGCATTTGGAAACCCCCTGAACACAGCTGCTCTGTTCATCATTATCCTCCACTTGGTGATTGAAAGCAACAGTTTGGTGAGTGGTTTTCCTGCCTCTGAATTAGGCTGTGCTTGGGGAAGTGTCTTCTATTAGCAGTGACCCTACTAAACCCTTCATGCCTAGAAGACACATGTTAACAAGAGTAATGATTCCAAATAAGAAGGGTGATTCACGGCTACTATTGTTGATTGTTGAGTGCCAGTATGTTGAGGTTGATGGCCAGCAAGCCAAAGTGGAAGATATCCACCTGGTCCCCTCGGTGGTATCCCTGGTGGATGGTTCATGGAGGCCTGAGTCAGGCTGGAGAAACAACTGATGGCCGATATTCTTCAGGATGGCCAACATTACTTGATTGTGCTGATGTCTTTCAACTCAACTAAAAAGACAGGCTGTGCCATAATCCTGATATACTGACTTGAGTGAGGGGTGATTTTATCATAACAAAATTTTTCATGTTACATAAACATTCTCTTTCCTCCAGAATTTTTACTGTTCACTTAAATCTAGGTCTTTTTTTTTTATCTTATTTGCTAACTTAATGATAAAGTTAGGTCTTTTCATCAAAATGATTACACTGTAGCTCTCTGCAGCAAAGTTAATGTGTAGGATACAGATAATGAGAGCTTTGTTGTAAATCTTCCTTTGCAGATGAACATTCCACCCAACTCTGAAGAATAAACTGCCTCTGTGATTATATGCCAGTCCCTCATTTCTGTTGGCATTATCTTTGCTATAGTCTAAACCATTAATTTTTATTTATTTTTGAGAGGAGAGACAGAGAGACAGGGAGACAGAGAGACAGAGCATGATCAGGGGAGGGACAGAGAGAGGGGGAGACACAGAATCTAAAGCAGGCTCCGGGCTTTGAGCTGTCAGCATAGAGCCCAGCATGGCGCTTGAACCCACAAACCGCGAAATCATCACCTGAGCAGAAGCTGGACACTTAACCGACTGATCCACCCAGGTGCCCCACCACTAGCCTCTACTCTTGACTCCTCCAGCCATCCTCTGCAAAACAACCAGAATCATCCTTTTGAAACACAAATCATATCCTGTTGCTGTCCTTTGGGTAAAACCTTCAGTGATTTCTCATTGTACTTGGAATAAAATCAAAAAGCCCTAAGGTGACCTACATGACTTCATGCAGCGATGCCTCTACTTTTCTCTCCAGTCACATTTCCACTTACTCGTGGGCTGGAGCCACATTGTCCCTCTTCAGAGGCTCAGATACAGTGAGCTCCTTACCTTATCAAGTCCTTAGAATTTACCATATCTTCTGAGAAGAGTATTCTTACTCTTCCCTTGGTTCCCAGCACTTTACCCAGCTCAAACATTACTTTAAGTCTCAGCAGAAATTCTCCTTTCCCCACGAGCCCTTCCCTAACCATCCATTGTCTCATGCCATCCTTTTGCTTTTACCCCTCGCCCTAATAATAAGTTCTTATTCATCAGTTATGTGATTATCTGATTTGTGTTTATCTTCTGCATTAAACTATAATCTCGGTGAGGACAGGGTTTATATTTATTTTGTTGACCACTGTATACCAGAATCTAGGACAGGACTGGCACATAGTAGGTGCTTAAAAATATTCGAATGGATAAACAATGATTAAATGACTAACCAGTGTCTGGAGTGTGTTTACCATCCTCATATGAATGCATTTCAAACAGGACTTGCTGAATGAGGTTATAGTTGAAATGTTATGTGCAATCATAATATAAAATTATTTATAATAATTTCTAAGGTAGAGCTGAATATTTTTGGCGTCACTTCCTTTGCTTATACCCTTCTATAACACACTGTACAAGCCTAAGGTGTAGTAAAAGTTTAATATCTTAAAATACCAAGTAGAGAGACTAAAGGGAATTGTGGAACTAAAATATTTGCCATTGTTTTAATATCTATTTGATTCCATTTTTAAACAATTTTGTAGGCACTTTTGGTTACTACCCAAGGAATTGTCATAGGTTCTCACATTATTAGCATATCAAAGGATCCAATGGATCAAGTGTGTTCATTTGGGTTCACTGGTTATGATCACCAGCAACTTGAGCACATAGAAAAGATATTAAAAAATATACTGAAGAACCATGGTCAAACCAAACCAAACCATCCTGAGGAACAAGAGTGGCTCCAGACATCCAGGAAACAAACTAAGGGGCAGGATTGCTCTGCTCTGAATTGGCTGTGGTCATGTTCTTTCTGCTTTTGCCTTGCTAGGCTCCACATTTAGTACCTGGTGACAGAATTCTGTCTCCTTAGTTTCAGTCCTAGATTTAGGCTAGAGGAGGGATATTGTACCACGATTGTGCACAATGTCAGGTATTCACCTAAGAAGGAAGGAAGTGAAAGCCAGGTGCCAAGAAAAACAGTATTTGCTATATAAAGGACGTATCATTAAATACTTTTTCTCATGCCAGGGTAGGCTAGAGCTCACAGCCTCGGAGAATCCCTTGTTAGGAAGAGTCAGCGATTGCGAGGATGTGAAGCAGCTTCCCTTCACGCTCTGCCTCTTCATCTCATTGTCACCCCCCACCTTGCTGTCTGTTTTCACCCAGTGTCTCTGGACTGTAACCATATCAGTTTATGTAAATGTGTCAACCATCACGTTGCTAGCTCGCTTGCCAATCACACATCTTAAGGGAAGAAAATTCAGGCAATAGGGTTCAATGGGAAGGAAAGACATTTGAGAAAGAAGGAGAAAAAATAACAAATCATTGTTTTAGAGGCATGATCATCAGGAGCTCTGAGCAGTTTGTACATTTTATGCAGAGTGAGCCATCTTTGTGATGCTTGTGAAGATATCTGCCTGGGGGAAACACTTTGCAAGATTAAGAGGGAAAAGAAGAAAACTGGATCTTGTTTGAAATTTATAGCCTTAGAAAATATTAATAAAGGCATTGCTTTTCCCCCAAAAAGCATAACCTTTTCCACCCTGGTACACACAACGATTTTAGGTGGTAATGTCTATTGCACTAAATAACATTGAATACCACACAATGTGAAGGTGATTCTCTTTCATACTTTGGATTATGTCAATTTCCCTTTGTAACAAAAATTAGACTCTACACTCAGCACTTACGATAATAGGTAATGGTGATATTACATCTACTGTTCTAACTAAAGTTACTTAAATAGTAAGCCAGTTTAAGAGACATCTTAAGAGGGGCACCTGGATGGTTCAGTGGGTTAAACGTCTGGTTCTGGCTCAGTTTATGAGTTTGAGTCCCACGTTGGGCTCTGCCGCTGATGGTATGGAGCCTGCTTGGGATTCTCTGTCTCTTTCTCTCTCTGTTCTTCCCCCACTCTCACTCTCTCAAAAATGAATAAACTTTAAAGCAACAATATTGAGAAAAATTCCAAGCTATCCATAGATACAAAGGTGGCTAGGTTACAGTGTAAAGAAAAATACTTGTTTCTTGTTCCTGTAAGGTCAGCTACTGTTCCAGGTAGCTCAAGAGTACTTGTACTCTGAGTCGGGGGCTGAGTGCCCTGGCTGTGCCTTGTAGCTTTACCATCTGGAATTATCCCCAATTGGGGAAACTTTTTGGCCAACATGCAAAGAAAGGAGATGGCATGGAAAATTGCACACCAGCTCTTCCCATGCCTCTAACCTGAACATTTTGCATTGTCCCTTCCATTCACATTTCATTGATCAATATAGGATATACGGCCACACTCAATTTCAAGGGAACGAGGATATGCAGTCCTTCCAAATGCTTACAATGGGAAGAAATTAGAATATTGGTGAGGAACAGTAATGTCTACCAGCCATGTGAATGGGTAAAGTTTGAGGATTGAAGTATAACTTAATGAAGAAACAGACCAATTAGTGACTATTAAAAAAGAGAGAGAGAAAGAGAGAGAATGCAAGCACCTTATGGTGCATGGACAAGATAAAATAAAATAGTCATCAGAATTGGCCTGTTGGCGTTTGACTTCGTTTTACAGAATTTAAACAGTGATATGAACTGTTCACGAATGATGCTCTTGTCTCTTTGGTATTTGGTGTTTTGTTCACTAAGGTTTCTGACACTGTTCATTCATTGCTTAGACATGTTGTCCCTTCAACAGAACAGAGTACATCGGGGTGCGAAACCCTATCAGTGACAGTGTTTGTTTCCCCTGCTTTTCTTGTCTTGCAGACCTGGGTCCACATGCTGGTCATTGTTGGTAGCATCTTGTCTTATTTTTTCTTTGCCTTGGCGTTTGGAGCCATGTGTGTGACTTGCAACCCACCATCCAACCCCTACTGGATTATGCAGGAGCACATGCTGGATCCAGTGTTCTACTTGGTTTGTGTCCTCACAACCTGTGTCGCCCTTCTGCCGAGGTATGGTGTCTTATCATCAAGAGAGTAAGTGAAATCTCGTAGACTTTGGATTCTTCAGGCAACTGCTGAGAATGGATGGCTGACTGTCCTGTTTACTAGTGAAGTCAGCCCGTGTGCTAGCTAAAACATTGGTGTGTTAGCTCTTTTACCAGAGAACAAATGTGGTTTAAGTGAACCAGAAGGGATAGGTCTCTCCCATGGAAAATTCTGATCTGGTTGGCATTCCCCAAAGATGGGGCAGCTTCACCTACAAGGTTACATGAGGATCCTTTCCTCTGTCCCTTTCGTCTGCCAGCTCCCACAGGTGTTGCCCTTATCTGCATGATTGAAGATGGCTCACCATCAGCACATCCACATCCCTGCCTCCACGAGGGAGAAAGAGAGAAAATGGAGTGCAAGCAGCCTTCTCTTTCTTCTTCTCCTTCTCCTCCTTCTTCTTTCTCCTCCTCCTTTTCCTTCTCCTCCTCCTTCTCTTCCTCCTCCTCCTCTTCCTCCTCTTCCTCTTCCTCCTCTTCCTTCTCCTCCTTCTCCTCCTTCTTCTTCACACAGAAGTGACCCTGAAGCTGCTCATGTCACATTAACTAGAACTTAGGTATATGGACTCTGAAGTGGCTAAGATCTGAGTGTTTCTAAAAGGAAAAAGGGGAGAGTGCATCCTGAGGGACAAGTATTGGTCTCTGTACAACCTATAACCACTGAAAATGTACCTCCTTTATCTGAGTTCAGTTACCTTTCCCATTTTAGTTTACCTTGAATTTCTAATATTGTATGGGATGGAAATGGCTAAGAAGAATACATACATGGGTTTTTACTCTATAGTTCTTTCTCTATTTTTTTATAAAATTTATCTGATGAGCTGGAAACACTTCGCCAAATAGTTCAACATCGTAAACATGGTGTGAGAGTCAAATGGTGATTTCATTTTATTCTTTAAGAGACCCGGCAAACTGGCTCAAAGGCTAAATCTGGCCCACTGCCTTGTTTTTAAAAGTAAATAAAGTTTTATTGGGACATAGACATATTTATGTTATCTATGGCTGATTTTGCACTACAATAACAGAGGTGAATAGTTCCAACAAAAACTGGCTTAGAATGCCTGAAATATTACCATCTGGCCCGCTGGAAGAAAGTTTGCCACCCTCAATTTGTAACACCAGCATAAGACAGCACGGGCACAAACTTTTTGGTACTGATGGGCATTCCTTCTAGAAATGAATAAGAAAAAGCCATTTGAGTCCTTCTGTGGTGTTTACGGTTGTGTACTTAATATCACTGCTAAACCGAGATTCTTCTACACTACTCACTTATTACCAGCTTTCAGATTAAAAACTAACAAGATGAACTTGTAGGAATTGTGAAAGCACCATTCCTATAAAGTCATAATCTGGAAAGAAAAATCCTTCCAGACCACTATGAATACAACTCTATCTAACATTGTTGTAGTAGACTGAGAAAAATGATTCCCTAAAACACACTGATGCCCTAATCCCTGGAACCTGTGAATGCTATGTTCTTTGCTTATGCAGATGTGATTAAGAATCCTGAGATGGGGAGATTATCCTGTATTATCTGCATGGGCCCTAAATGCAATCAGAAGTGTCCTTATGAGCGAGAGGCAGAAGAGGATTTGACACAAGCAAATAGGAGAAAGCACTTCAACCACGGTGGGAGAGATTACTTGGCCATGAGGCTAACAAATGCCAGCACTTTCCAGAAGCTGGAAAGACAAAGGACTGGATTTCCCCATAGAGCCTGTAGAAAGTGCATTGCCTTTCCAACACCTAGATGTTGGTTCAGTGAACCAATGTCAGAATTCTTGGCCTTCAGGAGGTACGTGGGTGGCTCAGTAGGTTAAGCGTCTGACTTGATTTTAGCTTCGGTCAGGATCTCATGGTTCATGAGTTCGAGCCCCAAGTCAGGTGCGGTGCTGACAGCGTGAAGCCCGCTTGAGATTCTGTCTCCCTCTCTCTCTGCCCTTCCCAGTTGTGCTCTCTCTCAAAATAAATAAAATTAAAAAAAAAAAAAAAAACTCTTGGCCTTCAGAACTGTGAGTGTCAAGTTTGGTTTTGTAATCATCAGGTTTATGGTCATTTGTTACAACGGCCCTAGGAAACTAACAGGCTTTGATATGGGGAAAATGGGTGCTGCCATCACAAATACCTAAACATGTGAAGGTGGCTTGATAACTGGATAATGGGCAGAGACTGGAAGAGTTTAGAGGCACATCCTAGAAAATTCTACCCTTTTTTAAACAGATTGTCGATAATCAGGGACATTAAAGTTGCTGCTGGTGGAGATTTAGAAGCAAGGGAGAAGCATGGGTTGAGAAAACCGTAGCATCTTAGAAAACACATAGATGGCCTCAAACCGAATGTTGCTAGAAATGCAATGTTAAAGGCACTGCTGGTGAGGACTTAGAAAGAACTGAGGAGCATGCTATTGGAAATTTGAGGAAAGGGGATCTTTGCAATATAATAGCAGAAAACGTGGCCAAAGTGTGTTCTGTTACATGGAAAGCAGAATTGAATATTTAGTGTTGAAGATTTGGCCTGGTTTCTGCCTGCTGCTTAGAGTAAAATGAGAGAGAAAAGAGATTGAAGGAAGGTCTATTAAATGAAGAGAAGCAAGATTTAGGAAATTCTCAGCCTATCCAGATTTTAGAGGCTGTTAAAATTAAGAGATTGGCTTTGGGGAATATGCTCTAGAGAAAATGCCAATAGTGTGGCCAGACAGCCTTTTGCTAGCACTGAAGAGATTGGGTCTGTGACTTATGGGTCCGTACAACCACCTCCGCAGCCACCAGGCAAGAAGATGGGCTCATATAGGAAAGATCTGTGGAGGACCCTCGCCTGATGGCGTAAGTCCACATGACATATATTGGAGACCACAGGGCTTCTGAGAATGCTGAACCAGCATAAACCCTGTCAGCTTGGACTGGAAGGGACAAGTTTGTAGTCATGCATCACAGTACTCACAGGGAACTAAGAGCTAGCATGTTTTGTATGCTTACTATGTGCCAACGCTCTGTCTGCTTTACACATATTAGCTCATCTAATCTAACATCAAACCTATGATCTAGCACTATCGGCACCTCCACTTCTAAGATTTTATTTTTTATGTGTTTGACAAGCACTTTTAGGGCACTCACTGTTTTCCAAGTGCTTTACAAATATTAACTTATTGTTACTGCCTCCATTTTATATTTGCTTATATTTGCTTTTACCTCAGGAAGGCAAATGGCCACCAGACCCTTTTACTTTTTCTAATTGGGGGGTATTTTTTGTGTCCCGTGCTGCATTTGAGATGAATGTAACTCTGTGGTGCTTTTTGTAACCTAGGTTCATATACCGAGTTCTTCAGGGATCCCTGTTTCCATCTCCAGTTCTAAGGGCTAAGCACCTTGACAGACTGACTCCAGAGGAGAGGACTAAAGCTCTCAAGAAGTGGGCAGAGGCTGGAAAGATGGGCCAGGGGACACCTACATATGCTGACCACTCGGATGCCACAGAGAAAAGAACTACATCTGGCCCTGCTTCTGTCTTTGCAATGATGTCAGCATCTTCTTGTCCTGTTGAGCAGGACGACTTATCTGTACTTGAAACTGCTTTGGACTCAGATTGCTGTGAGACTAAGGCCTCAGGGATGGCTGGGCCCCCAAAGGGTTAAAAAAAAGCAGGGTGCCCTCCTTGGAGTACAAGTATTCCTTCAGATTTGAAGACTTTGAAGAAGCAACTCTATCAAGCAAGCATGAGATGGATTTTTCCCTAAGGGACGTGAACATTCATTCTACCGTGCTTGGAAAAGCCAGTGTGATGACCTTTATTGTATGTTTGTAGACACATTTGTAGAAGAGGTTGGAGTGTGACCTGAACAGGGTTTAGGGAAGTGAAATATTTAATTCAGAATCAAATGCTTTTATGAAACTTTTTGGATTTTGTAAAAGCTCTTTTATGGTCTTCAAAGTACAGGCATTCTTAAGGGATTCCTTTGAGATGTTTTTATTTAATTGGGAGATCTCGGATTCCAGGGAAATGTTTTCAATGAGCAGACTCCAATCTGAATTTTTTTTAATGAAGAAAAAGTAGTTTTTAGATCAGTTAGAACTCCAGAGAGAAAAAAAAATGTTATCAATGGTTCATTTCCAGAGAGAAAATTCAAATAGCCTTTTAAATGACAATGTACCTAACCGAGGGCAATAACTGTACTACTTAAATGTAGTGAGTGATTATTAATAGCTTATTTCATGCAGGAAGATGACTTCGGCCGTCTGACTGTAGACGTCAGGCATACCTCTCTGCTCTTGGCAGCATTCTCTGGAGGCAGAGTCTTCATTGGAAAATGGCAGAGGGATGCCAGGGTTCTGTAGGAACATGTTTCTCTCCACTTTCTGTCCAAAGAAGACCTTTTATGAGGTCTGCCTCTATGCAGCCATTGTCAGTTGGGAAACACAGGCCACAGGTAGGGCAGACAGAATCAGCTGCGTCTCTAGCCCATTTGGCAATTTCTTGTATTCTAAAACTTACCATCAAAAAGCCTGATCAAAATGAGACAATCAATTTCAAAACAGTCTTTAAGAGACCATTTGAGGGTTCGTGGTCTGTTCAGAATCCTACAGCCTCTCTGGGGTTGTGACTTTTAAAGATAAGATATTATGAATTAGGACTGCTTCGGGTGGTTCTCAGAAGGATTCCATGAGGTTCTTAGAAAACTTTATTTTTTTAATATATTTTAGGGCAGAAATGTCTATAGCAAGTTACTTGCTGTCGCAAATCAGGTATGCTGGCTTTAGTTGGAACAAAAACGAGTTTACAAAGCAAGCCCGGCAATGATAGATCATCCAGTCTTGTTGAGCTCTTGTTCAAATTCAATATCTATTCATCTGAAAATTGTCAGCCACTAATCACCCAGAATCTCCTTCCTGAAATCTCCAAGCTCATGTTGTCTGTCTGTATCAAGGTCTTAGGACTATTAGTACGTTATTCTCAGGGCTTAATCTTTTTCTGATACCTATTTTCCTGGTCTGACTTTTTTTTTTTTTTTTTTTTTTTTTTGGTAACTGTCTGATACCACTGCAAATATTCTTTTATGTAGACTGACTTCTAGAGCTTTCAAAATCCCACATGGCTAATTGGAGGTTGTTTTATGCTTTTTAATGACTTTTTAAAATACTGTTGAATAAATAATGTGTACCAAAAACTGTCAGCACGCCTGTAGATACCACTGAACCCAGTAGTAATTGCTACCAGAGCTTAGAAGGAACTCTTAAAACACACCTTTTACCAGAACATTGTAATGGCCTTTTCTTCTATGGAAGAATCAGTAATGTCATATCATCTGTTATCCTCCTAGCAGCTGACATTCATTCTCTGAATATCAATAAAGGGTTAGAATGTAAAAGTAAAAAGAATAAGCCAAGAAGACTAAGAAAAAAAAGTCAAGTTTCCAGATGTCAAGAATCTGTACGTAAGAGTAGAAGAAACTCTTGAGTGTTCATGTTATGAGTCTGCAGTCTCTTATCCACATTTCTAAAATCCCAAGAGCTCTGAAATGGAGAGTTTTTTCATAAATTAGGCACAAATTAACAGACAGATGTAAAGCTATTTATTTAATGTCATTATTCAGATATTTTGCTATAAAAATGTGTTGTATTCCTGGGTCCTAAAGTGTATTATATTCTTTAGATTCTGAAAAATTCTGGATTCCGAAACACAACTAACCCTAGAGATTTGGGATCTATAGTAAGTCCTTAACAGGCCTCATTTACAAGTCAGTAACTTTTACGCTAAGTTATTGCATTTTGGTGTTCAATATATTTTCCCAAATTTGAGAGGACCAAGCATTAGATCCTTGTTTCTTGGAGCCAGAAAAAAAATTGATTAATAATATATCTCTTGGGGTGTAATTTTATCCCAAAAGATTTATGAAAGAATTGTTTCAGGCTTCCAAAATGTACTCTATAGACATGAAAGAACCTTGTACTCTTACCAGGATTAAAGTTTTCTTTGGACACTTACGTGACTCAAGACTATTAGCAACCTCTCATTTCAAAAAGCCATCCATTAACTAAAATAAAGGAGCACGATTCTGTGAAAGTGAGTGAGCTCCAAGATAGGTAAATTCGGATTGGTTGATGGCTGGGGGCCAATAGGTATCATGGGGGGCACAGTTTTCTGGGACTTGTTATCTATGTTCCATGTCCATTAAAAAAAATTGTGCCATTTTATTTTATTGCAGGTTATTTAAAGTAAGTACAATAGGTACACTTGACTGACCAGAAGTTGAGCAAGGCTAAAAGCTATGACATTAAATATGTTTATGTTCCTACAACTATAACAAAACTGACATAATGTTCTTCAACTTCCATCCAGTTGTGACCACAGTTCTGTTGCTGGATTTCAACATTCTCAGTAGGTTCACACAAACTAGAGACTAGGAGAGGAATAACATGGAACATGTCAAGACAACTTTTTGAAACCGAAATATGTGGACACGTTGAAAAGAGTAGAAAACTACATGTATAAAATCTGCTGAGGCAGTCTGGGTGGGGGTTGCTTGCTGGTGAAGGTTAGTAGGGACCCCTACTTGTTCAAAAGGCATTTGGATGTTGCAAAATGGAGGCCTAACTAAATTACTTACATGTGAAGATCTGTAGTTTGAAGCTTTTTAGTGGGGAGAGATTGATGTGCATAAAGTGGCCTCGTGCTTAAAAGCATTAAAAATTTTTTGTTTTAATTATCAACAGGAGGAAATGGCAGCAACACTGGATATTAAACATGTTTCAAGGAAAATTACAAAATGTGTTACTCCCGGCAAACTTGCACTGTGCTTTGAGATGCTTTTCTGTGACTATTGTTACCCGTGAATGCAGGAAAGTTGGAAAATATGGAATTGGAGGTCGGGTGCAATTTAATGTTCGTCTTCAAAAATTGAATCTCTCCAGTCTAAAGCAAGTTCTCCTTTGGCAAAGTTTAATCTCAATTCACTGTCGCACAGGCAAAACAAAATGTTTCCTACGAATATTCTTCTAGTCGTTAAAATCTCAGTCAGCCCATCCACATTGAACAAACCCCAGCTCTGGAGAAGGTTCTGTGGAGACTTTTCTATAAAGTTACATCCTTGATTTGAGTTCAGAGCATGCAGCCCTCTAAGGAGTGCTAATGTTGATGTCTGAAGACTTCGTGTTCAATATGTTTCCATTTCAGCTACCTCAATGGATGCTACTTGTGCTTTATCTCTGTCCATCATAAATTCTCAGAATTCTGCAAAATTGAGAAGAGTAATAGTAAGTCATTTAAGCTTGTAAATTATCTTGGCTTTTAATAAAAAAGCAAAAGCAAGTCTCTAGCATTAATATTGCAATTTGCCACTGTGCTCGAGAAACAAAAACTGGCAAAGTTTAGTCATCCTGGATCTCAGGGTCCTCTTCCTGCCTCGAAGAAAGAGTTCCATAACCTGTTCTCCTAGCACCTGCCAGATTCCAGGGCTGATAAATTTTGTGCTAAGGTCAAGGTTAGGCCTGGCAAAAAACAAAATCTGCTTTTCTTTGTTTTTTTTGGGTTTTTTTTTTAAAGACTTTCATTAAACTTGAAATCAGAGAAAACTAAAGTTGAAAGAAAACTGCATAAAATTAGACCAAAACAAGCGCTAAAATTCGTAGGGCACGGCGGAGCATTGCGGTCCAAGGAAAGTGCTTCTGGTCAGCTCTCTGCGGGAAGTTCTCCACAGTCAAAAAGGCCACTTTCTTTGAATGTAGCTGGCAAAAGTCTCTGGTTCTCTTTGGAATTAGTTTAGGAGAAAGGTATGGATGTACATTTGTCTTTGAATCCATTCGACAAAGTATGACACATTGCTGTAAACCCCAGGCCCCAGGACTTTGGAAAAGCACACGGAGCCCCACGACGTTAAACCAAATAATGTCCATTGTCCTCCGGGCTGCTCGCAAACAAGTGGCCCTCCGCTGTCGCCCTGTAATGAAGAGCAGTGCACATTAGTCACTGGTATTTCAGAGCCCTCATGGCATCTGTGTTATCCTGAAGGTGCAATAAAGGCAAATCCAACTTAGCCAACTTCTTGGAAAGTTTTATCAACTCTCCATGCCAGCTGGTGGAGGGAACATGGTTTCCACCCCACAAATGGAACTTTCAAAGGAACATTTTACACTCTGATCTTTAAAAGAATGGAGGTTTCTTGGGAAAGGGCTACATTCTTTGTTTCCCAGGAAATCGGAAGATTTCTCGGTCATTTCCTGTGCTAAATTAAAATCAGGCATCATTTTTCTTTACTTAGTATATCAGAACTCATTCTCTCCTACTTTGATCTCATTAACTTTGAGTCATTTTACAAATGTTGAAAGTATCCAAATGGAACATGCAAAGATTTTTTCTCCACAAAACAGTACTTAGAGAAAGATTCCAGAATAATCCTATTTTTTGCTGAATGAGTGCATTCAGTAAAAGACACTGACAACTTGCTTAATTTCCTAGCAGTTCTTAGGACATTTACAATTAGTATACTTGAATGGGAAATGCCACGTAAGAATTATTTCCAGTTAGGTATTTGTGGATACCCTGTATTTCACATGCACGGAGATTTTCATTCTTGACATCTAACTTGAGGTGTTGCAGTTTTTTTACCGACATATAATTAAGACACTATGGCTTTATAAATGTTAATATTTGTTACATCTGAAAAGATCAGAGATCAGGTGCATTCTGCATGGCTTCAAAAGAGAGGGATTTACTAAGGATGTAAGTGTGGGAACTCATGGTGGGAATTTGCCGATAATCCTTGCCCTGTAAGAATTTCAAACTTGGAATTACATAGATGGTCATCCCCGCTCTGGTCATGTTGGAGAAAAACAGTAATTAGTTTATTGATGCTCCTTTAAATACTTTCCCTCGGATTAGCTCATTTAGTCCTCATGAAATCCCTAAGAGCAGACATTATAATGTGTGTGTTGGAGGCCCTGAGCCGGAAGCACCGGTGTGTAACGTGTCCGCTGGCAGAGCTGGAATTACACCCAGGTGATCAGGCGCCATGGCTCCAGCTCCATAACCATTTCCTCTCAGAAGTGTTAGCAAACACCACTGTTATTAGAGCAAAATGGAGTTTCTGACTGTGCTGTGTGCTTTGTGGAAATGGCGATCCTTACGTTCCTAACATACCAACAAAGTAAGCCTAAATAGTAAGGATAGGCCTTCCAAGAGCTGTGTAAATTGCTCTGCCTGGAAGCCGCATAAAGTTTTTTAAAGCAAAATTTACTAGAAACATTTTGTCAGACAAATTCCACAACTGTTTCGTCTCCCTTTGTGTAACACCAATAGTAAAATGCTGACTTTCCTAGGATGAGCTGTCTATTATGCCAGTGTTACTGAAGTTGGACATGCCTATGTTACCCCCAAAAAAGAAGCCCCTTCAGAGAAGAGAACGGGAAAGGGGTACAGGGTAACTTGGGAGTTCAGTATACTGAAAGACGCTCTCAATAAAATCAAATGTGACTAGCATTGTAAAAAAGGGGGGGAGCATGTACAGGTCAGTATCTCTATACTTTCAGATCAGGAATTTAGCCAAGTATATTGCTCGCAAAATTCTGTGCTAGGATCTATGCAGATGAAGAAGGCACTGTTTTTTGTCCCATAGAGGTCAAAAATCTGCTTGAGTACCAAGCATAACTCTACTTGAAAGCCAGGTATAAGGACCATGAGAAAGGAATCTTCAAAGGACTGAGTGATTACTGCCAGGTGGAGAGAAACAGAAGTGCCTCCCATGATGTAGATTTTGAGTTAGGCCCTAGTAAGGCAAATAGGCAAGTGTCAGGTAGAAAGCAAGAAAAGAGAAAGAAGCAATTCAAATGCAAGGGATTATACGGCAAAAGGCACAATTTTCTTTTTTTGGTCCTTTTCCTTTTTTGTAATGTTAGACTTTAGGCCAAAGTTTATGTTGGGCTTCATTATTGATCCCCATTATTTATTTCTAGACCTTCACAGAAGGGTCCACAGCTTCCACTGTATGCTATGGATGTAATTAAGGAAGTTAATGAGAGGTTCTGGTGAATAATCTTGCTCCAGACAAAAAAGAAGTAGCTTTTGATGATTTGTTTTGTTTTGTTTTGTTTTATATACTCCCTAGGGATGTATTATAGAGTATCTGGTATGCGTTTAAGACTCCAGCAGTGTTGAGTTCCTACCACTTCCAAGGTTGGCAGGACCTAGTTCCTATCAGGCAACATGATATGAACATGGCTGTGCCTGGGCTTCAATTCTCTTTCAAAGAACACCTCCCTTCTCCTTTAGCAAGTAGCAAGGGATGAAGAGGCACTAATTTGGGGTAGGTCTCCAAGTCCTGTGGGGAACAGGGAGAAACTATTAGTTGCACACAAATCACTGCTACCAGGACAGTGTAGTGATTGAGCATGTGGACCCTGACTCTGAACTTCCTGAGTTCATATTCTCACTCTACCATCTTCATGCTGGGTGATATGGGGCAAATCACTTAGCCTCTCTGCCCCCTTGTTTTCTTAGTTTGTAAAATAGCACAAACAATGATACTGCCACATGAGCTGATCGTGAGGATTACATGAGTTATTAAAAAGCACTTGGAAGAGATAGTGGAACACACAAGTGCCAACTGATAGATACTAATGACAAAGTTACCATTCATTGAGTACCAGATGTCACACACAGATAGGTGAAAGATAGGGGCTTTCACAGACATGGACTCGGGTAATCATAAAAACACCCTGAAAATTAGAGTCAGCCCCATGTTGTGAGAAAACTTTCTGGAGAAACTTTTCTAGGTCACATTGTTCTTACAGGCAGAGGTAGGATCCCACCCAAAACTTTCAGGCTGCACATTCTGTGTCCCAAGACCCACACTATGTTGCCTCCCCAAAGATTGTTTTTTGGGTTTTTTGGGGTTTTTTTTTTTTTGGCTTGGGAAGTCAAACCTGGGCCTGTTGCATGAAGGTAGGAATTCCTCCACCAGTGTCCACCTCAGGTGGACGATTTGTGGTCAGGAAGCAGAAGACACTGTGGCCTTGGTGAAATTCCAAAGGAGCCACCTGCCTCCCTCTTTTCCCAGGAATCACCACTGGACCATTTCCAGTCCGTTGATTAGTTAGGCCACCAAAAATGTTCTTTTATTATATTGTGTGAGTGGTAATGATACTGTTGATCTCTTCTTCAATTCTAAACTGTGAGGGACAATCTGATCTGCTCCACAGCAGTGAGGTGACAAGGGTCTTTCATAGTGGTAGTGCCCTGTTATAAACTTCTTTGAAGCAGAAAGAGAAATTAACAATCCCATTTACAATTGCACCAAAAATAATAAGATACCTAGAAATAAACTTAACCAGAGAGGCGAAAAACCTGTACTCTGAGAACTACAAAACACTGATGGAAGAAATTGAAGATGACACAAAGAAATGGAAAGACATTCCATGCTCTTGGATTGAAAGAACAAATATTGTTAAAATGTCTACACTACCTACAGCAGTCTACAGATTTAGTGCAATCTCTATCAAAATACAGCACTTTTCACAAAAACGGAACACACAATCCTAAAATGTATATGGAACCACAAAAGACCTCAAATAACCAAAGTAATTTTGAAAAAGAAACACAAAGCTGGAACTTTCACGATTTCAGACTTCATGTTATATTACAAAGCTGTAGTGATCAAAACTTTATGGTAAAGCACAAAAATAGATACATAGATCAGAATAGAAAACCCAGAAGTAAACCCACAATTATATGGTCAATAAATCTTCAACAAAGCAGGAAAGAATATCCAATGGGAAAAAGTCTCTTTAACAAATGGTGTTGGGAAAACCAGACAGCATGTAGATGCACAGGCAATAATGTCCCTGACATTGGCCACAGCAACATTTTTTCTAGATATGTCTCTTGAAGCAAAGGAAATAAAAGCAAAAATAAAAATGAACTCTTGGGACTACATCAAAATAAAAAGCTTCTGCGCATTGAAGGAAACAATCAGCAAAACTAAAAGACAGCCTATGGAATAGGAGAAGACATTTGCTAATGACATTTCCAATAAAGGGTTAGTATCCAAAAAATGTAAAGAACTAATACAATTCAACACCCACAAAACAAATAACCCAATTGAAAAATGGGCAGAAGACATGAACAGATATTTCTCCAAAGAACATATCCAGATGGCCAACAGACACATGAAAGTATGTTCAACATCACTCATCATGAGGAAAATGCAAATCAAAACTACAATGAGGTATCACCTTACACATATCTGAATGGCTAAAATCAAAAACAAAAGAAACAAGTGTTAGTGAGGATGTGGAGAAAAATGTATCCCCTCGCACTGTTTGTGGGTATGCAAACTGGTGCAATCACTGTGGAAAGCAATACGGAGGTTCTTCAAAAGATTAAAAAAAAACTGTCCTATGCATTATAGTAATGCATTACTGGGTATTTATCCAAAGAATACAAAAACACCAATTCAAAGGGATGTGTGCACCCTGATATCTATGGAAGCATTATTTATAATAGCCAAATTGTGGAAGCAGCCTAAGTGTTCATTCATTGATAAATGGATAAAGAAGATGTGGTATTTATTTATATACAATGGAATATTATTCAGCCATAAAAAGAATGAAATTGTGCCATTTGCCATGACATGGATGGAGGGAGAAAGTATAATGTTAAGCAAACTAACTCAGAAAAAGACAAATACCATATGATTTCATTCATATGTGAAATTTAGGAAACAAAGCAAATAAGCAAAGAAAAAAAAAAAAGATAGACAAACCAAGAAAGACACTCCTAATGATAAAGAACAAACTGATGGTTGTCAGAAGGGAGGTGGGTAGGGGGATGGGTGAAATCAGTGATGGGGCTTAAGAAGTGCAGGTGTGATGAGCCCTGGGTGACATGTGGAACTATTGAATCAGTATGTTGTACACTTGAAACTAGTATAACATTGTATGTTAACTATACTGGAATTAAAATTAAAAGATGGAAAGAAAAAAACTAAACTTTTTGTCCTTCCCTGGTTTCCAGTTCAATATAATATTCAATGAATGTTTATCATATGAAAATAAAAACGGCTCCCTGTATTGCTAAGTTAGCACAGTGCTCAGGAAACCACTGTGACTGCTGAAACTACCGAAACTACGGTGACTACGAATGCTGCGTGTCTAAAGTGATCAACTCAGGAGCGATCAACTCCCAAGAGAAAGGCCGTTCTCTCACGCACCCTGGAAGGGGGGATGTTGTGTATGCTTTAACACCATCTCCTTGATGGCTGAAAACATCTGCTGGTGTCCCTCTGCTGTGGTGGGGAGGGGTGGCGGGGAGGGGCTGCCTGGTTGGAGCCATGATGAGCACTAGCCCCTCATAGAACTTGTTTGTCCTGCTGCTAAGATGAGCCAGGCAACTGCATTTTTTTTTCCTTTTGCTGACCCAAGGGGCTGTTTCCCACGCAGTAGACGAGGAAGCTGAGGGCAACCTGGGTGAAGGGCACGGAGCTAGTTAGGGGGGTCGCTTGGGTACTGGGTAAATAAACATTGGTAATAGACAATCTTCAAAAAATATCCCCAGAGGGCCACATATGAATCACAATGAGTTTATATGGACCCATCGATGTTATTGCTGAACTGAATCCGCTCAGTAACCAGAAAGCAATTTACCATGCACGAGTCGACGGTGCCGGACTCATAGCCGGCACATATCATCCGGGTGGTGATGGTCTTCATGTCGAAGTAGGACTGGCAGTGCTCCAGAGAGATGATGCGGACTTCTCCCTCTTGCAGCTTAAAAGGCACTGGATTTATTTTTAAAGGAAGAAGAAACACAATATATAAGAGGGTAAATTGACTCAAAGATGAGGCTAGTTATATATGAACTGGTTACATCTGTATGCCAGGAACACCATAATCTTGACTTAAAGCATCATTTCAAAGACAAGCCTTGTTTGGTGTCAGAATTTTCCAATTAGAAGTGTTTATTGGAATCATCTCGTCAAAGTCCTTTATTTTATCCATGGGAAAACTGAGGCACAGACTGGTCCAGCAACTTGGTTAGGTCACTTGGCTTGTGCTTTTCCCCCTCTTAATATAAACTACAAAAAAAAAACAACAGCTACTAATGTGAAAAGGGAAATAATCAAGCCAAAGCCCTGCCCCCCAGATGGGAGGATGACGGATCAGCATTAGTGGAGCCCGCCCGCCCCCCTCAGCTAAGGTACAGAACATGCATCTGGTCTAACAGGAGAATGATTGCCCTATCTTAGGTTTAAAGAATACATCTCATCATGTGCTACCGTAGCCATTACTGGAGGTAAGAACCTTTAATCCTAGAGAAGATGGTAAAGATATGTCGAAAGGAACAAAGCCATCCCTCCTGTCAGTGGCGGGAACATGGGAATTTCATCTTTTTTCTAAATTGTCACAGAATAATCATGGATTTACTGAAGCATAATCTTTTGTTGTTTAGACCTTCTACCAAATTATACACACTATTCTCCTTATGGATAGTGATAGTAAAGAAGTGCATATGTACAGGGCAGTTTATGGGAAGAGAGAGTCCTGTCTGGAAAAAAATCAATGGATGGAGACAGTCTCAATGAGTTGTGAAAAGTAATAGTAATAAGAACTAACATGTATTGGGCACTAGCACCAGGCCAGGACCTGCATTTGGCATTTTCTGGGCCTCCTGTCTTTAATCTTTGCAATAATTCTGTGAATAGACAGTTGCTATTATTTTTTCCATTGTAGAGTAAGCTAGAAAGTCAGGGTCAATCAGACCTTTGTAACTGAATTCGGACCCCTGTTCTTCATGCCATGCCATATATGTGTGATGTCATGTGATTGCTCTGAGTTTGGTGTAGATGTTGTGGAAACAATACAGGGAGACACAATACAGAGCATATTCTGCTGCTTTGTCACATACAGTGTGAATTATAGCTCTGAGATACCAAGGGCCACAGGAATGCTGATGTCACACATCCGACACCGCCTTCGAAGGTCTATGGAAGCTCATCAGGTGGCATTGACTCATTTCTATCTTTTGACTTTTTTTTTCTGTCCTCCGCTGATCACATAGAAAAGAAACTCAACTTAGCCCAAAACTTATCTGACTGAATTTTAAAAAGAAGAAAAAAAAAGTGTCCTTCAAATCGGCAGCAGCTCAGGTAGATAACAGGACATCAATATACATCAGCTTTCCCGAGAGCGGTGCCCAGCACTTATGTTAAGTAAATGTCTTATTGATTTCATTCTTATTCTAAACCTTTCATAGGTCCAACAACATGAGAGAGTCCACCATGGGGGCTGGGAGTAGGTAGTACAAATTGTTTAATTTTTATGTTTTGTAGGATTAAATCATCTAGGGAGCCAAACTATTTTAATCAATTTAAACAGCCGAATAGCAAATCCGGTTTACAGCTTGTTACAGATGTTGACAAGACCAAATCATAACAGCAAATTGGAAATGTGACCACGCTGCCTGACCGCAGGACTGAAACTGCCTGGTGTCCGGGGAGCGGCTCCGAGGGAGAGTGACTTGGCCTGCAGAGTGCAAATCCCTGGTAGAGACAAAGCCAGCTACACTGACAAACCCTCTCTCATGGGGCAGCCCCAGGGCATCGGCAGCGGCTCCCTGGAGAAAGAATCTGGGGTGCAGAGAGGGACTTTTGAGGCTGCATGTGAGCGTGGCAGGTCTAAGTACCAAGCAGTGCTGGCATCTCCTGTGTGCATGGAAGGCGGGTGTGTGACACACGCACCTCGTATTTGCTCTCTGTGGCTATATTTTTAGAAATGGACATGGGAGACTGGTGCTAAAGGCTGGGGGGTAACAAAGTGTTTTTCCGGTATAAGGCGCAAGGCCAGAGCTCCTGAGAACGGTAGCTTACTTTTGTTGCCCATGTGCCCCCAGCCTGTGATGTAGCAGTATGTATTGGGCTCCAAGGACTGCTCTGGGCCGGGCAAGCAGACGGGCCGCACGAAGCTGGTTTCATTGATGTCTTCATGTAGCTGCACTATGCTGATGTCGTAGTCCACCACCGCTCGGCTGTAGCGAGGGTGCAGGATGATGGACTTCACAAGGCGCGTCTGCATGAACGTCGACGGGTGGTCCAGATTGTTGATGCCAAACACCACCTTCCAGACGGCAGCGCTCTCTCTCCTAAAATAATCAATCCAAGAGCTATTGGCATCTTAAACTCAAATGTACATTTCAAAAGGTACATGCAATTTAAAAAAAATTTATTTATTTATTTGGAGAGAGAGCCAGCGAGAGGGAGAGACTGAGACAGAGAGAGAGAATCTCAAGCAAGCTCCGTGCTGTCAGCACAGAGTCTGACATGGGACTCAAACACATGAACCTTGAGATCATGACCTGATCCAAAACCAAGAGCTGGATGCTTAATGGACTGAGCCACCCAGGTACCCCCAAAATGTACATGCGATTTTTAAAATATTTTATTTATGTAAATAATGCCTCTTTCTCTGCCCAATGTATTCATAGAGGAAGCGCCTCTCTAATGGTCTAAGCAATTTGTAAATAAGTATTCTTGTAGAAAGCAAAGCTCATGCTTCTAGAATGGGACTATTTCAAAAAATAAAACTTGTTCAGTTTGGAAGTCAGGCAGGGTAGTTACTTGCTTCATTGAGTGGGAAATATAATAAAAAGACATGAAGAAGAGAGAGGAAATTCTGGGGCATGGAGAGTCCTGAAAGATAAGTGAGTAAAGTGTTTTAAGGTGAGAATTGACTAGAATAATCCCAGCAAGTGCTCAAAAACAATGCAGTCTTATGAGACTGACCACTGGAAGTTGTGGGAGCCTTTTTAAGCCTTTGGCTTGAAATTTCCAAAGGTTCCTCCAAAAACTTGCCATTTCTTGGAGGCACTTGCTCCTTCTCAGAGGAATTTCTTAGTCTTGGCTTTTTATTCTCCTTCCCTTTCATTTTTCCTCTTGTCTCCTCTTCTTCTCTGCTCTCTAGTCTATGTCAAGTGTTCCTGGGCTCTAAGGTCAGTCTTCTTATTCCCTATTCATCCTCTTGAAGATGTCATCTAGTCCAATGGCTTTAAATGCCACCAAATCCTGGTAACTCATAAACATATATCTCTAGCTTTACCTTCCTCCCTGAGCTGCAAATTTGAATACCCAATCATCTACTCAACACATTCCCTTGTATGTTTAATGATAGGTAAGACATTTTAGTGCTTACCACACTTTTCACAATGTTCTAAATATTCAGAATGCATTTTACAGATACTTAGTACTTATAACCATGTGACACAGTTGAAAAGTCTTTCTCTTATCCCATATAATAATCATCTGCATCAGCACGTCTTCACCACTCCACTTTCAAATATACCCTGAATCTTACTGTTTCTTCCTCTTCTACAATGAATCTGTCAAGTACTTGGACCACAGCAATGGCCTCCCAAAAAGAGGCCCTTCTACACTTAGCTCCCTGAGCCCATTTTCCTCATGGCAGCAGAGTGATCTTTTTAAAAGCAAAATTAGAGGGGCACCTGGGTGGCTTAGGCAATTAAGTGTCCCACTCCTGATCTGGGCTCCGCTCATGATCTCACAGTTCATGAGTTTGAGCCCAGTGCAGAGATCACTTGGGATTCTCTCCCTCCACCCCTCCTCTGCTCTCTCTTTCTTTCTCTCTCTCAAAATAAATAAATAAGTATTTTAAAAAATTAGATTGAGTCCATCTCCTGCTCATAATTCTCCAGAGAAATTGAATCACACTGGAGACATTATAAACTTCTCCCCATGGTCCCTGAGCTGACTTGCTCCATTCCAACCCCAAGAACTTTCTAGTTTTGGACATACTGAGAATGTCCCTAACCCAGGCTCTTCCCTTTCCTTCTCTCAGCTTCCATATGGTTCCTACCTTAACACATTCTTTTCTTTGAGGTCTCAGCTCAAATACCACCTTCTCACGCTATCCTCCTTGGCCCCCCAGTCTAGGCTTTATTCTGTCTCCATCACTCTCTACCCTGCTTTAATTTTTATCCCATTGATATCAATGACATCAACATACCTGTTCATCTATTGTCTGCCTTGTACCGAGCATATAAGTTCCATGAGGCCAGGGACTTGGCTGGTCTTATTTGCAGGCCCTGGGAACTGGTATGTAGCTGGTTCTCAGCAAATATTTGCTTCATGATGGCTTAATGCATGTAAACACTAGTAAAAACATTTACTAGTGGCCAAATCTGGCTACCTAAGCAAGGTCTATTCTTCATCACCCCCTCTACCATTCCCAGTCCCGCCTCCTCCAGAGTAGGCCAGAAGCAAAGGAGTTGAGAGGGCCACACTGCCAGTGAGCTTTTCTAGCAAGTACTCCCTCACATAGCATTAGTGTCAGCAAGCCATGTCAACTGTCCCCACTTGGGAGCTTGTTCAACTAAAGCAGGTTTATCTGACCCAGTAGGGAATTGTTTGTTTTTTCAATCCAGGATGAACATTGCATCATGTGGGGAGCTCTTAAATACTGACTTTCTGGGCACCACCTCACATTAATTGAAAGCTTTGGGCTATGTGGGGCCTGGGAATCAATATTTTTATGAGATCCCAAGGAAGTCTCTGACAAAACCTCACCCATATTCCTTCTTCTTCTTCTTTTTTTTTTTTTGCATGCTTTTCTTCACTGTATTCTCAAGCATGCCAAAGATTCAAAAAGTTGAGATTTCAGGAGGGTGAGGAAAGAAGTGGCCAAGGTCAGTGTTCAATCTGTTTACAGCATTGCTGGATTCTTGGAGTACCCTCTACTAAAACCCTCCTCTAAAAAAGGTAGTCCATGAGTTGTAAAGAAAAATAATCTTAGGGCTATATGAATGGGAATTGATGTCATTCTTTGAATGCAGATAGATAGATATAGATATAGATATTAGCTAAAGACATATAGACAGGCATAGATACATAGCAACTCCTCCTCCAAACATGGTGCTAGGGATTACAATAAGTAAGATATTGTTCCTGCCCACAAACTTTAGAATTGAGTGAAGATGAACAATTAGTAAAATGTAGGAAGTGTTATCTCATGAACATTTCAAGATGGTATTACGGAATTATTTTTCATTAAATAAGGCCATCATTCAAAGAACATATCTTTCTTTCTCTCTCTTCCTCCCTCCCTCTCTTCCTTCTTTCCTCCCTCGCTCCCTCTCTCTTCCTTTGCCTCCCTTCCTCCCTTCCATTCCCTCCCTCCCTTCTTTCCTCACTTCTTTTCCTTCCTTCCTCCCTTCCTTTTCCTCCCTCTCTCTCTCCCTCCCTCCCTTCCTTCATTCCTTCTTCCCTGCCTCTTTTTCCTTCCCTTCCTTCTGTCTTTCTACCCACCATCCCTTCCTCCCTTCCTTTCTTTCCTCTCTTCCCTTTTCTTTCTCCCCTCTTCCCTTCTTTTTCTCCCCCCCAGTCCCCCTCTCCTTCCTTTCTTCCTTTCTATCCCTCTTTCACTTCCTCCCCTCCTTCCCATACAATGGTAAGTGTATGACGATCTGAGAAATTCAATATTCATTTGAGATTCTATCATTTAAGGCATCTGAAATCAAGCAACAATTTATTTCAAAGTTGTGTCTATGTAATAGCTCCTTGCCCTTGATTCATAGCTACTAAATTTTGTTTATAACAAATACTCATCCATTTGCTTAAATCACAAGCAGTATTTCAAACAGTTGAACACTGCAAATTATTTGTAATAAGATGAAATCGCGTTAATCAGAATTAATTACTATGTTGTGCTTAATATAATTCTAACAGTGAAAAATAAAACTGCTAAATGTTATTAACTTGTATCTAGTAGTTTCTTGCTACATAAATTACTGTCCTTTTGGCATTAACACCCATCAAAGCAGAATACACAGGAAATTCACATAATTTTTGTCATCTGCGACATATTCTTTTTCCTATTAGTTATGAGTGTGACGGAAAAAATAAAGTCTCTTTTAATGTTTTTTTCCAAGGCTAGCAAAAGCCAGGAAAAACCACAAGCTGTTGTTTGAAACAGGCATGTGAAGTGAGGGAATTGTGTCTAAATGGTAAATGGGCATTTAACACATGCCAGAAAGAATGAGTCAGGAATAAGAGCAGAGATAGTCTGTGTTGGTGGAGGGTTCACCTGGCACTTCAGTGAAGAGTTTGAGAGACAAGCCAATTACAGCAGCTGAAAATCTTCAGCAAAAGGAGGATTTTTTTCACACTGAGCTGTCAGACCTCAAAGCAGCAGTACAGAGAGCCAGCACATCCGTAAAGAAGTTTCTGCAGAGACCCCTCATGCTCTGGGAGGGATGAAGCAGGCAGAGAGGAAGCCCGGAAAATGGCAGAGGGGCATGTGGGTGGCTCTGTAGGCTAAGTTCTAACTCTTGATTTAGGCTCAGGTCAGGACCTCAGGGTCCTGAGACCTAGCTCCATGTTGGGCTCCACACTGGGCTCTTTGCTGGGCATAGAGCATGCTTGAGACTCTCTCTCTCTCTCTCTCTGTCTCCCTCCTTTCCCCCTTCTTCTGTCTCTGTCTTTGCCCCTCCCCCAACCGATGCACGTGTACACACTAACTCTCCCTAAAAAAAAAATGGCTGAGGAAAACATGAAGAGACCCCTTTTCTCCTTCCATTCTTGCTCCAGATCTTATTTCCTTGTCTGAAATTCATATTTAAGGTCTAATTTGTTCCATGCCTATGTGACTGCTTTAAAAATGGATACACTTTACGGTGAACATTGAGATAACATGATTTTAACCTAGAAATCTTCAACCATCAGCTCTAGAGAGAAAGTCTAGCTTCGCACACATCTCAGATGACACGCAGGAAAATTTACATGAAATTGCAGGCACAATGTCTCTGGTCATAAGAACTGGTCACTTTGGTTTATAATTTGCCATCCTGAATTCTAGTTTAGACACAAAAATGTTACATTTTTACTTACTTCAGCTAGCCAGTTTTAAAGATTTTTCTAACTTTTTAAGAGCACAAAATTTCCCTTTCTTCCCTTTCTGATTTTGCTTTACTATCTTATATTTAATATTTATCATTTTAAGAAACAAAAATGAATATTTATAATTAACACCTGCGGTAGAAAGCACCCTATTTTTACAAGTCTTCCTACATAAATAAGCACAGCAAAGTGGTGATTTGGAGGTAGTTTGGAGGTGACCAAATTCACAGTAAGTAAAGAAATATCACACGATGGCATTGTTGCTGTTCTACAAATCTTACAAACCCTTACTTTTAATATTGTGCTCTGCCCTTGGTATTTCTAAAGAATTCTCCACAACACACCTGGTGGACAGACTTTAGAAAAGGGAGATCACAGAGTGAATGTGTGAAATGATTGGCTGTAGGTCATAAGGACAGTGTGTCAGTCACAGGCTCCGCCTACCATCTGCATCTCAACTCAGGCACATTGCAGTCATGTTGCAATGCTTGGTGCAACCTAACCTGTTTTCTGAATGTTCACAGGAAGCCAGAGTTCTGGATTCCTTGTATGGAATCCACATGTTTAAATGCTGGCAAAACTTACAAACAAACAGCAATACAATAAGCAAAATAAACCAGCAGCCTAGATTTTATTAGTGTAAGAATTCTACGTTATAGCTTTCCATGTATTTCTATACATATATTTCAAGTGATCTTCTTACCAACTTCGAGATGGGAATAGGAATTCTAATTTCACTTTATAGAAGAGAAAGCTGTGACTCACAGCAGATGAGTCACTCATCTAACGTCACAGAGACAGTAAATGATGGTGACAGACCAGCTTGATGGTCCTTTAAACCCCTAGAGCACACCCTTTCTACCAAACCTCTCTGAAACAAAGAGAGAGATCTATAGGCATCTACATAGGAATCAGGCTGCCGCCACAGAAAACATGTCACGTGGTGGAGACTCAATGGTGAGTGAGAAGATAGCAGATAGCAGGAAGAAATCTTCTCCTTCCTGAACATATCGTCCTGCCACGATGGGGAGCTAGCCACCAGTGGCAAAATTACAGAAAGTGAAAAATCCTATTATCCCAGGATCCAAAAAAGCAAGCGAAGGGAGTAGTCAGATACATATCATAGACATTCAAGCTTCAGATTTCAGAATGTTTTTTTGGGGAAAAAAGGCAGACATGATATTGTGTCCTGGGACTCTTCAAGCAAGTATAGCTCAAGAGACGTGAGAGAATTAAAGTGCCAAATTCTGATGCTACCATCACAAGTGACTGCGGTAAGAAAATGAAGAAACATCTAAAAAGCAAATGTGAATGCATAAGGATCCCAGAGCTTTGCAATTAGAAACTATCACAAATGAGTGCAGTAACTATTGGAAAGTTTTTGTCATAGGCTGAGCAGGGGTTTGTTTAAGTAGGAAAAAAGTTGGAAAAATAAAAATGGCTTCCCTGCAAATTAATGAGCAAGAACAAGGAAAGGGCATAGTTTCTGTATGTGGCAAATAATATTACTAAAGAACTAAGACAAAACAGAACTATCTGAAGTTTTCTTTGCTTCCAGTTTCTCTATTCAAAGAGAATTTCTTCAGACAACATGCAGAAGATTCATTTTTCCATTTGATAAAACATATGGGGGCTCAATACATTACAGTGTGGAACAGATATGTGGTCTAAGATTTGGGAGGACTCAGTGAGACATCATGGACCTTCTGTAGATAAATTAACATTTCTAGTTCCACACAAGGTACAGTCTTAACTACTCAAACAACTGCACATTTGAATCATCCAGAAGATGAGTGGCTGCTACGTGCTGTGCTGAAGGAAATGAAAACACAAAGATGAGAAAGACAGTTCACACTCTCATAGAGCTTTTATTCTACTGCATTAAAGAGTATATAAAGAAATAATATTATCTCAAGCACTCAAGGACTTAAAAGTGACAAAATAGGGTAATATGATAGATGACTGAAATAGTTCAGGAGCATGAAAGCCCTCAATGGCACAAATAAAAGGGGGAGAGATAGAAAAAGAGAAATAGGTAGGCCACTGAAATAAGAGGAAAATAAGAATATTTTTGTTATTCTAAAATAAAAGTGAAGAAAGTATTTTAAGAAAGGTGTCATGATGAAATACTAGTGAGGGTTCCAGTAAGTCAGAAACTGGAAAGTCACCATTGAATATGGCAAGATGGAAGTCAACAAAGACTTTGATAAGTGCCATCTTTGTGATGACCTTGATGAGTGCTCAGCCAGTGTGCAATGAGGAAAAAATGAAAAGTGGAAAAGGGGAGACAGTGACTGTACCAAAGTCTGTTAGCTTTACTGTGAATACTAGCCAAAATGACCAGTAGTTGAAAAGAAGTGGAAAGTCAAGAGAAGGGGACTCAAATTAGTGATTTCAAGGTGTGTGTGTTGAAGGGAATGACCCAGCAAAAAAGGAAGAAACTGATGATGTAAAACAGAAATGATGATTTTAAAGTCTTGCCCACAAATGTACAGCCAATTAATTTTTGACAAAGCAGGAAAGAGTATCCAATGGAAAAAAGACTGCCTCTTTAGCAGGTGGTGCTGGGAGAACTGGACAGCAACATGCAGAAGAATGAAATTAGACCACTTTCTTACACCACACACAAAAATAAACTCAAAATGGATGAAGGACCTGCATGTGAGACAGGAAACCATCAAAACCCTCGAAGAGAAAGTAGGAAACAGCCACCTTGACCTCAATTGCAGCAAATTCCTACTCGACACATCCCCAAAGGCAAGGGAAATAAAAGCAACAATGAACTATTAGGACCTTATCAAGATAAAAAGCTTCTGCAATGCAAAGGAAACAATAAAAAAACTAATAGGCAACCGATAGAGTGGGAAAAGCTAGTTGCAAATGACATATCAGATAAAGGGCTAGTATCCAAAATCTACAAGGAACTCACCAAACTCCACACCCAAAAAACAAATAATCCAGTGAAGAAATGGGCAGAAGACATAAACAGACACTTCTCCAAAGAGGACATCCAGATGGCCTACAGGCACATGAAACGATGCTCAACATCACTCATCATCAGGGAAACACAAATCAAAACCACACTGAGATACCACCTCACACCAGTCAGAGTGGCTAAAATGAACAAATCAAGAGACTATGGATGCTGGTGAGGGTGTGGAGAGACAGGCACCCTCCTACACTGTTGGTGGGAATGTAAACTGGTGCAGCCACTCTGGAAAACAGTGTGGAGGTTCCTCAGAATACTATCAGTAGAACTCCCCTATGACCCAGCAATAGCACTGCTAGGGATTTATCCAAGGGATACAGAAGTGCTGATGCGTAGGGGCACATGTACCCCAATGTT
>NC_043700.1:155998707-156034749 GCF_006229205.1 Suricata suricatta | reverse complement strand
GACAGATACCATATGTTTGCACTCATAGGTCTAACAGGAGAACAGGAGAAACCTAATGGAGGACCAGGGGGAGGGAGAAGAGGGAAAGAGAGTTGGGGAGAGAGAGGGACGCAAAATCTGAGACTATTGAACACTGAAAACAAACTGAGGGTTGAAGAAGGAGGGGGATGGGGAAGGGAGGTGGTGGTAATGGAGGAGGGTACTTGTGGGGAAGAGCACTGGGTATTATATAGAAACCAATCTGACAATAAACTATTTTTAAAAAGTTTAAAAAAATAAAAGACAGGTAACAAAATGAAGTCTTGAAAAGATGAAGAAGGATATGATTGTCTTAAATAGAAATAGACACATCTTCCACCGTAAGTCAGGGGAAAGTAGGAGATATGGACATATTTGCAGGTAATTTGTTGGGATTAAGGATGTATATGATAGTGTCTGTTTTCTCCATAAAGATGATGTAAGGTCAATGGAGACTGAAGAAGATTTGGAGAGAGAGGAGAAAATGTCAGATAGCTGTCTCTGAGGGCAGAAAAGTGACTTTACTGTGGGAGTATATGGGAAGTGTCCCATATTGTTAGATGCTCACTTGAGATTCATGATAACACATTTTAGGTGAGGTCGGTTATCAGTTAGGTGTGTGATATTCTTCAGCAATGGCTAGCTGTTCAGGTGCAGATGCAGAGGACATAGTAGGTAGTTGTATGCCTAGAAGAAACAAGAAATAACTACAAATCTTAAGAGGGGAGGAGCTCCCAGTTTCTGTGAGCTTCAGAAACTATGAGGTTTGGCCCATATTTTAAGCCAACTTCTGACTACATCTTAGATATTTTCCCCTGGAGAGAGGAGGATGAGAGAATATCTCCATAGGAGGCAGCACAGTGGCAAAGATGGAGTCAGGTCATTGTCACCCAGGACTTTTTAAAACTACACTTGCTTATTTTTCAGTGATGCTGGAAAATAGAGCCCCAGAGGAAGTATGGATCCAAGATGGAGAATTTCTGCTTTAGTGGGCACCATTACTGATGGAAGTGGATAAAATTCTTTAAGGGAATGGAACAGAAAAACAGATTGTGAATTGCTGGCACGATTCAGAAGCACCTAAGGATAAAGAAGGAATCATGAGGACATGACACGATTTACTTTTAATAAAAAGTCAGACCAAACATCTCACTTCCTTTTCTGAGTGCAGTAACAGACTGTAAGATTAGGAGAGCTAGGTGAGCACAGTGATTTTGTTCAATGGAGAATGAGAGAGGGAGCTCTCCAGAAGGAGGCAAAAAGATAACAGAGTAATATTAAAAGTCTAGTTGATGTTGAAAGTCAGGGATGGTGCTGACCTGCACTCTTGGGAAATGTCCTCCCTCAATTCCAAAAAGCAAGAATATTAGGATCAGAAAATGAGGGATTTGCACTGACTCATTTTTGGGCATCTGTCTGGTTTGAATAGCAGACAGATCCAGGGACAAAGACACCGAAAGTCTCAGTGAGAGGACTGAAGTGATTACCTGGCACACAAAGTTAACTATGAAGAGAAGGACATGAGAAAACTAGGGGGCTGAAATCCCTTGGGGACATGTGTAGACCAGCGGCCACAGTCCTGTTGGATAGAAGAGCTGGTTGGGAGAAATCACGGCATGGGCAGCATGGTGGGGTTAAGAGTTGTGGTCATATAGTGAGGTGATTTCATGCTCATTTCCTGGAGAAGAATTAGATGCTTCTGACAATTACTAATTGTGTGTCAGCCTAGAAAGTCCAGCCCTATGTCTTTCAGAGGCAGGAGAAGGCAAGAACAATGCATGTTAAATTACCTCTAAAAATCAAAGTCTTTCTTGCTCAGAACTGTTGAAGTTGAGTTATTAGGGCATATGGGACCTGGTCTGATCAGCCTAGTAACTCATGTTTTTAATTTTCATTTGGGATTTTAAAATATTTCTTCATAAAAGAGCAAACCAAACTTGTCTCCCCGCCCCCACCAATATAATTTGAAAAGACAGGTTGATAAGACCTACAGATGGGTCATGCTGAACCTTGCCAAAGTATGGGATCACGGTATGAAGTAAATCCCATTAATTGCAGCAGTTGATGACTCCAGCAGAGAATAAGGCTTACAATTAGAAGTTCTCAAAGCTTGCTGGCCACTGGAGAGATTGTAAAATTGAATCAGTTATTAGCACATATTCAAGAGAAGGCTTATTTGAAATTGGGCAATTTCTAGCTTTTTATGGACAGACCAGATCCCTCTTGACAGTTCTGTTATGTCTAGTGTTCCATGAAATTCCACCAAGACCTTTGATATTATATCCATTTCCTTAATTGTAAACCATATTTCTTCTCTAATGCAAGGCTTCTTTTTAGTGTTAGGCATATGGAAATGACAAAAGTGGTGCATGAACCTGGTTTAACTGGTGCATAAAGAGTCCTATTGGATTTATTTAAGTAATCATCTTTTGATGAATATAATCTTGCTAGTATAATCTTCTGCTTATCACGGAGTTATACATCAAAATTGGGACAGACATCTGGAAACATCTGGCCCCTTCCAAAGCAATAACATTGTAGTGTATTTCCTGACATACCACATAGAGTCTTCCAATCATTCTGGGTCTTACACACTAGAAGTTCTCAAGAGGAGGTACTGGTTTGATTTTTTATATTTTCTTTTCCCCAAAAGAGCAATCAACTGGATATACCCACTTCCATTTTATAATTGTATTCTAATTATTTGTTTAAATGTCCATCTCCTTACTAGGTTAGCACTTCAAGGAAGTGTATTCATGTTTATAACCCCCATGTAGCGCTGGGACTCTAGTCTGTAGCAACAAGGACCAGTAGATGAGTAGCTGTGTTTGAGAAGACGTTTTGCAATATTGCTAACATGGTGGCAAAGTGGAGCCAACCTGAGCATCCATCGACTGGGGAATAATAGAAAAAGTTATGGTGAATCTATATAATGGAATATCATTTAGGTTTGAAAAAGAGTGAGGGAGAGCTACACCCATTAACCTAGAGGGAGGTCCGTGATATATTGTTAAATGAGAAAAACAACTTAACAAACAAAAGCAGAGTGTGATTCCAAATAGTAAAAGTAAAGAGTGGCACCCTGTGAAGAGTGTATGTGTTCACTGCTGTGAAGGAACACTCCCTCCACTGTTAGCAGGGGTTACAGTGAGGATGATGAGAAGGGAGAAGGCAAAAAAATAGCTCACAAAACACAAAGATACTCATGTGACACTGCAAAGGGAAAAGGTAGAATGAACATTTTTAGCAGTACTTTTTGGAAGAAGGGTCAACCTTAATCGAGAGCTTACTGATCAGTGTCAGGCATGGTTCTAAAGGCTTTGTGTAAGACTATTTAATTCACGGCCGGCACCAGCCCTGTGAGGTAGGGACTATTATTTCCCTCAAGTCATAAGGGAAGAAACTGTGGCCCAGAGAGGTTAATGAATTGATCCATGGTGACAGAGCAAGTGGTAAAGCTAAGAAAAATATTACTAGACAAAAAAAGAAATTGCATTTTCCCCTAGAAATTAACATGATCAAATGGAAATAATCGATTGGGTTGGATGATAGAACTATGAGTGATTTTAGTTTGAATTTTTGCTCTTATTTGATATTTAATTTTATTTTGAAATAAAGTAAAATTATGAAAAATAAATAGAAAAAAATGACATGGGTGATTTTAAAATATGTCCTCAATTCTTCCTCCTACTGAGAGGAGAGCTCTTTGTTTCTTCCCTTTGGCTCTGAGTGGGGCTTGTGAGGGGTCTGACCAACCATGTAGGTGAGGTACCATGTGTGTCTTTGGAGGGTAGGTCAAAAAAGGCAACACACCTTCTTCCTGCTCTGTTTTTGAGAAGCTGGTTCTGGGGGACCAGCCACCATGGCGTGAGTCCCATATGGTGATAGACTAAGGCCCTGGCCAATGGGCAGCACTGATTGCCTGACTTCAGATGGGTCTAGCCTTCAGCCTTAGAATCTTTCAACTGAGGCCCCAGACATTCTAATCAGAGACAGACTGCACCAGGTATGTCATGTCCAAATGTCTGATCCCCAGAATCTTGTGTGAACATACTCAGTGTTTTGGACTTTTTGTTTGTTTGTTGTCGTTATTGTATGGTTGGTTTTATTTTTTAAAGTACACAGCAGATAGTCAGAACAGGTGATGACCTTCTGGAGTGATTTGTCAATTTAGGGTAGGGCTCCCTTTTATCTTATTTTTCTGGTCCCTTTAGGCATATTGTGATGATTAATTTTATATGCCAATGAGGTTAGGCCAACTACGGTGCCCAAATATTTGGTGAAACATTGTTCTGGATGCTTTCATGAAGGTGTTTTGGGGCAAGATTAACTTTTAAATTGGTGGACTCTGAATAAAGCAGATTATCCTCCATAATATGATTATCCTCATCCCCCAAACTGAGACCTTAAGAAAACAAAGATTGACCTCCCCTGAGCAAGAAGAAACTCTGCCAGCAGTCTGCCTTTGCCTTCAAACTGAACCTCTCCCTGAGACTCCAGGCTGCTGATCTACCCCATTAGATTTTGGACCAACCAGCAGCCCCCAATCATGTGAGACAATTTCTTAAAATAATTTCACCTCTCCTCTCTCATTCTCAGAGAACCCTAATAAATCCCTTCTATTGAACTTCAGATGTATTTGATGTGTTTAAGGGAGCTGAAAAAGAGACTAATGCTTGCTGGAGAGTCACCTTTCTAAACTTTACTCTTCCATTTCCTCCCTCTTTAGGGAAAAATCATAAACAATATACATCCATTGCCAATAAATGATCCGCACATGCATAGGATGACAACATCAAGAGTAGGAAAATCTAAGCAAAGGAAGTGATCAACGGTGCCTTCTGCACTAAAGTGGCTTTGCAGAATTATATATGCTACTAAGAATGCCCAAGTGACAGAATGATCAGATGCAGGCAAAGCCAAAGGATACAGCTTACCCCTCAAAGCAGTGGGCAACCGTCAGGACCCACTTCTTGGCAATGAGGACACAGCCGCAAATGTGTCCACTGGGTTCACTCTGCAGGGAACACTGCCATGGCCACCTTCCAGGGCGACTTGTTCGGCCCCCAAGGATCCTCTTGTTCATTCGGGCAGCAGGGCGACGCCCACAGTCTACCAGGGAGCAGGAAAGACAGTGGGTGATTCACTGACAAACCCAGCTTGACGCTTGGATTTGCTGTTAAGTGCAAGTCACTGTTTTTGCCCAGAGCCAACCCAGTTAAGTTCATATTCCATTGCTACACCACTAATTCTCTCACCTTGTTTAGAACACAGAAGAGAAATCTTACTTCTGCTTTGACAAGTCTGCCTAGATTTGGAAACATAAAATGGCATAAAGTTACATATTTATCACTCACTTCAAACACTTTACCACCAAAAAGCAAGACATAGGTTCCACTCTTTCCAAAGGTTGTATTCTTTGAGTAAAGATTATCTGTACTTCGTGTAGGAATTCTTGAGGAACTCTTGTGGGGTTATCGTCAAATATCACCTTGGAAATGTGAGTATATGGAAGTTATGTATTTTTTTAAAGTTTACTTAATACCATCATAATATATTTTCACCTGTGTGGGAAAAGGAACTACTGTGAGCAATGTTTCCCACATCAGTTTGGCTGGTGGCACCACCCAGAATATTGACTCAAACCATGATTTTCAAAGTAAGATGAGGAAGGCAAGGGAATTGGGTGATTTCTTAGGATCTTTGGTGAGGAAGGAGCATGTCACATTTTTATTCTTAGGGAGAGAGTGTGGATGTCCAAAACAAGTTGAAAATACTTTGGAGAAATAAAATATTACTTCAAAAAGCTAGAGAACAGGTAAAGGAACTGAATAATTAGACTGGAAAAGAATCGTGAAGAGACTTGTGATAATAAAATGTGGATCTAAGTCACTTGGGTGGCTCAGTTGAACGTCCAACTCTTAGTTTTGGCTCAGGTCATGATCCCACAGTTTTGTGGGTTTGAGCCCCACATTGGGTTCTGTGCTGGTGGTGCAGAGCCTGCTTGGGATTCCCACTCTCCCTCTCTCTCTCTGCCTCTCTCTTTGTCTTAAAATAAGTAAACATAAAAAAAATTAAATGTGGGTCTATGATTGCCGGACAAGAAGAAGGGAGTTAAATTTATCCCATGTAACCCTAGATGGCAGGATCAGAGCCAGTTAATAGAATTACAGGAATAATGGGTTCAGAAAATAAGACCTTTCTAAACACCACAGCTAACGTTTAAACATGGGCCATGTTTAAGCATCTATCAATGTGGCTGCACAAGAGAATTCAAATTAGGGCACATTAAGTTACAATCACAAAGTTTTCTTTCAATGATGAAGCATTTATTCACAGTATAAATTTAAAAAACAAAAGATGCTTTGAAACTGTCAGTGGGGTTTCTGGGTAGCTCAGTAGGTTAGGCGGTTAGGTGACCCAACTCTTGGTTTCAGCTCAGGTCATGATCTCATGGTTTCATGAGTTCAAGCCTCACACTGGGCTCTGTGCTGGCAGTGTGGAGCCTGCTTGGGATTCTCTCTCTCACCCTCTCTCTCTGTCTCTACCCCACTCACACTATCTCTGTCTGTCTCAAAAAAAAAAAAAAGCTTAAAAATTTTTTTAAATACTGTGACATGCTTAGAATCCTAGCCCTCTCAGGAAAAAAAGAAAAAGTATCCCTAAATATGCCATATCTACATTCCCTTTTGAGGATTTGATTTATTTTTATTTCTTGCTAAATTTGCATTGGGATATATGTAATTATTTGTATCAATAAGTTACATAATACAGAAAAAGCATGTTTGCTTTTTGCCTTCCCACAACCTGTCTCCTCCTTGCTTTCTATCTTGTTATCCTTAAATTCTTTGTAGTATCTCCAAAGATCTGAAATTTATTTTGCTTACTCACTTACAGTCTCTCTGTCTACCTACACAATGTAGGTTTCTTAAGACCAGAGCCTTTGTCCCTCTCATTCACTCCTACATCTTCTCACAGTCTAGCACTAAACCTGGCACAGAAGAGATACTCAGTAGTCTGTTGCTATTTTAGATCCTCAAATCATACCTTGTAGGAATAGGAAAAGAGAGCAAAGACTATCTATATCAACTCCTTATTTTATAGGAAATTGTGGTTACAAAAGATCACAAATCTAGTTAGTAAGCCAGAACTAGAACCAGTTCTATCAACTCCCGATTTAGAATGAAATTTATGTACATTATATATTTAACCTGAAAGGGCTTTTCTGGCATTTGTAATTTGGGGAAACAAATCACTCCACTGAAAGATTCAGATCATCGTTCAGAAATCTGGCTTCAGAGGTTAGTCCATCAGGAAATTTTCAAGACATTCTAAAGAGAAATGGCTTACCTATTCCTTTCTCCTTTGTGATTCTTAGGAAATGGTTCCTCTAGCACTTATTAAAAGCTTTGGAGTCATATTAACTTGATTTGAGTTGAGAGACAACCACTTGAATTTGTGGGCTGTTTTGTTCAAGCTATTAAAATACTCTATAGCTATGACCCTATTATTTAATAGACACAAAATAAGTGTTAATTCCTTCAATTTCCATCCTGTATCCCCATTCAAAAATAAGGGAGACAGCCCTGTTCAAGGTGCCAAGATTTTTAGCGAGAATTTTCCAGAAGTAGACTTTCAAGGCTACTCGATTGTAATTTCATTTTGTGTCCGATTTTCCCTTAGACTATCCAAGTTTGATCAGTTTTCATTACTTCAATTCCCTCTAAACTAGTTCCATGCAGCATCTGTAGGATATTAGACAGGAGATTACTTTGGATAGGATTTGAAAAAACTCCAAAATTAGAACCTAAGTTCCTCTTCCTTCACCATGACAGTTTATGTAATCATCATTAAAGAAAAATGTAATTAGCAAGAGAAAAGAATAGAAAGAAGAGATAAAGTCAAACAATGTTGACATATAAAGGCCAATCACCATTCTACGAACTTCTTTATTGATGTGATACATTTGGATTGCCCTAAATTAGAAAGGAGAAAGTCCCTGATGATAGACTCTTGCTTCATAATCCACTCTGCACAACTCTTGTGAAGGGTGTCTTACCCTTTTACCAGCAGTTCATGTAAAGTGGTCCCATTGAGGCTCTGCCAGTTGGAGTGTAATGTCAGCCACTTCTGGTCTTGCTCCTGTCCCTGCACCAATTTGGTCACAGATGGTTCCCTAATAGAAGGGCAAATAGCAATGAAATATTCAAAGCACAGTGATCTTTCACAGGTAATATTATTTAGCACTCATTCTCTTTCAAAAAGAAACATTACATTACATTACATTACATTACAATACATCAGTATTTCAAGAGGAGGGTTTGTATTAGAAATTTGGCATGGAACCTGATCAACAGAAGAGGAAGCTACTAAAAGTATACCCTAGAGCAATAAAGATCTAAATTGTTACAGGTGTTTTAATCATGCGCTCCACTGACATGTATTGAACTTCGTGAGGTGTTAGAATTCTAATGTATATGACATAAAGTTCCAATATCTCAAAAAACAAGAGGAACTTTGGGCAGGGATCAAAAAAAGTAAGATAAAATCTATCTGCCTGGGATGTTTTCTCCTCTCTTCTTGCCCAATGTAATTCTGCAATGCAGCAATATCTTAAAACAAAGTAAATAAAAACTAAAAAAGTACATAAGTAAATCGATGGCTATGTAATGTCTACTTGGACAGCACAAAATTGTAATGGTTCTTCCCAAAATACTATTAAAATCTTTATGCACTAAAAATTAGGGAAAACTCTGGAAAATAGAAATGGGAGTTAAACACTATTATTTTCCTCTTTCTCTGTCTTCTTCATCACCTTCTACCAATCCTTTTTTGTGAATGCCTCCTTCAATCATTCAAGTACATATGGTTACACTGTATCCAAGGTATAACACCTTGGATTTCAAAAGCAATAAGGTTTTATGTAAAATATTCTATTCTTCATGAAATAATTGGCTCTTTTAGGTGATCCATATTTGCAGAAAAACTTTTGGACTTCCATCACCTGAAGCCCAAGAGTAGAAGAGATGGAGGAATGAATTCAGACAGGAGGAAGGAGGGCTGCTTCTAAACCTGGAAGGAAGCTGATACTTTGGTGAAGTTGGAGAGGAGACTTCAAATCAGATAGCCTCTATCTTTCTTTCCAAGTAAAAGGGGATCTCTTCAGATGAAAGTTGGGGGTGTCCAGGTGCATGATGACAAGGAAAGTGACATGTATATGGATTTGATCGCGGGTGGAAGGGTCTGGAAGAACACATCAAAGATAACTGAGAAGGGGCGCCTGGATGGCTCAGTCAGTTAAGCATCTGACTTCAGCTCAGGTCATGATCTCTCACAGTCCATGAGTTCGGGGCCCTGCATTGGGCTCTGTGCAGACAGTACAGCAGCCTGGAGCCTGCTTCAGATTCTTTGTCTCCCTCTCCCTCTGCTGCTCCCCCGCTAGGGCTCTCTCTCCCACTCTCTCAAAAATAAAATAAAAATATTTTAAAAATTTTAAAAAAGATAACTGAAAAGAATGGCCACAGCACTGAGGGTTCAAATGAACCTGGAAATCTTGAAATTGTACCAGGATCAAGTCTTCATGCTTAGTGACTTTCTTTTCCAATAAAAAGATGCCACTTTTTGAAAATGAAACAAAACAAACAAACAAACAAACAAAAAAACAATGAGGTGGTGAAGAGGGCACAGGAAGGGAAACAAAGTTCAGTTCAGTAGCATTGAAAGAGAAATGAACATTGCAGCTGATTATTATTTAAAAATTATTTTTTAATTTTAATTTTATGAGATTAAGTTAATTTCATCATAGAAAAAAAAAGAAAAAGGAACAAAACCTTCCCCAAATCCTGTTACTTTTAAAAAGAGGAAATCCCTCTACAGAGAACACTTGATCGCAGAATAAAAGCCAAGGGAAAAAAACCAAACTGAGCCCTTAATAATGAATGGATTGTAATCATTGGATGTTCAAACAAAAAGCATGCACCCTGACCACATTTTACGAAGAGTTCCACCAGATTTAAATTCAGTTAGAAACTTGAATGAACTGTGAGGTCATTGAAAAATTCACAAAACCTACTGCAAAATGGGGGTTTTCCTTTTCCTTGACCAAAATGAGAGTCTGGCTCTCTATTCATCTCAGAAGTTGCATTTGTGGAGGTGTGGTGAGAGGGAAACTTTCAGTGTCAGAAAGAGGTCACAACACCACTGACGGTATTTCTCCGGATACCTGCATCCTGAGAATTACCTTCTGCAGTAGAACTTGGGAGCCTCTGAGATCCAGGCATTTTACTGGCCAAGAGCCGAAGGAAGATAAAGTCAGATTTGTTGTCTAATTAAGTCATTCTTTAGGTGGGTATTTTTTAGGGCAAAAGGGACTTGCACTGGGAGGTCTATTCAGCATAGGGTTTGCATTGATGGTGGATAGAAAAATCATTGCAAAGGACACTTCAGTCTTTCAACCTGCAAGGCACCTTCAGTTACCCTGAAAAAGGTCTGCACAGGGCAAGGCACATGGGATGTTTCCGCATTTCGTTCATTAACCTCCAACTGAGGGAGGCAATTTAGTCTGAATCTCTCATTTACATCAAGTGGAAAATATAAGAAGTTCATCATCAGGAAGAGGGGAATGTCATTATAAAAATTAGTTTTCCGTGAAATTCTTAAACACTAGAATGCTTTCCATGCACAAAACTAAATCTTTCAGCACCAGAAATGCCATTCTGTGCCTCATTTAAAAAAATATCTAGGAATCCATATGGTTCTATTTCTCCATCATACAGAATCTGAGCATCGTGTGATTTCAATTTTTTTTAATTTTTTCTTTAAATTATTTTTGAAATTATATAAACAATACTTATCCATGTAAAAAATAATACAAATTATACAAGAAAAATATTCTGCCCATCCCAGATGTATATAAACAACTTCTGTATGTGTATGTATATATATATATATATATATATATATATATATAGTTCTATACACCCTGTTCTGTGCTGTATTGATGGTATTTTTATTTAGTGATTTATCTTGGAAGGCTTTCCATAAAAGTAGTTAACATTTGTCAACAGCACTATTTTATATTATTTAATCCTTTCAACAGTGTTGGAAAGGAGGCATTATTGTTTCCCACTTTGGAGATGAAAAAATTCAGCTGAAAAGAGAGTAAGTACTTTGCCCAAGGTCACACGGAGAATAGATGACAGAACTGGGATTTGAATCCCTGTGGTCAGATGCCAAAGTACCATCCCTAACACTTTGAACTCTACGTGGTCCCTCTTCATGCCGTGCCGTGTTCTTACGGCTGCAGAGTCTTCCCATTATACGGATGCACATACTTTTACTTACCCAACCCACTATTAACCCAAATGTAGATTGTTTCCAATTTTTTGTTATAGCAAAAAGCAGCAGTTAACACTTTTAACTTTTTACCTTTGCCTAACGTGCACAATTCCTAAAATAAAAATAATTTTTTAGAAATAAAAGTATCAAATCAAAATTGAAATTTTTTATTAATAGTATGAATTTTACTCTTCAAAGACTAATGCCATTTTACATACTCATCAAGAATACATGTGTAAGTACTTTTTCATTTTTATAACTATGCATATAATGTAAATCATGCTATTAAAAGGTATCTGGAACTTAGCTGCTCAAATTTTGTTTTACAGCTGGTAGTGCATTTGACTTACCTTTTCCATATTTTATCAAGTTAAAGAAATTCTGTTGGGTAGAGAGCAAAAGAGCAAAGACCATTTTACTAGTGATTAGGCATCAAAGTCACTGTATCCTAAGAAAGTGTGTGCAGGGAATATAATCAGACCTGAATGTTTCTTTTTTTTTTAAGTAGTTTATTATCAAATTAGTTTCCATACAACACCCAGTGCTCTTCCCCACAAGTGCCCTCCTCCATCACCACCATCTCTTTTCCCCCCTCCCCCTTCTTCCTCAGTTCGTTCTCAGCATTCAATAGTCTCTCAAGTTTTGCGTCCCTCTCTCCCCCCAACTCTCTTTCCCTCTTCCCCTCCCCCTGGTCCTCCATTAGGTTTCTCCTGTTCTCCTGTTAGACCTATGAGTGCAAACGTATGGTATCTGTCCTTCTCTGCCTGACTTATTTCACGTAGCATGACCCCCTTGAGGTCCATCCACTCTCCTACAAATGGCCAGATTTCATTCTTTCTCATTGCCATGTAGTACTCCATTGTGTATATATACCACATCTTCTTGATCTACTCATAGACCTGAATGTTTCTATAGCAGCCATGAACTCATATACAGAGAAGGAAATTAAGAAACAACCTATCCAGTGCACCCATTTGATAGCCTGACAGTCTGAGAAAACTGAGACACAGATACAGACCCATCCCAAACATTCGTGGGGAGCAAATATTTGTGAGTAAGGGTACAAATCGAGGCCCACATAAGATACGTCTACATATTTCGACATTATAAATCAAATTAACAAGTTCTTAAAGAACATGTCTCCTATCTTCCTATCTTTTTTTTTAAGAAAAAATATCCAAGATTTTATTTAAATTCAAGTTAGTGAATATATAGTGTAATATTAGTTTCAGGAGGAGAATTCAGTGATTCATCACTTACGTATTACACCCAGTGCTCATTGCAAGTGCGCTCCGTAATGTCCATCCCCCATTTAGCCCATCCCTCACTCCTGTCCCCTCCAGCAACCCTCAGTTTGTTCTCTTTAGTTAAGAGTCTCTTATGGTTGCTTCCCTCTCTGTTTTTACCTTATTTTATTTTTCCTTTCCTTCCCCTAGGTTCACTTGTTTCTATTTTCCCATCTTGACACACATATCTTTTAGGTTCAAAATAAAGGATTTGGGACTCCTTGGAATAGGGGTTTTCAAACCTTGCATTCATCAGCAGCTCCTGGAAGACATGTTACAACAAAGCTCATTGGCCCCATTTCCAGGTTCCCTGATTCAGTAAGTCTGAGATGTGGTCGCAAAGGCTACCTTTCTAACGAGATCCCAGGTGATTCTGCCACTGCTGGTCTGGGACCACACGTTTAAAACATGCTTTAGATAGCAGACCAGGCTCCAGATGGGCATCACTCCTTGCCCCATGGGTGAGGCATGGCTGGGGCCAGAGAGTTCCCTCTATGTCAGGGTTTCTTATCTTTGGCACTATTGACATTTTATACAGATAATTATTCACTGTGTGGAGCTGTCCTCTGCTCTCTAGGATGTTTAGCATCATCCCTGGCTTCTACCCACTTGATGCTAATAGCCACCCTGGGACTGATAATTTAAAGGTCTTACAGACATTTCCAAGTGCCCCTTAAGGGGCAAAGTTAAACCTGGTGGAGAACCACTGTTCTAAATCATGGTGCCTAGGGCAAGGCCCCTCCACTCAGGGTCTAGAGGCAGTACTACACAGAAAAGCAAAAGGATTTCCAACATTGCTTCCTGAATTGTGCGGCCATAAGACATATATGTATGTATGTGTGTGTGTGTATATATATATATATATATATATGCTCATATATATTGTATAATTCTTCCTCTGTCCCCAAAATGAGAAGATAGAACTTCTCCAGAATTCTAAAACCTCCTGACATTCTGAAAGGAATGACACATTGATACATTTCAAGGCTTAGGTGAGCAACTCGATCTTTAGATTGTTTGACCTGTCCTTCCACGCTCAAGACACTTGGTGTTCGGTAATAATGCACTTAATGCATGTGCTATCCTTATGTTGGGGTTGCTTACTTGAAAAGTGAAGGTCAGCACAAATTCCCAGCAACCAAGGACATCTTCGCTTTTGGCAGCAAGAGAACAGAGGAGGAATTATCTAGAAATGTTACACATTTCAGTAGCAGAAATTGTGGCTACTTCCAGGGAAAAATAATCTGAGTTTTCAACTTCAATACTAACAGTTGATCTTGAAATAAATGCCTAGTATAGTAGACAAAATATTTTATTTGCTATTCTAAATATCCTTTTCAGAACTTGGAATATGTCCATGAAACATTCAGCTCTCTGAATTCAAAAATATTTTCTTGAACCCTGTCATATTATTTCTGTTTGGTTCCTAGAGACTAGATATGTTATTTAAAAACTAGTTAACTTATTTTGTCAAGTAGAAGGATGACCTGGAAATTTTGACAAAAAGGCACAATAGGTTTAAAACAAAGCAGGAATGAGTATTACTATAGAGGCATTTGTCTGGTTAGTTAGTTCAGCTTATGAATTATACAGGAAAGGCTCCCACTGGTAGAAATGTTTAAAGGACAACATAAAGTCTGAGTTACTTTTTCCAGTAAACTTAGTATTTCTAAAAATATTTCTGTTGAAATCCTAACTAAAAAAACATATAATTTTATTCATTTACCTGTCTCAGAGGTAGGGTATAAGAACTGTATGGGTCTAAGTGACAAAAACTATCCCAAACCAAAGAGAGGAGAATGTTATGAATTTGAATTAAATCACAGTATTGGTATTTCATAAAATTTAAGCATCAATGAAACTAGGTATTTAATTCATACTTATCTAAAGATATAAAATTATAACATGAAGTAAAATATAAGCTTATAAAATACAACTATTAAAAATACATTATTCTAGTATAAATCAGAAAATAAAATTAATATGGGGTGCCTGGGTGCATCAGATTCTCTCTCCCTCTGTCCCTTTCTTCTTCTTGCATGTGTGTGCACTCTCTCTCCAGTTAAAAAAATAGTAAAATAAAATAAAATTAATTTTAAAAAGTATTGTTTAAAATAAACATGTCATTAAAAGTGAAAAAAATTAACCTATCATAAAATTTTTTAATTAAAATGTCATTTGATCATTTTTAAAATTCAATCTTATGAAGCAAATAGAGTACATGGTGTCAAGTGGTAAGTATACTTTTAAGCAAAAGTATCTACCTCTTTCAGATCTACACTAGTCCAGGGCACTTGAGTGGCTTAGTTGGTTGGGCATTCAACCTCAGCTCAGGTCATGATCTCACAGCTTGTGAATCTGAGTTCTGCATCAGGCTCTGTGCTGATAGCTCAGAGCCTGGAGCCTGCTTCAGATTTTGTCTCTGTCTCTTTCTGCCCCTCTCTGGCTCATGCACTGTCTCTCTTTCTTCCTCTCTCAGCTATAAATAAACATTAAAAAAGAAATTATTAAAAAAAAAAAAAAGAATCTACACTAGTCCAACTCTTTCCTTTGGTCCTTTGGGCTATTTTAGGTCCAGAAAATTCCATTTCTTTTTTTGATAACTTGTAGATAACCTTTTGGAAAAAACGTTTTAAATTATTTTTAAGAAACAGACTCAACATTTTATTGAGAACAACTTGAGTTTAGTTTCAGAGAAAGTGTTTCCTCTTTGTCTTCACTTTGCAGTTGATCAATACAAAAGTAGAGATTACCAGTTTCAACTACAATATGCCACTTTTTTATTCCACTACTTCAGAAAGACTGTGAACCAGAGTATAATTAATTTTTCTAATAGAAGTCTTGCTTTGTCAAGTGCCCATTTCTTCCTCCTCTTGAAAATTAGAGAAGTATAGAAAAGACCCCTTTATTCAAGACATACTATGCCTCTGGATATGAGATAAAATAATTCAAACTTTAGGGATTTAAATATATATATAAATTCTATTCAGTTACTAGTTTTATACAAACAAAACAAAACATCAGGATTTTAGTCCCTAAAATACCACTGGAATATCTGAGTATGAAAAACTAAAAATGTAATCAATCACTAAAGAGATGTGGATGTTTTTCAGAAAAGCTGGTGGCAGAGAACCAAGAGCCCTCAGGACCTTCCACCTCTCATCGCCACTTCCTTCTGTGAGAAGCAGCAGGAGGTGATGTGAGGGTGGCTTTATTGTCTACACATGACTTTTCCACAAATCAGAGGACAGGCTGCCTGCCCTTCTAAACTCAAATTCATTCATCTTTGTGATGGAAAAGGAAAGAAGTCTCTTCTTCCAGCTCAACCTAAAACAAATCTTGTTGAAGAACTTTAAGTATCCCAAACCCAATCACTGTGATCTGAAAGTCAAGTCCTTTGATTGGTTCAGCTTGGGTTAGGTACTTCCCCCTCCACCATGTATAAAGGTTCATGTACAAAGATGGCAGCTGCCATCTGGATCCCAAGGATAGAATGAGGAGTGAAGCAAGTCCCCCAAAGGAAGGGATATAGTGAGCAACATAATGTCTGCTACAAGTGACTTAAAACTTTTTTTAATGTTTATTTATTTTTGAGATGGAGAGAGAGTGTAAGCAGGGGAGGGGTAGAGAGAGAGGGAGACACAGAATCTGAAGCAGGCTCTGAGCTGCCAGCACAGAGCCTGATATGGGACTCGAACCCACAAACTGTGAGATCATGGCCTGAGCCCAAGTCAGATGCTTAACTGACTCGGCCATCCAGGCACCCCTGCTACAAGTGACTTTAATTGAAAATTTTCAGTTAAAAGATAATTACGCTTCAGAGTCAAGATTCCACATGTTCCTTTGTTAATTTTTAGAAGTTGTAAGAAGGGTTAAAAAAATTGGGTAGAAATTAGATTTGACTTAAGTTCAGAAATGAAACACTGGGATAACCAGTGAGTGTTCGAGCTGATATTGCAGTAAGATGAGTTGGATCTCAGAAGGAACATTATCCTGGTAGAATTTAAACAAATGATGTAGTCAAATGGACAGAGGCTAAAACTGATGACTTGGGGGTTGATAAGGTGGAATGGAATTGGAGACAACAATGGTGTTGTAGTTAGTCGGAGTCCCTTCCTCAAGGGGCTATTATTTTAGTGAAAGAAACAAATAACAAACGTGGTAAAAATGATTTCTGATTCTGTGCTTTGAAGAAAGCAAAATAAGCAGTGACTTGGTGTGGGTGAAAGCTGCTTCAACTAGGGTTGCTAACAAAGGCCTAAGTGTTTGATGTACAAACTGAGACATGAATGATGAGATGGAGGTGATCATGTAAAGGTCCAGAGATCAGCAATCCAAGCAGGAAGAATAATGAGGGCAAAGCCCCTGAGGAGGAAATGAGTTTGCAGTTTGAACATCAGTAATAAGGTTATTGTGTCTAAAGTTCAGTAGACAAGTGGAGAGTGCTAGAAAAGAGAGGGAGGAAGTGGCCAGTGTCTTACAGAACAGAGTTAAGATTTGGATTTTGAGCCCAAACTGTATAAATAATAAGGGAAGACCAGTGGTTCAACAAGCAGATAATGTCATTGCTGTCAGTCCTGTCTTGGAGGTAAAAGCCAGCCAAACTGCAGGAAGTTTGAAAGACAATATGAAAAAGATAACAGATCTAAAGATAGTTGTCACCAGGAGCCTTCTGGTAAAAGTTCCAAAATGAGTAAGCTGCCATGTAAGAACTTCTAACAGAAAGAACACAGGCCTCTTTGGTCAATTACTGAAGGATTATTGTAAATCATATTTTTAACTTCCCTGAACTCACTCATATTTATGTCCAGTGGCAATGCTATATGCATTATGATGACTGGGGAATCCAAGTCCTGCAGACACATTATGGAGATTCATTCCTTCCGTCCTCGAATCTTCGGGCTCACATCAGCCCTGGTATTTTTGGCTAAAAGCTGAGTCTTGACAATACTTAATTCTAGAGAACCATCTTTGATTTTAAAAATCAGGATATGAGTCTATTTTTCAATGATAAACTTTTCACCAAAAAATGGAATGTAAGAGAGTAAAAGACAATCTGATTAATTCAGAAACCCACAGAGTTCCATTCTAATTAATAATGGTGAATTTCTTTATACCACTGAGAAGTTTCCTTTTCATTCCATAAAATATTCATTAACTCAACTCACACAGTTTGGGATTCAGTTTGCTAACAAATATCTAATTTTTTGGCAGAGCCTGCTGTTAGTGATCATACAGAAATGCTCTCAAGACAACTAATAGCCTTACCTTGCTTTGTTTATGAAAGCCTCATACCCAGTAGTCTCATGGAAGAACTTAAAGAACACTTTTACTTCCTTTATGATACAACACTTTTCCAGGAAATCATTCTTCCACCTCACCCCAAAATAGCACATTCCAGGGAAACATACACTCACACACCGGACTATCTGATTCTCTTCTCTCCCAGGCAGTCACTTAACCAGCTTCTTGGAAATGTGTAGGATTTAGTTCCCTGTGCCCAAGCTCCATGTGTGCCAGAAAAAACGTGAAGCTGCTGTGTGAAAGAAAGTAACTCTTTATGGATTTGCTTCAGCTAACTTCCACTCAGAATGTGCCTACCATCTACTTATTACTACAAGTGGCTTTTCAAAAATTGAAAAACACTTACATTGTTGTCCTGCATGCGTGATGAATCTTCTGTGCTGCCATACCTCCTCATCATTATCTACTTAAAAAATGCCACAATTCAGGCACCTCGGTGGCTCAGTCAGTTCGGTGGCCAACTCTTGATTTTGGCTCAGATTCATGCGATCCAGCCCTGCACTGGGCTCCACACTGACAGCATAGAGTCTGCTTGGGATTCTCTCTCTCCCTCTCTCTCTGCTCCTCCTCCGCTTGCATTTGCTATCTCTCTCTCTCCAAATAAATAAATAAACTTTAAAAAAATGCTCCAATGATAAAGATCATCTCAGGTAAAGTGATACTAAAAGGGATTTCTGTTTAAGAAGCTGGTTGGCTACATCAATCAGGTCATGTTTAGTGAATAACCAGGTGCTACAGAGGATCTATCTATTCCCCAAGAAGCCCCTTTGACTTTGCTTGGACTTGCATCCTCGCACCATATATTTCTGTGACCTAGTAAAGTTCCTTGATCTAAGCCTCAGTTTCCTCATACGTAAAGTAGAAATAATAATGCTACATACGTCTATTGCAAGATTATATGTGGAAAAATTGAGTAAATACATATCAAGGACTTGGAGTGGCCTGGCACACAATTAAGATTAGCCATTATTATTTTGTATAAGCTCTCTGGGAAAGAAGATAAAGAATAAAAAAATAAAAATAAAAATGGTGTATGGCATTGTAGAATTAAGAGGGAAATTATGCACTACCAATTCTTATGTACCACAGAAAGTATAGAGAGAAAAAAGCTCATGCAGATGAGAATGTCCTCACAGAAGTCATGGGGCTTAAGTGAGGGCTTAAGAATTTGGATAGGAAATGTAGGGACATTTAGAACAAAGTCACAGAAGAAGGAAAGAATGTGCCCAGGGAACATGGATAAAGGACAAGTCAGTCTTGACAAAGAAGGAGCATAGAAAGGGATACAAAGTCAAAGAAAGATGAACTATGTTATGGTGAGTCCACTAATTGGGGCAAATAGTCCAAATATATTTGGTTAAAAAAATATGTGAAATGAAAGATTTTTCCACAGAAATTATTTATTTCTGCCTTAATCTATTCAGTCTTCTATAACAAATTACCATAGACTGGGTGACTTATAAACAACAGAAATTTATTTCCCACAATTCTGGAAGTTGAGAAATCCAAGATCAATGTCTTGGCAGATTTGATGTATGGAAAACGCCCACTTCCTTGTTTATAGATGGCCATCATCTTGCCATGTCATCACATGGTGGAATAGATGAGGGAGCTCTCTGGGGTTTCTTTCACAAGGACATTAATTCCATTCATGTGGGCCCCGCACTCATGACCTAAGTACTTCCCAAAGGCCCCAACTCCTAATACAATTACATTTGACATTAGGAATTAACATACAAATTTGGAGGAATGCAAACATTCAATAGCACTTGAACATGATGTTCTTACTATGGTAGGTAGGTCCTTATTAATAATTTATCTATGGGATACTGAGTGCCTCCCAGGGAATGAAAGCACCAAATGTTTCCTAACGCTGATTCCCCTACCAATCACTGCTCACATTTTTTTGCTCTTCTTTACAACAAAATCCCTCAAAAAAGTTCTATACTATCTTTTATTTCTCTCCTTTCACTGTACCTTAAGTTTTTGCTCCACTCACTCCACTAAACCTACTCATGCCAATGACATGCACATTGCTGATACCAAAAGTCAGTTTTTAGTCCTTATTTTATTTGACTTGTCAGCAGCTTTTAATACAACTGACCATTGCTTCTGCCTTGATATACTTTCTTCTCTTGGTTTCCAGTGTATCATATCTTCCTACCCCTGGGTTGTTCTCTCTCATCTCCCCTGGCTTTACTACTTCTCTTCTTCCCGCCCCCCCCACTTTTAATGTTAGGGCTTAGCCCTTGGTCTTCTTATCTTCTCTATCTAAACTCACTCTTGGGGCACCTGGGTGACTCAGTCAGTTAAACATCTGACTTCAGCTCAGGTCATGATCTTGCTATTCATGAGTTTGAGCCTTGCATCAGGCTCTGTGCTGACAGCTCAGAGCCTGGAGCTTGCTTTTGGATTCTGTGTCTTCTTCTCTCTCTCTGCCTCTTTCTCTCTCTTTCAAAAATAAACATTAGGAAAACTTAAAAAATAAATACATAAACTCGCTCTCTTGATTATGTCACTAGTCTCATAAATTTATATTGTCTGTATCCAGGTGACTTTCAAATATATAGCTCCAGTGCAAACCTCTCTAATAAACTCCAGACTTGAGGGGCACCTGGGTGGTTCAGTCAGGTAAACATTAGACTTCAGTAGAGGTCATGATCTCATGGTTCGTGAGTTAGATCTCCACATTGGACTCTCTGCTTGCTGTCAGCACAGAACCTGCTTTGGATCCTCTGTCTCCCTCTCTCTCTCTGCCCCTTCCCAATTTGTATTCTCTCTCTCTCTCTCTCTCTCTCTCTCTCTCTCTCTCTCTCTCTCTCTCTCTCTCTCACACACACACACACACACACACACACACACACACACACAAATAAGTAAAACTTAAAAATAAAAAACCTTTAAACTCCAGACTTGAGTCCATTCGGGTGTCTAATAGACATCCCAAATTTCACAAGCCCAAAACAGAACTTATCTTTCTCCTCAGACCTGCTCCATCTACAGTGTTCCCCATCTCAGCTTACTACAATACCATCTTTCCAGTTGCTCAAGCCAAAAAAAACAAAACCTTTCAGTAATTCTTGACTCTTCTCTTTCTTTCTCTTTCGTGATTCTTCTCCATCTCCAATCAACATCCAATCTGTCAGGGAGTCCTGTTGACTCCACTTTGTAAAATATATTCAGGACCAAACTGCCAGGTTCTCTGCTACCATTCTGATCTGATTCACCCAAATGTCTTTCTTGGATTACTTCAATGGCCTCCTAACTAGTCTTACTGTCCTTACCCTTGGTTTCCTACAACATATTCTCCATTACAACAAGAGTGATACCTTTTAGTCATAAAATGGCCATAATAAAAAGTGAATAATAACCAGTGTTGACATGAATATGGATAAATTGGAACCCTCATGCATTGCTGGTGGGAGTATAATGTGGTGCAGCCTTTTTGGAAGACAGTTTGGCAGTTCTTCAAAAAATTAAAAATTCATCTAGTAATTTTAGTCCTTAGTATACACCCAAGAGAAACTGAAAACATACATTCACACAAAACTTCTCATTAATGTTCTTAGCAACATTCTAATAAGAGCTAAGAGAAAAGGGAAACAACTCAAATATCCATCAATTGATGAATGGATAATCAAAATGTGGGTATATCTACACAATGGAATATTACTCAGCCATAGACAGGCATGAAGCACTGATACATATTATAAAACATGAATAAACCTTGAAAACATTATGCTAAGTGAAAGAAAACAGACAAAAAAGGCACATATTATATAATTCTGTTTTTAAGAAATGCATGAAATAGGCAAGTCTCTAGAAGCAGAAAGTAAATTCGTGTCTGTCAGGGGGTTTAGGGAGGAGAAACGGGGAGTGACTGCCAAGAGACATGGTATTTCTTTTCCAAGTGATGCAATGTTAAGGAATCAGTGGTGATGACTGAACAATATTGTGAATATATTAAAAATGACTGAATTGTATACTTTTAAAGAGTGAATTTTATGGTATATGAATTGTACTATATAAAAAAAAGAACAGGGGCGCCTGGGTGGTTCAGTCGGTTAAGCATCCGGCTTCAGCTCAGGTCACGATCTCACGGTTCGTGGGTTTGAGCCCTGCGTCAGGTTCTGTGCTGACAGCTAGCTCAGAGCCTGGAGCCTGTCTTCAGATCCTGTGACTCCTTCTCTCTCTGACCCTCCCCTGCTCACGTGGTCTCCTCTCTCTCTCAAATAAATAAATAAATAAATAAAATCTTAAAAAAAAAAAACATAAGGTTTCAAGCTTCTTTTCTGTGGTTTACTTGTACAGGACCAGCAACCTGGGCTAGATCTACTACCACAGAGGATTCAGTCTGTCTTTGAGCTTCATGGAAGTCAACCAATACCAAACCATATTTATATATCAAATGAAATCTGAAGTTAGAAGCTTTTCCCTGGAAGTACACTTCAGGAAAAAGATTTCAATGTAAATTTTTTTTATCAGGGACTGTTAGGTAATATAATTGAGGCTATCTTTGTGGTTTTGTCCAAGACAAAGAAATATTCTTTGGAAGCATATTGTTTCTATTGACCAACTCTAAAACATTAGGGCATAAAATCAAATTGCCACTAATCCAATAAAGGAATTTTTGTCAAAATAGAACAGCCTATTTCCAGATGATCTGGTTTTATATGGAGATAAAGCTTATGAAGCCAAGAGACGCAAAGAATCACATTCTCACTTAGACCAACTTTCTCAAATACCAGATGTCTCAACTGAACATTTGGCAAGTATTAGAGGGCAGTCTAAATTCTGATTTGTATTGTTGATTAAATAAATGTACATATGTTTTTAATACTGGGTGTGTAGGTAGCAAAGTCAATGTACTGTCATGAGAATTAGGAGTTGATTTATATCCTTGTCTAATTGAATAGTCATCATACTTCCAGGCTGGAGTGAACTCAAGATATCTGCAGATGTGGGTAAAAAGTTGTGCAGATTTAGCAAAGAACTCTCAATCTTCTCATTGGGGCAAGCACTTGGTTGAGAGCTTAGCATGTGTGCCTTTAGACACAGAATGCGTAATTTGGGTCTGAAGAACTCCAAGTGCAGGTGTTTTTTCACCAATTGTCTCCATTATGAAAATATTTCAATAGAAGCCCCACAAAACATGTAATTTGGTGTAGACCTACATTTTTATAAACTAGCTCCGACATGTACCTCCCCCACTCAATTTGGAGTTAATGTATATTAGTTTGGGACACTACACTACAATGCTATTCTCTATAAATGTTTCCTGAATGACTAAATAAATGACTTAAAAAATGTATATTATAATATCAAGACAATATTAGACTTGAATATTTTTCTTACATACTTTATTAGGTATGCCATGTGCTATGCTGTACATAACCATTCTCAGATGACAAAAAGTCTGGAAGTTTTTTCCAGCAACTTTATGTTCTAGGATTTTTCCTCATGTGTCTTCCCCACTACATGGTAAGTTCTTTGATGATGTTTTCACCTTTGCATCCTCCACACAATGCCTACTCCAGTTCAAGGCCCATAAGCAGATACTCAAAAACAAACAAAATAAAACAAAACAAAACACACTAGGAAAGAGATACTGAATAGAACTAGTTGGGGTTGTGTTTTAAATTTCAAGTTTTTGGTATAAAGCATGTTTGAAGGTATAAAGGCAGACCTACTGAACCCCGGAAGCTTAAGGAGGTCAGCTATAATGTTTTCACCCTCTCTGGCAGCTGGGGTGTAGGTCAATGACTAGTTATGGCCAGACAGACCTTGCTGTAGGGACTTTGAATCTAGAGGAAATGACTCAAGGTGCAGGGTTACTTTGAGTTTGAGGCATCCTTGGCAGAACTGTGAATTCACAGCACAGCTGCTGATCTCCAGGGACAGTGGGGACAGAGCAGATTCCAACGTAGCCAATTCCTACCTCAAGAATGAATAGCCTCATCTTGCCCATTGTCTTCATTCCTGCCCCAGCCTGGCTCTCTAGATTTCTGTCAATTCAAGATCCACCCAAGAAAACTGAAGAGCACCCCTGAAGGCAGTAAGAAAGTACAAAAATACGAAGTGTATCCTTCCTACTCACTTATTTTGAAGACTTACCACTACTTATCCATTAACTCACTCAAATAATGGTTATGGTTTCTGGCCACACTGCTCTCTCAGATTTTCCTAGCCTTTCTGTGAAATAAAGATATCTTAAAAGAAAATATAAGCATCTTTTTAGATTTTAAATATCTAATATATTGAAACAACATTTTCCCACTATTTTAAGGAAATGAAGAAAATACCATAAGAAGTTTTTTAAAAATCCAATATGCATACAATAACCAAAGGTGGAAACCACCAAAATGTGCCTTGTTGGATGTACAGATTTAAAAATGTGGCGGATCCATGCAATGTAATATTTTTCAGCCATAAACAGTAATGAAATGCTGATCCATAGTGGCATGAAAACACGATGCTAAGTGAAAGAAGCCAGATAATGGAGATGGTTGCATAGCATTGTGAATACACTAAGTACCAAAGAATTTACCCTTTAAAATGGTTAGGATGGTGAGCCGTTATGTGTATTTCATAAGAATAAAAAAATATAAATCCAATATACAAAAAATTCCAAGAAATATCAAAGAGAATATTTAAAACAAGATCCCTTCTATTTATGATAGAACAGGGTGGCCTGTCGGAAGCATTTTTCTGCTGGCAAAACCTTTGCAGTTGCAACTTTTCCTCAGAACTCTCGACAGAGTTATCAATCATTACATAATCAAATTTTCATATTAAGAAATAACCTGTGTGTTGATGAGAGGAGAATAAAGCTCATTCAAAAGGCTTTCCATTGATCTCTCATCACAGTCACATCCCATTTCATTAGACACTGTAAGGATGTGGTGAAAATGAAGTATAATTTAATGGATCTTGATGGATATAATTTTTCCACTCTGGCAAAGTTGAAGGTTCTTTCTTATGTATTAGCATCAGTTACTCAACTTTCCAAAGATGTAAGACTTTACATGGGAATACTAGGCTGAAGATACTGGGATTTATGTCATTCTTCAAACTGAGCTAACAAAAATGGGCTGCTCATTTCTGTCCCATAATTCATAGCTCATTATTGAAACATGGTATCAAGTTTGTTCGGCAGAATCCTAGGAAATGACATATACTCAATTTTTTATTCTAGAATTTTAAAACTCTTTTATCTTTTATTTCCATCTTTTACACATTTACCTCCAAATCTCACATACATCAAGGATAAAAATGAAAAAAAGTATGTGAATACATATACTCACATATACATCTAAGACCCTCCATTATTGCTTTCCATCCCCAACAGAACTGAAAAAATAAAACCCCACAGCAAGTATCCAACTTTCAAAGTATGGGTTTCAGTCTTTTTTTTTTTTCAAAGACAGAGTTAGTGTCTTTTCATTCTACTAAGGAGAAAAATGGTGAACTATTTCCTGATTTATGTTTCTGGAATTATCACTGAGGGCAAACAGAAACACCATCAACCTTAAGTTCTATTTCTTGACTTATTAAAAAATGTGTGTTGCTTAAAAAGATTTTCAATAAACTCTTGGGAAAAAAACCTCAAGATTTCCCCACCCATGTTGCTTGGAGGAAATCATCTTAATGCTTTTACAAATACTGAAAGCGTTTCCTTTCAGAAGTTGTTATAACACAATTACTGCTTTTACTAGCAGGAGGCTTCATCAAAGACACTTTTCACCCCAGCCTCTTCAGAGCAGGTGACTGAGATTAAATATGGTCCTCTCACCTGATTCATTTCCCGTGCTCTGGAGGCTCTATGTGAGAGCACTAACTCACTCTGCATTCATAAGGAAGACGTTATTGCCAACTCCACGAAGCCCTCCGAGAAATTCATCAGTGCTACAAACTACTGACCTTACCCTAAACCCATCTGCTTGCAGGCCAGCTGACTCAACGTCTCCTGCCAGCCATCCGCACACACATGGTGTTCTTTGGCAGATCTGTGAGCCGTCAGGAATGAAGGGGAGCTCACATTTTTAGAGAGGGTCACTGAGGAGAAAAAAAGAAAGGGAAAACCCTAATGAGAAACATTTCTGCTCAGGAAACCAAATGCTAACTTTACATGCTTTTGCTTTACTTGAGTTTGGTTTTCATTCTTTTAATTAAGAACCACATGGTGAGTGCTTGTGTGTGTTAGCACTGCTCTCAGTGTTGTGGAAGACTGCGAAAAGTAAATTAGCAATGGTCTCTGCCTTCTAGAAACCACAGGCTCTAGTGAAAGAGATGGGCAGTTCTTAACTTTTCTTTATGACTTACAAGACCACCAGAGGCAGCACTCCATCCCATGAGTTTATACAATGATTTGCACAACTATCAGGAGTTAGCTGTCACTTTCATCATTTCCTTTCAATAAAGTATGTGAGGAGGCAAGGGTACGTAAGTGATGTTCAGTTAGGACTAATCTGGTATACGCTCTAATTCCTATTTTATAATAGAGCATCCTCTCTACTTCCTATGCTATAGATTACTTGTGACATACTATGCAATTAATCACAGCACAAATAATGATCATGATGTGGCCAGATGATGCAAAGGACTGAAATAAGAGCCCAGTGAATGGAAGGATGAAGAGTGTGGAACAAGAGAATTAGTCAAACTCAAGATTACAAATGGCAATGCTGGATGCTGGTGGGAGATGCCTTCAGGTCCCGTCCATGTAAGGAGCTATATAGTTAGATATCTATTTCCTTTGGATCTGGAGCAAGAGTATAGGGAAGATGAAGACCCACTTTTTAAAAATAATTAATAATAATTTATTTTAAAATTTTGAATATATTTGGTTGGATTTTCCATCCGTATTTAAATTTTTTTTCTTCCAAGATATTATTTAAATTCAACTTAGTTAACATACAGTGTAGTATTTGTTTTAGGAGTAGAAGCTAGTGATTCATCACTTACATACAACACTCAGTGCTCATCACAAGAAGTGCCCTCCTTAATGCCCGTCACCCACTTAGCCCATCCCCCCCACCGCCTCCCCTCCATCAACCGTTTGTTCTCTATCATTAAGAGTCTCTTATGGTTCGTCTCCCTCTCTGTTTTCTTATTATTTTAATTTTCCTTCCCTTCCCCTATGGTCATCTGTTTTGTTGCTTAAACTCCACATACGAATGAAATCATACAGTATTTGTCTTTTCCTAATTGATGTATTTCATTTAGCATAACATATTCTCACTCCAACCACATTATTGCAAATGGCAAGATTTCATTGTTTTTGATTGCCAAGTAATACTCCATTGTATATGTATCTACAATACATATATCTTCTTTATCCATTCATCAGTTAATGGACATTTGGGCTCTTTCTATAATTTGGTTATTATTGATAATGCTGCTATAAACATTGGGGTGAATGTGCCCCTTTGAATCAGTACTTTTGTATCCTTTGGGTAAATACCTAGTAGTACAATTGCTGGATTGTAGGGTAGTTCTATTTTTAACTTTTTGAAGAACTTCCACACTGTTTTCCACTGTGAATGCACCAGTTTACATCCCCACCAACAGTGTAAGAGGGTTCCACTTTCTCTGCATCCTTGCCAACATCTGTTGGTTCCTGAGTTGTTAATTGAAGCCATTCTGACAGGTGTAAGGTAGTATCTCATTGTGGTTTTGATCTGTATTTCCTTGATGATGAGTGATGTTGAGCATCTTTTCATGCCCTTAGCCATTTGTATGTATTCTTCGGAGAAATGTCTGTTTATGTGAAAGACCCACTCTATTAACCTATTCCAGGAGGTGTCAACAATATAAGAATGACAGGTATTAATAATTGTTGAAGCTGGGTGATAATAGAGTTTAAATTTGTATTCTAGCAGTTATATGGTCATAATAATTTAAACCCAAATGTTGTTACATATAATATAGACATTTCAAATAGAAAAATAACTTAGGGGGAAATGTTCCATGAGTTAGAAATAACACCTATGAATCACTACTCCAAGCTTTTATCATAGTGTAACAAAACAGATGAAATTGGTCAGTAAATTCTGTGAAGTGACTTAGGATGTATTAAGCTTAAATAGCTGATAGGTGTTCCAGTGGGCAGCCAATGGCAGAAACACGCGGCTCACCACAGTCCCACTCATCAGAACTGTCCAAGCAGTCGGCTTCACCATCACACCAACGCTCACGGGACACACAGTCGTGGTTTGCACATTCGAGTTCATCGTCTTGGCAAAATGCTGGTATTGGGGAACAAGAAGTGAGATGATAGGAACATTTCAGAATGTTTCAGTATGATTATCATTAACATGCACATTATCATCACCTGTCAGCAGAAGCGTGGAAGGAAGAAAAGCTATGGTCACTCAGGCTCCAAAAAAATATTGGGACAGAATAATAGAATTGGTAAAAAACTCCCATTATAGATGCCTCTCCATACAAATAACGAGCATTTAAACAACACTACCATCTCCACGTGACTAAATTATCTACATCTAATACCAGGTTTGAAAAAGTGGTACCCAGAGCAGCAGAAATTCCAAATATTGAGAGAACAGGGTTAAAATCTGAAGTATGAGCCAAGCAGTGGGGATGAGCAAAATGAAGTGACCACAAGATGGAAAGCAGCTCTATTCATTTATATGGATAATGTTTATTCTTTAAAAATCCCTACGATTAAATGACTCTCTGAATCACATACTAAATCTGTTGGGTTTTTAAAATCATAGTGACACTCCCTGATTGCCTGCCTAACATCCATTTCCTTTCTTTCTCTGTGTTTAAGACAGCCTGATTTTTTTTTCAAGTTCCCATGGCTCCAGAAGATCCTGAGTAGTGTAAGTGGGACATGGCATTTTCTAGCTACAACTGTTTTTTTTTTTTTCTGAATACAGTTATTAGTCCAACAGAAAGCATGGGACTCAAGATCAGAGTTTTGGGCTATCATTTGCTGGGTTGTGCTTTCCAAGATAGTTCCTACCCAAACCCTGCTGGCCAGATCTTGCGTCCCAGCCTGGCAGGTGGAGCCTGAAGGAAACAGCATCTTTTTCTAATTGGTTCTCCCTGAGAGGTGCTTCATTTTGCAATCCAGCTATTTAGGCGGTGTCTTTTCTAATCCACACAAAGACCCCTGATTGCTAGCTGGAACCTTGCTCAAAGCTGGCCAGTCTGAATGAATCCTTAAGTGATATTCCAGAGATGAGGGCAAGGTCATCATCACTCCTTCCCACGGATGTGATCAAGAAAGCATGGCATCCCAGGTACTCTTGGCAGCCATGTTTTGACTCTCATAGACCTAGTCTGAAGTCAAGCTGAACTAAAAGAATCACAGAAGAGGTGCTGAACTCCCACATCTAGCCTCAAAAATCCATCTTGTACTTGACTTTTAAAATGATAATACAGGGCATATGTGATACATATGATAATAAAATAAATAAAATAAAATAAAGTAAGTCTTCACTGTTTAAGTCAGCCTGAGTTGGGCTTTCTGTTACTAGCAAGGGAAATACCTTGAGGGATAATTTTCTTTCTGGATCTAAAAGTAGTGACCATTCATTTAGAAAATGTAGAAAAGACAGAAAAGCAAAAACACTTAACAATCCCACCACCCAGTGATAAGAATTTTAAACTGTTTCTTGTGACTTTCTGATCTTTTCCTTTATGTAAATATCAGCACTTTAAAAATTCAGGACAATAGTGCATATAATACTTTACATTTTATTTTATTCACCTAATCACATGGAATGAACCCAGGAGGAATTATTCTTTCCATTTGATTTTTAATGTTTGCATATTATTGCATTTTAGGGTTGTATTTTATGCCCACTCTTTTTGGATAGTTGGGGTGTTTTAAATAATACTAGAATACTATCACTGTGCATATAATTCATACATGCTTATACATGTTTGATTATGTTCTCACATATATTTTTATAAGTGGAGATTTGTTCAAAAGATCTCAACATACTAAAAGCTTTTGATATATATTTCCAGTTTCTAGTTTATATTCAAAGTGAGTGATAATCAGTATTTAACATTAAAAAAAAGGTTGTGTTAGCCAATTCAAGGTAAGCACTTACAACAGTTTTTCTCATCCATGGCATCAGGGCAGTCTGGGAACCCATCACAGATGACTGTGTGCTTTAAACATTGTTTACCGGATGGACATTCCCAAAGATCTCTCTCTTTACAGCCTGAAGACAGAAGAAAAGGTTATTTGCAATAGACGTGGAGATAAAAAAAAATAATGATGGATTTGATCAAGCAATGTAGAAAAATTATAGCACAAAGTCATGACTTCTTTCTTCTTAAAGTCTTGACTTCTGGGGGCACCTGGGTGGCTGAGTCAGATAAGTGTCTAACTCTAGATTTTGGCTCAGGTGATGATTTCATGGGTGGTGAGATGGAGCCCTGCGTAGGGCTCTGAGCTGACAGCACGGAGCCTGCTTGGGATTCTCTCTCTCCCTCTCTCTCTGCCCCTCCCCAACTCACATGCTCACTCTCTAAATAAATAAATAAATAAATAAATAAACAAACATTCTTTTAAAAGGCTTGACTTCTGTATACTATGAAAACTGTGATTTTGAAGGTAGAAATACTCAATAACTTCCACAGTGCCATATAAACAGGCCAGCTTTCCTAAGAGAAGATCATAAGTGACACACGGGAAATGGGGGAACAAATAGAATAGGAGCTATACACTGACGCTCATCTTTAGCTGTTCTTCTTGCCTTCTGAGTCGATTTGCCAACGCATTAGACTCGTCTATGAAACGATGTTATGCTTTAAGTAAATACCCAAAACCTAGTGATTTCGATGCATATTATCTTAAAATGTAACTTCAGTCAATAAATGGAAAGGCCATCTGTGTGTTTAGTAAGTGGCACCTCCTATGCCAAATACCTACAAAATGAATTTAAGAGCCAGGTATGAGAGCTGTCACCTCAGTAACATAGTCTAAGAGATCTAAGGATGTCAACTTCATCAATTAATATGAGAAATGATCGTCATTTCCACAAGATCAGGACCATTCGCTTGAACTGTAATTTACCTATTTAATAGCAAGAACTTGCGATGAATTTAACAAATGCCATTTGCCTCAAAGGCAGTGCATTTCATGTATCTGCTAAAACAGATCAAGAGTCTAATATGTTCTTGTCACTCCGGTGGGATCCATGGTCCTTACCAGGCTGTGAGGTGCATGAAGGAGGAGTCCACATGCCATCCATCTTTGGCTTCCCCACACACCGCACCACCCCCCCCCATGTCACCATAGCGCACGCCCTCGGCAGGCCGTCAACACACGTGCATTTTAAATGGAAGTTGATTTCACGTAAGGAACAAAAAGTCTCTTCCCTTGCCAGAAAAAGACAATATGGTTTAAGGAGAGTGAAATGCAAAGCAGTGATCAAATATGAACTTTCTTAAAAGATGCTATTTCCCGTTTGACCTACTACCAACAAGTCAGAGAAATTTTGTGGGTGATTGACTCAGGTTTCTTGGAATCCACCGTAAGAAAAAAAAAATCTGGTTTTATCAAAATTCCCACTGAAAACAGTTATCAAAATAAGTCACTAGAAGACAAAATTTTTATTACAAGCTAAAATTAGATTTAAAGTGTTTCATCATTCAGAACAATAGGAAATAAACAGTGAGGCTGTTTCACTAGTTGGAACAGTCTTAGGCCTAGAGAGGTCTATTCTGTGAACTCGTGGGTATATTATGGAGTTTCAGCTAGCAGAGGATACAGACATCATCTGGAGTGTTCTGACAATAACAGCCTCATCAGTCTCATTACAAACATCACCACTTGCTAACAGAGGATCAAAGAAAACAGCATGAGCCTTTCTGATTATTTACAAGGTACCCTTCTTAAAAGTCCAGAGAATGTGAACCTTTGGAATGGGCTGATGAAAGACCACAGAAATAGATTTTCTGGGACATAAATAAAGCCTGCATTCTTAATAGTGATAATAATAATAATATGGAATTCACTATCCACTATATATATATATGCATAATAAATAATCACTTTTAAAAATCATTTAGTGTTCAAATTTCTTTATTTCTTTTTTTTAGAGAAAGAGAGAGACAGCAAATCTCAAGCATGCTCCATGCTGAGCATGGAGCCCAACACGGGGCTCAGTCCCACAACTGTGGGATCATGACCTGAGCTGAAATCAAGACTCAGATGATCAACCAACTGAGTGACCCTGGCTCCCCAGTTTTAATTCTTATAATAATGCCACAATATCAGTAGGTCAGTGTGATGATCATTGTTTCATAAGTGAGGAAAATGAGATTTAGAGAAAATAAATCAAATGTTCCAAATCACAGCCTTATAGAGGAAGATCCAGTTGGGATCTAGGTGCAAGCTGAAGTCCTCTGTAAAATGAGAGTGTACAATACAAGGGGTAAGGAGTAGAAAGCAATTTGAATCCTAGCTCCAATTTCCTAGATGTGTGACTTTGAATAGGTTACTTAACCTCTCTGAACCTCCGTTTCAATTATCTCTAAAATAGTAGTAATAAAGTCTGCTACATAGGATTGCTACACAGATTAAATGAGTACTCCCTAAGCATTAACTTACCGTTCTGTATCTTCTCTTTTCTCATAAAAGTTTGTGTGGCCTAATACCTCTTTTGTGGAGTTATGATGAGCATAAATGAAGTAGGATGAAGTGGTCAAGACATTAGTCATATGAAAGATAGTATTATTTTGCAAAAAATAAAAAGCCTCTCTTTAAAGTGATGTTTTTGGTGTAATTATGTCTTAAATATATGCTTTAAAATGAAAAAAGTGTGACTCCACTAAAAATTAAAGACATATGGGGCGCTGAGTGGTTCAGTCGGCTAAGCATCTGACTTCAGCTCAGGTCATGATCTCACGATTCGTGGGTTCAAGCCCTGGCTCGGGCTCTGTGCTGACAGCTCAGAGCCTGAAGCTGCTTCTGATTCTGTCCCCATCTCTCTCTGCCCCTCCCCGGCTCATGCTCTGTCTTCTCTTTCTCTTTCAAAAATAAATAAACATTGGGGCTCAGTCAGTTAAGCATTCGACTTCAGCTCAGGTCATGATCTCATAGTCCGTGGATTCGAGCCCTGCGTCGGGCTCTGTGTTGACAGCTCAGAGCCTGGAGCCTGCCTCAGATTCTGCATCTCTCTCTCTCTCTCTCTCTCTCTCTCTCTCTCTCTCTCTCACTCTGCCCCTCCTCCACTCACACTCTGTCTCTCTCTCTCTCAAAAGTAAATAAACATTAAAAATATTTATAAATAAATAAATAAACATAAAAAATTTTTAAAAAGATATGGATGGGGTGGTATGTTTAATGGAGTTTCAGGTTATGAAACCAAATAATCGTTTATGTCAGAATGATAACCACCACCAGAGAGAGAATGACAATGGAGACCCTGGTGTGTGGCCAAAGTGACCAGCCCATCCCAACTTACCCAAGACCTGCCTGTTCTGAGCACAAATTGGCCCTCATTCCCAAACCCTCTTTCGGTCCCAGGAAAACCGGATGTTTCTTTGCCCTAAGCATGCTGAGGTTTGTGCTCGGTTGTTTGCTTACTCTAGCTCTCATTTCACAAAAACTCTGTGAAGCAGCAGGTGTCCCTGCCAGAGGCAGGTCCCACCTGAACTTGGGCACCATTTTTTCTCTCTCTACCAAAAAAGTTGTCATCGCAGGTAAAGGCGGCAAACATCTTAAAGCAGATGCTTCCTGTATTGGAAGAATCTCCCAGGCAAATATAAGGTGAGTAGGTCAGCTCATTAGGCCTGCTAATTTGAGCTGTAAGAAATAAAACATATCTTCAGGGAGGGGCACCTGGGTGGGTCAGTTGGTTGAACATCTGACTCTTGATCTTGGTTCTGGTCATAGTCTCAAGGTTCATGAGATCAAGCCCCACATTGGACTCTGAGCTGGCAGCCTGGAGCCTGCTTGAGAGTCTCTCTCTCCCTCTCTCTCTGTTCCTCCCCTGCTCTCTCTCCCTCTCTCTCAAAATAATAAAATTTAAATATATATGTATATATACATGCTAGCTTCATCTCCTCTGCCGTAAACAAGACCTTGGTCTGTTAGGGACCAAAGACAGGACTCCTTCCCTCAAGGGAGATCCCCAGGGTCACCTTTGAGGGGAGTTTGCCACCCAGATGTGCCAGTACCGTGGCAGATGGGTGCTTGGTTATTGCCTTCTGAGGAGCAGATAAAGGCATAGAATAAGCATTCCAAGTTCTGGAGGATAAAGTGCGCGTTCTCTACCTTTTGTAGGTGAGGAAACTGAGGAAACAAACTCAAATCTATTCATGAAGGCAAAGCCCAGAAACGTAATCCATTGTTATTTCCCTCAGCTCACCTTTCTTTTATGCCATTCCTGTTCATTTCTTGGCCCAGATCTTCACCTTTTTCTTCATTGTTTACATATCAGTGCTTGGAAAAGGTTATGTTGAAAATCAACTTATTTCATCAAGTTCCTACTTTAACAGACAGTTCCATCCATATAATGTATGTTTGATTAATGACAAAGCATCAACCTCTAAGACAATGACTTACTTCTGGACTGACACAGGAGTGACTATAAATCGCTCCCACTTTTCAGGCTTCCCTCCGGTGGAGCAGTTCTGGAACGATGTGTTCAGATTTGCCTAATTCTTCCAAACAGTGGCTGAAAACATCTCTAATATTGGCAGTGTTTTCAATGGTTGTTTACATTAGCAATTACACAATCCAAACAACTTTACCAAAAATTTGCCACTAGAGCAGATAATGCTTCAGAGCAGCATTGGTCATTGCTAGAGTCTAACGCATATACAGGTACCCTCAACTTTTCCAAAGTTCACAACATGCCACTTCACTTTTATGAAAGACCTACATTAGCAACTGTTTTTACTGACCAAATGAAATCGGAACAGGATTTTTGCTGTCACAAAAAACAGCGAAATATGAACATAGGAAAATATCTTCAGTGAGTGAAAAAAAGCTTCAGCATTGGTTTTGCAGCAAGACTTTACACAGGCATCGTGCACACCGAGCAGCGAGTAGCGCCCCCACGCTCCTTCCCCGGGAACTACACTCAGCATCTCCGCATCAAGCCACCATAGCCCTGACGTTTGTGAGCATCTCTGCTTTGTCTTATTTTGTACATCCACTAGCAAGGTGTGGTAGGTATCAGAAAGCCTAAGGGAGGATATTTTTAGGGTCTGGGTACACTCAAAATGTTTTCTGCATAAATCAATGGTAATTGCTTCTTCACTTCACATACTTCTGGCTTATGAAAGTTTTTATACGAATGCTCTACTTGTGGATAAAGGTTTTACATGAATGCGCTACTTCTGGATAGCAGGGGGAAGTCTGTATTTTTTAATATATTTTTTAAGGTTAAGAGAGACACAGCGTGAGCAGGGGAGGGTCAGAGAGAGAGGGGGAGATGCAAAATCAGAAGTAGGCTCCAGGCTCTGAGCTAGTTGTCAGCACAGAGCCTGATGCAGGGCTCCAACCCACAAACCGTGAGACCATGACCTGAGCTAAAGCCGGACACTCAACTGACTGAGCCACCCAGGTGCCCCGGGAAGTCTGTATTTTAAAAGCATATTTATAAACAGCCTCAGCTACCATGTTTTCCTTCTGCAGATTTGCCAAAGTGACACAAAATAAATTTCCAACACATCAATTGTTTTATAAACAACTAAGTCTTGCTGTTGTTTTTTTATTCATTTTTAATTTAATTTTTTAGTTTATTGTCAAATTGGTTTCCATATAACACCCAGTGCTCTTCCCCACAAGTGCCCTCCTCCATTACCACCACTCCCTTTCCCCCTCCCCCTCCCCCTTCAACCCTGGGTTAGTTTTCAGTATTCAATAGTCTCTCGGGTTTTGCGTCCCTCTCTCTCCCCAACTCTCTTTCCCTCTTCCCCTCCCCATAGTCCTCCATTAGGTTTCTCCTGTTAGACCTATGAGTACAAACATGTGGTATCTGTCCTTCTCTGCCTAACTTATTTTGCTTAGCATGACATCCTCAAGGTCCATCCACTTTCCTACAAATGGCCAGATTTCATTCTTTCTCATTGCCATGTAATACTCCATTGTATATATATA
>NC_043700.1:155914704-155998607 GCF_006229205.1 Suricata suricatta | reverse complement strand
TCAGATAAACAGCTAGTATCCAAAATCTACAACGAATTCACCAAACTCCATACCTGAAAAACAAATAACCCAGTGAAGAAATGGGCAGAAGACATGAATAGACACTTCTCCAAAGAGGACATCCAGATGGCCTACAGGCACATGAAATGATGCTCAGCATCACTCATCATCAGGGAAATACAAATCAAAACCACACTGAGATACCACATCACACCAGTCAGAGTGGCTAAAGTGAACAAATCAAGAGACTATAGATGCTGGCGAGGATGTGGAGAGACGGGCATGCTCCTAAGTCTTGTTTTGAAAGGAAACTCCTGTAATGGTTTTAGAAGTTCTGGAGCAGCTGCAGTGTGTGACAGTGAATGGTTAATTGTCACATTATTCAGTAAAGCCCAAGCCATTAGGCACGTTAAGTTTCACAATGGGCAGAATAAATCAAAACAATATGAAGCTTGAGGTGAAGCCCAGCTTTGCTAGAGCTGGTGTTTGCATTGCTGGATGGTACCATGCATGCCCACGCAAACGGAGAGACAGACTGAGGAAATGAGAAATGGGAGCTGACTGATTTCCTTATAGGACTTCCCTCCCCACAGGACTTCTTTATTTCATTGTAAGTATCATATTCTCCCAGAGCATCGGACATGCCCTTTCAAATGTGTACATACATCCCAAAGGGAAATAATATATGGAGCATCGTCATCATCAGTCACTTTGAAAAGCTTCATAAGAGTTTTCTCACAACTGAATACTGTTGGAGCAATTAATGTGATTCCAAATGTATTCATGTCTCTTCCATTTTTAACTTCCCTTACCTAGAGCTCTCAGTAGTGTCATCAGTATATTGAGTATTGATAGGGATTCAACAACAGACTCTATCCTTCTGGTGTGAATTGATTGCCTTTAATTATGTGAATAAAGTATTGATAACTCCTTACCTAACGAGAAACCTGATATTTTAGGGTCATTTAAACCCAACAGTGCTTTGAATTTCTTTTTGCAGAATATATTCTAGGACTCTGACCATTTAAAACTAAGTTTTTACATTTCTCAAATACTTACCCTCGGCTGATAGATTTAGTCCCCTATTTAGATTTAGGTCCAGCCACCCCAGCAGAGTACCACATAATCCGTTTAAGTCATCAAACCTAATCCATTTTAAATTGCATCTCAGAACACCATAACCCATTGAAGTTATAGTTTAGCAAACAAATCCAATAGATCCTCAATAAATCACTTACCTAAGGGATATTCAATGAGTCTGGATTTATTTCTCCACATAAAGACCACAAACAAACAAACACCAGTAGCTTCTCAAAACACTGTATGTTCTTCTCTAACAGAATTACCCCTGGTCATTGGACCATCATCCTGACAGCTCTAATTTTCTGGAAGATGCACTTGCCCATATTTATAGCAACTGATAGGATTTCAGTTTATTGCTGGTGACATGTTGTCTCGACCAGAAGGACAACAGAAAATTCGTTTTGGGAAGCCAGGCAATATTTCATATTTCAAAGTCCAAAAGAATAAAATGATTTCAAAAGATGCATTGCCTTGTGTGCTTTTAATGACAGAAAGTGTCGATTCATTTTTAAGCAGAAAAAGGTAAATAATCATAACCAAACTATTCTTGGGATAGCCTTTCAGTCATTTTGCTTTATTCTACAATATTGCTTAGTAAAGGCATTGCCTGTTTTTAATTTCCTGACACATTCTGAGGTTACAGGTATAGAGGATTGCAGGGACACAAAATGGGAATTCACTCCACTCAAATTACTGTTGGCATTTCAGGCCTTTCCATTGGTGATTTTGGAACTCCATACAGAAATGTCAGAAAGAGTTTTATCCTTTGCCAACAGAGACAAAATAAGAGAGGGCATGAAAATGAATTCCAATTAAATTTGAATATCAGAGTCTGAACTCTGTGTATCTAGATGCCTTTTAAACAACATGGAAATCAAATGCAAATACATTATTATTCTGATTTTTAGGCAGGTGACAACTGCTTTTACATCTCTAATAATAAAAATAATCCCTTACATTTGTGAAGTGCTTTTCCTTTTGCACATACATCATCAAGGTCATAAACAGAAGTATAACTTAGGGAAAGTCAATAGAGTTAGCAGGAAAAATATCTATTGAGTCATACCTTGTCATTTGGTAATATTAAAAGTAAATGTGTTAGCATTCAATACTCATCACTGCTCATGACTACCAGAACAGCTGACATTTTTAAATACAGTCTTTTATCCTAAGCAGGCATTACTGTATATTCCAGAAAAGTGTCATCTCACACACATACCACAGTTGTCTTCATCACTGTCGTCATCACAGTCAGCCTGCCCATTACACCTTCTGGAAGCCAGAACACACCGTCCAGAGCCACACTTGAAGTGACTAGGTGAGCATTCTATTAAAAAACAATGAGCCGTTTTATATTTGATAGACAGAAAACCTGGAACTGTCAACTGATTTATCTATTTACGGGTGGGCTATTGCCAAAGAGCTATTCCTGAAGAGAAGACAGTCTTGTGCAAAGCTGAGCCAACCAAAGTTAGCTTGGTTCTCTCTGCTTGCTGATCAGGATCTCTCTCCTTCACCCTTGGCATCATCTCTCCTGTGGGTTGTTGAGTGTCTCTTTGCTTTCCAGCAATTAACCACCTTCCCAAATGGACAACCACGTCCACTCGATGGATTGCCAGAGCCTGAAATAGTCCATGGAGCCAATGCTTCTAACTACCTAGCTGCCTTTGATGTGTCCAAATTGTTTCCAGTTCTAATCCTTCCACCAGGTTGGCAGGTCCCTGATTCCATTTCTCTACCTGATGATACTATGTTGCCAAGGTCTCTAAAACCTTTAAACTTGAAGTAACCAAAGCTTGATGTTCACCATTATCTTCAGGATCCCTAGTATAATGGGCTTTGTGAGTTGAGTATGGTTAACATAAATACCTGGATTATTATATACATCTCTGCAATTTATTTTTATTTTATTTTTTATTTTTACTTTTATTTCTGAGAGCCAGAGTGAGACAGAGTGTGAGTGAGGGAGGGGCAGAGAGAGAAGGAGACACAGACTCTGAAGCAGGCTCCAGGCTCTGAGCAAGCATTCAGCAAGCCTGATGCAGGGCTCGAACCCATGAACCGTGAGATCATGACCTGAGCCGAAGTCAGACACTTAACCAACTGAGCCACTCAGGTGCCCCTGAAATTTATATTTAAAGTGAAGACAATGTTTAAAAGATCAGCACCAAATTCTTCAGTATAATCAAGTTCATAGACTCACTCACCCATGCTGCCTCATTGACAACTAAATAGAATGCAACAAGATAATTAACAACAGAGAAACCTGAGAAGGTAGTTAATCTATTCATCCATGTCAGATAACCCACGGTAATTAATTTAAATATTAACCTTCCACATCTTCATTAGGCATTAGGCAAGTTTGGTTGTCTGAATTTTCCTCTGGAAATTGATTGCAATCTGTGTCTTCCGGCCACTGAAGGCCCACGATCTCAAGAACAGACTCACAGTGTTCTTTGGAGTGCTCACACAGTGCTCTGAAAGAGCAAGAAAGATTAAACATGAGAAACGGAAAGAGCTACATCTGAAATGGTATGTTAGGAATACACGTAGGGTTCTAACTCTGCATGCGTGTGGGTCTATGTGTGTATCTGGTGTGTGTATATACCTATAAAGAGAGATGCATGGATACATAACAGATATTTGGAAAACAAAAAGAGTAATACTTCCACAAAGGAAATGCATGCCAGCAACATAATTTCACCAAAAGAATCTTCACTGCAGCAATAAAAATAAAAGTTTGCTGTGTGTGTTTTTATTGAAATATATTTCACATATAACATGATGTATATTTAAGGTGTAAAACATGTTGATTTGATTACATTTATTTATTATAATGTGATGATAGAACCTCTATTACATCACATAATTATTACTTTTCTTTTGTGGTTGGAAAAATTAAGATCCAGATTCCTAGGAAGTTTGATGATTATAATAAAATATTGTTGCCTCTATATTCACTATATCTTACTAAGATCTGCAGGACCTATATGTCAACTGGTCTCATGTTTATGCCCTTGAACAACATCCAGAACACAGGTTCCCTTCTGTAGTTGCTTTTCTCATTCTCTCTTCTGTCTTCCAGGCAGACACATTCTCTGATGCTTTTATTCCAAGTCAGGAAGTTCCTGACATCAGTTTGGAGAGTCTCCCACCAAGGGTCATGGAATCCATACCATACCCTCAACCCCAGAGATCTCTCTCTCTGGTGAACAGCCATGTGAGCGATTCCATGTGCCGACTTGGCTTACCTAAGGCATTGCCGGCATCACTTCAACTTGGACCAGTAGTGTTGGTACCTCCCTAAACCCATCTATACTGAGCTCTTGTTGGTTAAAATAAAGTGTATTTGTTTCTTTTGTAAAGAAAATATACACTAAGCATTGTGCTAGGTGCTTTCATGTGTGTTGTTACATTTGTACAAAGCATATATATATATTTTTTTTGAGAGAGAGAGAGAGAGAGAGAGAGAGAACCAGTGGGGGAGGGGCACAGGGAGAGAAAGAGAGAGGTTGAATGGGGAAGGGGCAGAGAGAGGGAGACACAGAATCTGAAGCACAATCCAGTCTCTGAGCTGTCAGCACAGAGCCTGAGGGGGTGGGGGTGGGGTTCAAATCCACAAACCATGAGATCATGACGAGAGCTGAAGTCAGACACTTAACTGATGAGCCACCCAGGCGCCCCTTGATGAATTTTGTTAATGTTTACTTTGGGGAGAGAGAGTGAGAGAAAGAGAGAGAGAGAGAGAGAGAGAGAGAGAGAGAGAGAGAGCACATGCATTCATAGACAGGGAGAGGCAGAGAGGGAGACAGAGGATCCCTAACAGAGGATCCATTGCACAGAGCCCAATGCGGGGCTCAGACTCACAAACCACGAAATCATGACTTGAGCCAAAGTCAAACACTTAACCAACTGAACCACCCAGGCACGCCCTGACTCATAACTTAAAAATAAAATTTTAAGGGGTCGCTGCATGGCTCAGTTAGTTTAGTGTCCAACCTTGGCTCAGTTTGTGGGTTCGAGACCCACATCAGGCTCACTGCTGCCAGCCAGTCAATGCAGAGCCTGAAGCCTGCTTCAGACTCTGTGTCTCCCTCTCTTTCTGCCCCTCCCCTGCTCATGCTCTGTCTCTCTCTGTCTCTCTCTCTCTCAAAAATAAATATTGAAAAAATTTTTAATGACATTTTAAGATCAATAAACAAGCTTGGCAAAAGCAACGTTGCTTCATGAACATATCAGTATATTATTCTTAACAGAATATAAAAAAAAATCTTATGAACAAATATCAAAATGTAAAATTCATTTTGAAAGCCACCGAAAATGACAGATGTACTTGTGGGTCTGAGAAACAGAACTTAAGTATCTAAAGGAAGTTCACTAAAATGTTTGAAAAACATTTCAGTCTCATCTTGAGCATTTTCTTATGAAACATAAGCCCCAAAATTATAAATCATGTGTGGATGTAAAAATTATTCCAGAGAATACTGCATTAGGGAAATTTTTTTATACATATGAAAAGAAAATCAAGGCAAGCATTTTTAAGTAGTAGCATAAGTGATTATTCACTATCCTTGACCTTGCTTCACAAAAGTGGAATAAAATTGAGAAATAAGTTTTTCACATAAAATGGGCAGATGTTTTATTAGCGATACTTTAAAAAGCATTTTCCAGAAGTTTTCAGAATTATGTCTGCACAAGGCAACATTAACTTTCACTCTGGTTAGTTTATGTATTTCCCCAACTCATTTTGAAATTTTATTGTTTCCTGTGCTCTATCGATGCCTTCTCCTTGTCATCCATTAGATATTGGGTATTTAATTTATTGTTTTCCCATCTGTCCACTGTATTGCTATTAACTGCTTTTTCTTAAAGTTCTAAGTGACTTCCGATCCCAACATAGGGTTTCCATAGCGCTCACATTCGGACAAGCACGTCTGTATATTCACCCCTTGATGGAAAACAGGGCGAGTGCGGCGACCCAGCCCTGTGACCGCCTCTTGTAAAGGCACTGTCCGCAACACACGGCACGGGACAGACACCAAATGCCACTGAACGGTAGTTTTGCTCTCTTACCATCGGAGCTGGTGTTCACTCAGAGCCACCATGCAGAAGGCTTCACGTTTATGCACACTCATTTACTATCTCCCAACCACCTGACCCGACAACCCTTACTTACTCTCTTGATTTCTCAGACAGAAGGGGAAGAGCAGGCATGAGAGAGAAGGAGGAACCTATCCCCAGCTGCAGGGCTGGGAGGGACCACCGGGATGTGGACCAGACAGTGGACTCCGGAGTAGTGCTCTTACCCTCAAATAGGACACTGCTCATTCTAAATCTAAGCTGCAGGCTTGAAATTCTGCCTTTTATTTCATCCACGCAGGTAGCCTGTCTAAGCTTCAGGACACCCCTTATGTAATGTCCCTAACTTCTTTTTTTTAATGTTTATTTTTGAGAGAGCACAAACAGGGGAGGGGCAGAGAGAGAGGAACAGAGGATCCAAAGCAGGCTCTGAGCCAACATCAGTGAGCCCAATATGGGGCCCGAACTTACGAATCGTGAGATCATTACCTGAGTCAAAGACTCATGTTCAACTGACTGTGCCACCCAGGTATCTGTTTGTCTCTAACTTTTGAGTGCTATCAGGAGGCAGCATTTTATTTATTTATTTTTAATATAATTTATTGTCAAGTTAGCTAACATACAGTGTATACACTGTGCTCTTGGTTTTGGGGGTAGATTCCTGTGATTCATCACTTACATACAACCCCCAGTGCTCATCCGGGCAAGTGCCCTCTTCAATGCCCACCACGCATTTTCCCCTCTCCCCCTGCCCTGTCCACCCTCAGTTTGTTCTCTGTATTTAAGAGTCTCTTATGGGTTTGCGTCCCTCCTTCTCTATTTATAATTGTTTTTTCCCCTTCCCTTTGCCCATGTCTTCTGTTGAGTTTCTCAAGTTCCACATATGAGTGAAAACATTTGATATCTGTCTTTCTCTGACTGACGTATTTCACTCAGCGTAATACCTAGTTCCACATTGTTGCAAATGGCCAGATTTCTTTCTTTCTCATTGCCAAGTAGTGTTCCATTGTATATATAAACCACATCTTCTTTACCCATTCATCAGTTGATGGATAGTTGGGCTCTTTCCATGATTTGGCTATTGTTGAAAGTGCTGCTATGAACATTGGGGTACAAGTGAGGGCGCAGCATTTTAAACACATCCATGTTGCCAGAGAAAAAGGCACATACACTCCATCTTCTGTTAACTCACAGTTTAGAACACTTCTTGATCCACCAAAATGAAACATGGATGATTTTATTAGATTAATGTATGTGAACTATTATCAAAGGTAGTTCATGCCTCCCTTGTGTGGTATACTCATTTTAGAATTCCTACTTCTTTACCATTAAAGCATATAATTTGTTAAATACAGACCTCCTTAGCCAAATGGACTTTGTCTAACCTCAAACTCAGTCTCTGCTCCCTTGGTTCTCCCTGAGGGGGAAGTGAGGGTGCTTGGGGGAGACCCCATTGGGTTACCTGCAAGGTGGGATACGCTGGCTTGTGTTCACATCACACTTTGGTACCAAAATGGTGCAAGCAAAGAACATGAGGTATTTGTAACAGTTGGTTTGAACCAGTGCAGGGAAAAGAGAGGATTCCCAGCTGATGGATGCTTCCTTTTGAGTCCTGTGGCCAAGGTAATTTGGATAATTTGTATGGTTGTAGGGTAAATTCATGCAGAGTTCCAAGGTAATTGGTTCACATTGACCTAAAGAGAAAACAAAACACACATACAGGTATATATCTTATATCTATGTCTACATCCATATCTATCTATATATAGTAAATTTCATATGCAAGGCAATTTCTTAAAAACTTGAAAATTGAAATCTATCTTATCTTCTTAAAAAAACTAAGACTGGAATGCAAACAATATATAACTTCCATCAAAAGGTAAAAATTTGAAGAATTGCCAAACCAAGAATCATTTTGCATGTCATAGAAAGTCTTTTTCCATTTTTCCCTTGGCTCAATCTATCTGAAGGTGACTCTTTTTTATGTTTCCTTTTACCCATTTTGTCTTCTGATTTATTTATACTTCTTTTTTGTTTGGTTGGTTTTTATTTATTTATTTATTTATTTATTTATTTATTTATTTATTTAGTTAGTTAGTTTTAAGTAGACTTCATGACCAGTGCAGAGCCTGACATGGGGCTTGAACTCATGACCCTGAGATTCAAAACCTGAAGTGAGATCTGTGAGATCAAGACCTGAGCTGAGGTCAAGAGTTGGACACTTAACTAACTGAGCCACCAGCGCCCTAATTATTTATTAGTTCCTGATGAATATGTCCCCTCATCTTCATAGCCATTTTAAAAAATCAATTAATTTGATTAAATACAGTTAGATTATTTCTTTCTATATGTTTGATTGTTGATAGTTGATTTAAACATAAGGCTACAAGATTTCAGGACAAGAGAAGGCTGAGCTCTCATTGGCTACCCATGGTCAGGAGATAAAATACTAACCATTCAGCTTGGCATCCAAGACTGCCTCCCACTCCAACCACAGACTCACTACTAACCAAAGACTGTTTCATCAGTGGTACTTCCTCAGGGACAACAAATATGTTAAGAATTACATGACTCTGTGGGCCTGGTTAGCTCTCCTCTCCTCTCCTCTCCTCTCTTCTCCTCTCCTCTCCTCTCCTCTCCTCTCCTCTCCTTGAAATACTTGTAATCACCCCTTAAATGCAGTCACGTGTCTAGCTGCCAGGTGTATACAGCACCTACTGCCTGGAATGATCCTTTCCTGTCTTCTCCACCAGGTGAGCTCCTCTTTGGCCTGCAGGACTCAGCATGAACACCTCTTCCGGGCATCCTTCCCGGCCAAACCCTCTCCACCTCCCGTTCCCAGTAGGTGCTGAGCACCACAGCATCGTAGGCATGTTCCTACCACACACTCATTGCCCTCTACTGTATTCTTTACTTACTTGTGTCCCCCACATAAGTTAGAGATTCTTGAGAAATGAGACTTTACTTCTTGATCTCAAAGTCTGTACCTAGCACAGAGCCAGAATAGAGGAAGGAAAAAAATTGGGAGTGGGGGCAGTGTCAAGAACCCTCCTAGGCACTTAACATGTAAAAATCATGACAAAGACAGTCCCTACAATTAAGGTACTCTGCAGTCTTTATAGGAAGAAAGACACATTTTCTGGTAGCTGTGGAATAACGTGAGGATAGGACAGCAGTGTTAAAAAAATGCAAAGAGCCCAGAGGGACCAGGTGGACCACGAACGGCACAGGAAACCTTTCCAGGCAGCAGAGTTTAGGGGAATGCGGTAGAAAGGCTCCCTGTTCCCTCTCTGTTTGCATGAGCCGGGTCACGTTCCCCGAGGTGGGAAGCAATCAAGCAAGTGTGTTGGTGAATCAGTCCAGGTCCACCCAAGACTCCAGGCCTTTGAAGAGTCATTATCCAATAAAATTTAATTATTTGACCAAAAGGTAGCATGCATGCAGACAGACTGGTAATGAGGACTGGGGTGAAATATTAAAACCACTCTGGAACCATTTCTCAGGTTAAAGCATCTGAGGGCTTTGAGGAAATTACATTGATAAGGAGTCTGAATAAAAGCCTTCCTGACAGGAGTACCTGGGTGGCTTGGTCAGCTGAGTGTCTGATTTGGCTCAGGTCATGATCTCACAGTTCATGATATCAAGCCTCACATCAGGCTCTGCACCTGTTTGGGTTTCTCCCTCTCTCCCCACTCCCTCCCACTCGTGCACATGGTGTCTCTCTCTCTCTCAATTTCTCTCTCCAAGTAAATAAATAAGCTTAAAAAAAACCCGTCTGTACAAAGTGTAATTAGACTCTATTTACAGGAAAAAATGTAACATTGCAAAGTTGGCATGATCTTGGCAATGGAGAGAAGAGAAAGACAGAGGAGTGTGAGGCTGGTTCAGTGTATCATGTCCGTTGATTTGTGAAAGAGGAGTACCATTTAAATATTTGGATTTCATGTTACAGAAAGTGCATATTCCTCATAACGTGTAAAGAAAAAGTTCATGGTCTCCCTGCCCTCCTTCCTCTCACTGACCTTCACAGCCAACAGACTGGGTTTCAATCCTTCTGTGCCTTTCACTGGCTCATACAAGCATTTGCATACAAGCATTTGCATGCATGTATTTACACACAACCTTTTATATACAAGCATTTACATAGAAGCATTTACACACATAGAAAGAGGTTACTTGCTTGCTTCTGCCGGAGTAGAATCGTACCATTCCTATGATTCCTCAATTCACTTTTGTTGCTTAATTATTCATCATGACCATCTTATGAATCAGAAGATACAGCTCTAACCATATTTATTCCTAATTCTTTAAATATAATTTTTACATAAATGGGATTACTTACACAGATTTTTGATGCAGTCTTTTTTCTCTTGGCTATACCTTTCCTTTCTATCTCTTCCTTTACTATCTTATCAAGTTTTGATTTTTACTGATATATTTTATTTAGATGATTAGTAGACCTATCACATGGATATTTTTTCTCTTGGATATGTGGAAACTATATCATTAATGATTTGAGATGAGATATAAGCTTTCAATATTTCAGAGCCAAGGAAGACGAAAGGATGGAGTTGTGATCATATGTTGTTCTGGAGATCTCTACTGAATGTGGGAAGGATGATTGAATCTTGTTAAGGAATTCTTCATAGAGTGCTAAGCAAAATAAACTCTCAAACCGTCTATCAACCTCAAGTTCTATGATTTACAGCATCAATAAGTTTTTTTATCTTAAGACAATGACTCGCTCACTCACTAGCTTACTTTATTACAGCCACTAGAGGGCAGTCGTGTTACAAACGTGAGTTTAAATCCTGCAGAACTGTTTTTAATGCAAGTTTGATGCTGTGCTTATTAGCACATTGTCCTGAACACAGATGAGGTTTAATGAATATCTGTTGAAAAAAAAATGGATCCTAATGGAGTCTTAATGATATTCCATTTTTCAAAGTCTGAAAATATGTTTGTTCAATTCAACCTAAAGATGGAATTGTTAACCACATGATATTATGTCCTTGTCACGATGCAATACTTGGAAGTCATTGGAAATCATGTATATTTTTAATGTTTATTTTTGAGAGAGAGAGACAGAGCAGGAGCAGGAGAGGGGCAGACACAGAATGTGAAGCATGTTCCAGGCTCTGAGCACAGAACCTGACGCAAGGCTCAAAGGCACGAACCATGAGATCATGACTTGAGTGAAGTCAGACACTTAACCGACTGAGCCACCCAGGGGCCCATGGAAATCATGTATTAAATGATGGTCACTAACATGGGGACAATGTCATTTTCAACATCCACTGGTATATATAGTATTCTAAGATTCATCTTTGCCTCAAACTCTGTATTTATTTGTATCATTATTTTTAACAGCTTGATGAGTGTTATAAGGGGAACATCCCTGTACCTACCACCCAGATCAAGAAATTGAACTTTGCTAGACATCCCAGATGACCCTCCATGTACCCGATCTTTTATCAACCTGCTTCTTTCCCCACAGAGTAGCTACTGAGTTCACAGTTACCACATCCTGACTCTTCTTACAGTTCTATTACCTAAGTGTGCATGCACCCTAAATACTAGAGTTAAGCCTTGCCCGTTTTTAAAAACTGTTTTGTCTTCACCTCCATCCCTTAATTTTTCCTTAAGATTTAAAAAAATTTTTTTATTTTGAGAGAAGAGAGTGTGTGCACTGGTTAGCAGAAGAGGGATGGAGAAAGGGGAGAGAGACAGACAGACAGACAGGGAGAGAGAGGGAGAGAGGGAGAGAGAGAGAGAATCCCAAGCAGGCTCCATGCTCAGCCCAGGACGAGATCACGACAGTGAGATCATGGCCTGAGCTGCAATCAAGAGTCAGACACTTTGGGGGCACCTGGGTGGCTCAGTCGGTTAAGCGACCAACTTCAGCTCAGGTTATGACCTCACGGTTCATAAGGTTGAACCCCACATTGGGCTCTCTGCTGACAGCACAGCAATTCCCCTCACCCCCATCCCCAGATCATGCCCTCTCTCTCTCCAAAAAAAAAAAAAAAGAGTCAAACACTAAGAGTCAAACACTTAGAGTCAAAAACTAAGCCATCTGGATTCCCCATCCTTTTATTATTAACTAATTATTTTTGAGGAACCCAGATATTTGGATCGTAGAGCGTGCCAGAGTTTGAATTCTGTTGACGACTCATTCCTGGTGAAGTTAAATACATTCCCCTGCCATTCCTATTTCCCGAACATGGCAGCTGGGTCCAGAGGCTTGACTAGGCCCCGCCCATAGGTAAGACTACAGGTGGTGTGGTGCTCTTTCATCAGAAGGCGAAGTATAACTGATTTCTCTCCTTTGGTGATGTCAGCGGCTGTAGATGCTCCATGACTGACCCATTAATTCACTGATTAATGTTACCAAATGATAACAACTGGTTTCCAAATGCTAACCAGTTAATTCCACTAAATATTATATTCTAATTTAATCATTTGTTTTTCACTCGTCAGTTGAGAATGCTTTTAGAAAGAGACCATTCCTTTCATCTACAATTTGCTCTCAAGGACTAAAGTCCTTAACCATTACACGGTTTGGCTTCTTTATCACACCTCTGTACAATTTGTTCCTTCCAATTAGAGACTGCCAGGGGAGAACAGTAAATTCGAAGGTCAGTAGGAAGTTATTCAAAGAACAAAGCTGTCTATTGCTTCTTCAGCGCTGGACGGAAAAACGTGCATGAGTAAACATATAGAAGTAACGGCTGATGGAACACTATGGGGAACTTGAGAGTCCCTGGGGTCTGACAGTCCTACTTGGCTTCATACAGCCACGGTGCCCATGGGCACAGAGAGGAGGGGAAGGACATATGCCCAGGAGCTGCTCTTTCCACAGGGTTCCCCAGCTGTCTGGATTGTACACCACAAGGTAAAGTGAGGATTAGTCCCCACACCAGCATGAGGCAAAACAACACTCCTGATCCTACCCTGTAAGGCAAAGATGTGTTTGTACTTTGCCTCCCAGCAGGGCACAAATATGTTAACTATTCTGGATTGTAAGTGGCTGTGGGAACACTGTGATACTTCAAGCCTCTCAGTAAACCATATCATCAGAGATGTGGTTTGTGGGCTTTTCTTTTTTTCTTTTTTTTTTTTTAGGTATGTCAGAGAGTCTGAGATAAGCCACAGACTTCTCCACTGAAATCTCTGAAAACTATGAAGACGTTTTTATATCCAGTTTCAGGGAGGTCCCATACCCTTACAGCCTCACCATGAACAAACTACTAAGGTAATAATTCTCAGCTGTGGTTGCCTATTGGAGTCACCTGGAAATTTAAGAAATACCGACGCCTGGGTCCTGGTTAGTATATCTTAAGGGGCCATTAGTAAGGTATATAATGTTTTATGGGACAGCAAGAACAAATGTCTTCAAGAACTAGAATCCCAGCCACTCCAGGAGCAGGCTGACTCCATCAGACAGAATATCCACATTCTTCAAACTCATATTTCCACTAATATGGAGCCAGAGAAAGACAGTGCTGTGTAGTTGCGCCTCCAAATCTAGGTAATGATAGTCTGTCTAGCGGTAGACATCTTCAAATGATTAATCATATTTTCAAGTGCATGACGTTTTCTGAGAGAAGATGCTCCTTGACCAACTTTACAGACATAGCATCGTGAAGCTCTTTGAAAAATGAGGAAAAAACATCTTTGCCCTCAACTGGAAGTGAGGGATATACACTATTTTTAATAACAGAGAAAGTGAGGGACCAATGACCAGCCCAGCGCCTGGAACTCAGAAGAGGGGATGATCAAATGTCTGCTGAATACATACATATGGGAAGACCCTGGCAAGAACATTTGTGGGGAGTGAGGAAGCTAACGAGACAGTGAATGCCAGGGATGTATTTAAGGAGTATGAATGTATTTAAGGAATGTAAAAGAGAAGGCCACCTGGGTGGTTCAGTGAGTTAAGCCTCTGCCTCTTGATTTTAACTCAGGTCATGATCTCACGGCTCATGGGATCAAGTCCCGCATCAGGCTTTGCACTGGGAGCCTTCTTGTGATTCTCTCTCCCCGTCTTTCTCTGCCCCTCCCCTGCTCTCACTTTTAATCTCTCAAAATAAATAAATAAACATTTTTAAAATAACATAAAGAGAAACTAATATAGTATACATGAATGGGAAGATGGCACTATGTTCTCCCATACTGAAAAGTTCTCTCCAGGAAGGCAGAAATTGTGTCTGTCTTCTTCACCTTTAAAGTGCCGGTGCCCATCCCAGGGCCCAGAACATTGTCTGCACCCTATAAATACCGGGAGGCTGTGAGCCAGAGTTCTCCAGTGTCCTTCTTTCCACTTCCCTTTTTGATGGGTGTAACATATTTTAAAACTTTATATTTTCACATATTTCAAAAATGGAGAAAATAGGACAACATATGGTCAATTCCTCCCCACTCACATCTGACACAAGCTAATACAGCCCTTTCAACTTTTTTTTGAATCTAACACTAAGTGCCATTTTGTGTCGACAACCCCCAAAACTAATAATAAACACATGTCTTTGAGATGACACTGTCACTGTCTAAAATTACTTATGCCAAGTTCAAGGTGTAGTAAAGAAACAATTCTGAAAAAGTTCCAGAGCAGAACGGGAAATAAAACAAAGTGAAACAATGGACCCAGAACGTTCATACAGATACATAGACAGATACGGATACATACATGCGTGTGCACACACACTCATTTACACCAGTGTAGGGTGAGCAAAATGGCAGTATGTCTTAATGGTTAGATTAATCTCTATCTCGACCGTTCTCTCATATGGAAATGGAAAAGGTCTGGGAATTGTGCTTTTCCCCAAACAGTTAAGTGCTCATGAAAATAAACAAAAACTCCTCAGTCTGGGTTTTTCACTGCCTGCGTCTCTCCTGTGGTTGCAGCAGCAGCCCCTATAAGCTTTACAGTGACGTGGAAAGGTCACTGGAACCTGAACCCTTCAGCCTTTCATGTGGGAGATGACCTTCATGCTGTCTTGTGAACAGAAAGCTGACAGACGTGCTTCTAAATCGCAAGCCCCAAGCTGAGGCTGAGGCCACAGATTCACTATAAAAAGTGAAAGAAGTGAGCAGAATAGGAAAGCGAAGCCCACAGGAAAGAATTCATTACTAGAAATCAGAGCCTTTCAGGGTTTTCTGATTCATTTTCAATTTCCCACAAGAGTCTATACAGCCATCTGAGACCCCCCCCCCAATCCTCTGCCCCAGGAATTCCCTCTCCTGAAAGCTACTTTAGAGAAAACCACCTGTTTACACCATTTGTCACCAAAACAAATTTACATAACAGCCTCAGGATCATCCCAGGCCAGCAAAGTTCCTGGAAAGGTGAGAATAAATTTTATTAGGAGAACAAACCCGCCACGGTTGTATTTGGCTGTCTAGATGAACTTCGTATTCCTTCTTGGATAAAGTTTCCATTTCTGAAGCTGTGCTTTCAGACAGAAGAAAGATAGCATCTGCCCATAGATGAAGCCAAGAACATAATACATAGGAGCTGATACTGAATCGAAAATAATGGTAATGATATTAAGCAAGGTGGATTTATAGGCTGTTCACAATGACACATTTGTTTCTGATTTAAGTTAACTAAGACCATTTTGTTTCTTTTCTGCTACCACATGCAACCTTTAAAAAAAGAAAAAGAAAAATGTATAGATATGTACACACACACATATTTGGAGGGATTCCAGACTTCAACATTTTAATGTCAATCCAAAAGAAAAAAGCCAAATGCACCTCCTGACAGGGTGATTGCATTTGTCAGTGCGGTACTTACTACAGTTACTTAGACTGCTGTTCTGGTCACAAAGGAAGCTACTGCCACATGAATCAAGGCAGGAACTGTAGAGGCACTGTTGGTCGCCTTCTTGACATGGAGTCTGACCTACAGAGGGGTGGGGGGAAGGCACATTTGCTTTCATTGTCTGTAAATTCCTGACACTGGGATCGAACGTATCAAGAACATCTGGTGGAGGGGAAGAATGACACAACTTTAATTCTCTTCCACCTTCTCCAAAAATATTGCACCCGAGTTAAGTATGTGACTTTTTGGATTAATTTTCCTGGCAACTAAAGACAACATCGCTATTCTGAAAAGGATTCTGTAGGAATGAGGAAATAAGAGGCAACCTAGCCCACAAAACAGGTGGTTGTTGCTTTTAATGAGGGGGGATAGGGTGTTTTATGTTCACATGGGTGAAAAAACTTGATTACAGCATAAAATGTAAGTGGTTGGAGAGAAAGGCCAACACAATGATCTTGGAATTTTGAGTACCAAGTGATATTATTTTAAGGACTCATTTGCACCCAACTCTATTACTCTTCCCTGTAAGGAAAACCCTTTCCCTAAAAATAAATAGGGCATCAACACCAGTACAGTGAGGATACTTCATCAGGGTGCAGATTTGATGCAGCTGCTATCCATATTTTCTGTATGTCCTTGGAAAGGAGCACTGGCTTAGCTCTGATGACCTGAGAATTGGGTTTCTTGTTTCCAAATGAATGAAAGCAGTAACATCAGCCTAATGGCTTTTCCTTAAGGTTTGTAGAAAGGAAACTGTGTTTCCCCTTGATTTCCTGGTCATTTGTAGGTTAAATGGATCAGGTAATAAATTACTGCCCATTCTCTTTCTAGCTCTCGCTCATTATACTCAGTTACCTTCAGACATGTCCTCTGGAATCTAGAAAATCTTGCAAGACACATTTAAGTATAAATAACAGTATAAATGTACATAAAATCATTCTTATCTATAATTCTCAGACAATGTTTATTATACTGGACTCTTTCCTTCCTATTAGTGTGTAACAGTATATATCATAGCCTTGAAGAAAAGAGATGCCACTCCTTTTTTTTATTAATATCATCAGGGTCTAAAACCATTTCTGCAAGGTAAGCCAGGCTAATAGCCATGCATTTAGTCTCTTAAAGAATTTTAACAGACAATCTGTATTCATTATTTCAGCTGGCATTGAGTGCCCGCTATGTGACAAGCTCACGTGACAGGCGAGGCATGAGACATGCGAAGATAAAAGAAATGAAATGGCTTACACTCCAACCAGGGCTCTGGCCATGAACAGAGCCTTACAAAGCTGTGTGATCACTGTGCCACTGAAGGTATGTGGAAGGCAGTAGAAGCAAACTAGGACAAGAAGGGGAAAGCTTCTCAAAGGAGTTTTTAAGGCAGGTGGGTTAAGTTGGCACAAGAAGGTAGAATGGGTTGGGGCACCTCGGTGGCTCAGTTGATTAAGCGTCCGACTTTGGCTCAGGTTATGATCTCATGACTCCTGAGCTCAAGCCCTGTGTCAGGCTTTATGCTGATAGCTCAGAGCCTAGAGCCTGCTCTGGATTCTGTGTTGCCCTCTCTCTCTCTACTCCTCCCCCACTCACGCTCTGTCTCTCTCTCTCAGATATAAATAAACATTAAAAAATAAATTTAAAAAAGAAGGTAGAATGGGTTTCCCAAGCAGACAGCAGAATACACAAAGGCTGGAGTGGGGAGGGCACAGGTTGGTATCGCTGGAGATTCAGGGAGACAAGATGGCAGGGCTGAGAGCAGAGCCAGAGGGCTGCAGAGGCCTGATTCTTGACTAGGGCCCTAAGTCGTGGGTGGCTTCCACTTCCCTCCCTCCCTAGTCTTCCTAGCAGAGCCAGCCTGTAATATTGTATTCTGACGTATCACCCTCCCCTTCCTTCCTTCCAAGTGGCGTTCTCCTGGTACCCTACATATATGCCTTATTCCTTTCCTCCCTGGGACTTTGGACAAGCAGATCCCTGTGTCCAGAGTGCTTTCTCTGCTCCTACTTGTCTTCATCAAGTCAACTCCACTCGTTCCTCAGATCTTAGCTCCAATATCTCTTCCTCATGGAAACTTCTCTGAGACCCTGTCCCAGCGCATGCATCCCATCTACATCACATGGCTCCCTGAATTTGCCCTCCTGGCTAATGTCACTCCATGGGTAGACATGGACCAGCACAATTATTTGTATCCTGCCAGTCTTCCCTAGAGGCCTGCAAGCTCCATGCCCTGTTTTGCCTGTCACTAGACTCCCAGTGGTTGACCACATTAGCACCACACTATACATTTATTAAGTCAGATTCATTAGATTAAGTAATGTAAAGATGATATAATTTTACTTTCGATCCATTCTATTGCATGACTTTCTTACATCTCACATCTGTTAGGAAATAGTTCATAAATCTTGCCATTGCATCATTAAGAATCCAAAATTGTCTCAAACACAGATGAATTATGTAGAAAGAAAGAACAATTTGACCCAAAGGGAGGTGCTTGGCTGATAAACTCATAATAACTCATACCTAGAAAAGAATCTGCTTCTGAATGCTAAAATTGGTAAAACAGAGTACTCCTGATCTGATTTTTTAAAGTACTAACTCTGTGATTAAAAGTACCTCTTTTTAGGTGTGGAATGCTTTTTCATTAAAGCCATTCTAATGATCAATATTCACTATGACAAAATTAATTTAGCTACAGATGACCAACCTCATTAGCCAATTTGTGGAACACGCAGCCCAAGACATGTTTTAACACAAGAGCTGTGTAATCATAATAATAGCTCATATTTATTGAGTGTTCACAATGTGCGAGCCCTCTGAGGCAGGTATCACTCTGAGTTTACGGGGACAGAGCCTGAGACACAACAAAGTTCAGTTACCAGCCTAATGTCAACTAGAGCCACATTCTTCACACCTAGAATGGAGCTCCATGCGCAGGGCTTGAACTCAAGACCCTGAGACAAGACCATCATCCAGCAGTCACATTGTTAATGATGAGGCTATGCTGATGAATGGCAAGGTCACTTATAAACAAATGTAGTGATTTTTAAGTCAAGGGCTCTTCTTTTCTGACAGAAATAGACACAGTTTAAAAACCAAATGGGGCACCTGGGTGGCTCAGTCGGTTGAGTGTCCGACTTCAGCTCAGGTAATGATCTCACGTTCATGGGTTTGAGCCCTGCGCCGGGCTCTGTGCTAACCACTAGGTGAGAGCCCGGAGCCCGCTTCAGAGTCTGTGTCTGCCTCTCTCTCTGTCCCTCCTCTGTTCACGCTCTGTCTCCCTCAAATAAATAAATGTAAAAAATTAAAAAAAAAAAACTTATTTACTTTTTCTCTACGAGTTTCACAGAGAACATCAGTGACCCTTTTCAAGTGTAGTCGAATATGTTACTTGGTAATGTGAAGCATGAAACTACTTCTCTGTGATTGATCACTGAATTCTACTCCTGAAAATAATACACGATATGTTAATTAACTAGAATTTAAGTAAAAACTCAAAATAAAAAATAAATAAAAATAAAATGACACTGCAGGGCAAAAAAAAAAAAAGAAAAGAAACTTTCTCTGAACATGGTTATTTTAGAAGGCTATCACTTTTTTTGTTTTTATTTTTTTATTTTTGAGAGGGAGAGGGAAAAAGAGAAACTCGCAAGCAGGCTCCAAACTGTCAGCACAGAGCCTGTTGTAGGGCTTAAGCCCATGAAGTGTGAGATCATGATCTAAGCCAAAATCAAGTCAGATGCTTAGCAGACTGAGGCACTTGGGTGCCCCAGGAGGCTGTCACATTTAATTTCAGAAGCCAATTCCTCCTAATTGGAACCTAATGTAAGTTGGCAGAGTACTATGAACTCCACTTTTCCTGGCCCGTCGTGTTGATTTGCCCCTTAAGACAGTTCCCTGAATCCCCCGTTCTGTTTAAGTGTTCAACCTCCACGGTCTACCCTTAGGGATGCCCGTTCCATGCAAGGTGCTGGAGAATCACATTGACCACAAGGAAGCGTTTTCCGGCTGCCAGAGCTGTGAGCCACACCGCACCAGGCAAGCTGGAATTGTTTATGGGGGAGCCTGTGTGAGCATTAGGTAACTCCCAACTGTTTGCTTCCTTCCCAGGGAAAAGTCCGCCCGTCAGGGACACGTGGGCTGCTGCCCACACTTACCGCCCCCGCAGTTCTCCTCATCAGAGCCATCCCTGCAGTCTTCGTCTCCATCACACTGGAAAGCGCTGGGGATACACTGTCCGCTCCTGCACTCCACCAGACCCTGGCTGTGACAAGCTGAGGAGGCCAGAATAATATTCACTGTACTGATTCATACTTCTGTCTGTGGATTGTGGAAAGGATGCCCGCTTATCAGGCATCACCAAGAAATGAAGCGATCTGACTATCTGCATGTTCCACATAAATGAATGAATGTGTCATTAATTTGTTTCATTCCAAGTGTTTTGGGAACGGAAAGTTTCCTTTCAAGGTTGTCTCTTGCCTTTTTAAACAGCGCTTACTAAAAACTAATGTTTTCTTGATGAGGGCAGCATGAGAAAATGTGTTGATAGTAGCTTTATTATGAATATAAAAGCTACAATTTATTAAAGACTTAGCACATGGCAGTAACGGTGCTAGCAGTATTATGTATCTAATCTCAAATCCTTGTAACAGACTTTCAGAGTAGATATTATCAGCCTTCTTTAGAATAAGGAAACTAAAGTCTAGAGAGGTCAGTGTCTGTCTCAAAGTCACAAGGCTGTTAAGAGCAGGTGCCGGAATGTGAAGGCAAGCTTCTCTGACTCAAAGCCCAAACATTTCATTTTATTCCACCTGACCAAATGGGCCAATGAAATGACATATGTGAAAGAACTTGCCAAGTACCCTGCACACAATAAGCACCTTATTTCAAAGCTGCTTATGACATCTGACATTTGCAAGGGATGTTCTAGTGGCCACAAACCTTCCAGTTCCTGAATGTTGTCTAAATACTATCCCTATGGTCTTTTAGAGCATCAGACACCCATTCATGTCTCACTTACTATCTAATATTAAAGCCCCGTATGCTTGAACTGAGGCTCAACACCAGATCAATATACTAGAGTACCATGTCCTTGCTTTCCTAAGATCCACTGAGATATGGTGCACTCTGTTTGACTCTGTCCGCCAACAAGGACTCAGTTCCAATTCGATTCAGAGATAGAGAAAGCTGAGCATTTTATATGTTCATTAATTTAGATGACTTTTCTTACGTCAAAATAAAAACAATGCAACCCACATTTCTATTTTCACCTCAAATAATAGGCAAATTGAATGTTCAATCTCATATGTATCAATTTGTCTGCTTTTATTAGACAGCAAAAGATGGAATAAAAACTTTAATTGGTTTGAATATGCATCAAATGCATCATATTAACTCCTACAGGTCAATACTATTCTCATTTAACATCTTGCTTCTACTATTCAAGACTGTCTACTCACCCAGAAACACAACAGCTCATAAAGTCATGATTATTATTGTGTGTTCTATGTAACTCTAGGAACAATGAAGGCTTTCTTCTCTGGAAATCTTCTCATTGCTCTCCTGCAAATGGTGCCTGAGAACATGTTTGGAAGTTCCTTCAGGGAAGCTTAATTATTCATACATAGTTTGCAGAAAAAAAAGTCCCCCAATCTTTGGGAAGAACCTCCTCTTTAACAAAGTTATAGATGCATAGAGGAGATGTGTGTCCAGTGAGACAGAAAACAGACACTGCCTGACTAGAGCAGCCAAATTAAGGTTGGAGCTCTGGGGAGACATGTGGAAGCCAGATACATGACACTATTATTGTCATCACACTGCTCAATTCTTATCTTCATAGATTAGAACCAAAGTACATCAATCTTCCCTTTGAGTGCTGGATACTATATTTGTCTAAACAGGCAGAAATGGAAAAATAAGCAAATGGAAATCTTCAGGGCACTTACAGCAATTGACCTCGTCAGACTTATCCACACAGTCATGGTCACCGTCACACACCCACTCGATTGCAATGCAGCGCCCATCTCCACAGCGATGCTCCTTTGTGGGATTACAATCTGGGGGAAACAAAAACTCATGGGGATGTAGGGAGCTGGCATGACAATGACTTAGAGCTGAATGACTCATGATTCCAGCTGAAGAGTCTGTTCCAATTGTTCCAATACCTTCCATACTTTATGTTGGGTCCGGCACAATTAAAATGCCACCTCCTATCCAAGCATGGGACCCACTGGCTACCATAACTATGGGGAAGAGCTGTCTGTTTTTCAGATGAGTAACAACTGGGCAACTTTCTCAGGGCTCAGAGGCTGTTCCTGTTTTTTGTTTTCTTTAGTTGTTGTTTTCTTTCCTTATGAAAATTTTTTATTTTACATTGGCTAAAATAAACCGAACTGTGATGTGGGTTTCACAATGTAGATAACTGTTTTGATGTATTTATGACAACTCTGCCATGTCTCTAAGAATTGTAACCTACATCTCTCTGATAAATTGGGAAGGCAAATATCTCCTGTCATCTTTCCTAATGCTAAACTTAGGCTTTCTATTAACCTATCTTAATATATAACTCATATTGGAAAAGAACTGCTGGGAGAGAAATGCAGAATATTTGTATATTTTTTCATGATCCTTTTCAGCCTAGATTTAACCTCTTCCCTAAAGTATACATTCTTAGAGGGAAAAAAAAGAGAATTAAGTAAAGTTTCTTACAGAGAGCAGACACTATGGGATTCCTTACCATGAGATATGGAAAAACCGTAATATAAATAACCCTTTAAAAGATGTGTGTGGATTCATGGATAACAGAATCGAGAATGAGGAATGATTCTGAGTATCCATTGAGAGTACCACTGTCATTGACAGACTCATGGAGTGACCATGGGTCTGAAAGGTCAGATTGCAGCAATAAAGTCAGGTACAGTATATGGAAGATGAGTGCTGAGAAAAGAAGGAAGACACAACAGATGGGACACATGCTCAGCTTGCTCATGATGGGCAGCTGGGGCAAGGACTGGTCTAAGGGAAATTTGTAATTATTACCATTACAGAGGGGCAAAGTTACCCCAAGAGCACAGACTTCATGATATCCCACTATCTTCAGAAGAATTATGTTGAGTGGTAAGACCATTCTTTTTCACACAGTAACTATATTCCCTGGTCCTCTCCACTGACCTAACTACCAAACTACACTCAAGCCCCCCCCTCCACCCCTCTCCTTCCCCCCTCCTCTTTTCTCCAGGTATCTCACTGTAAAAGGAGGTCTTGGATTAGATTATCTATAAGACCTCTCCCACCTATAAATTCTATGATGTGTACAATTAAAACTGCCTCTCATTCTCTGTCCCAAGATTACTCAGCCCCAGAAGATAATCCATGCCTACATAGTGACTTGTGGGGTGATTTGTGCATATACACATTGCCTATATTTTTATGGATACAGTCAGGGTAGCTAGACAGCTACATCTAGAAACTACCTAGTTTCTCAATATGGGGCCATTTCTGACATTTGCCACTCCAAGGTATTCCTCTGATCCTTCCCCAATATCCATTTCAATATTCTCTAATGCTGAATATTATTTCACATCATGTTCCCAGGGTACTTTCTCGTCATAGCTTGCGTTTTGGTCCATACTACAAAGTCCTCATGTCACTCAATAATACACTACCCAAAAATTCTAATGGTAATCACAGAGTCAAAAAGGTAAATAAACAAGAGGACTTTCGGTCCTTTTAATTCATGAGATGGTATTCACAACTGACTACAGCTCTTTGAGTAGTAGGTTTATTCTTTCATTTATTAAGATATAATGGACATATTACATTGTGCATATTTATGCTGAGATAAGTCAAAGAGTAAGACAAATACTGTGTGATAGCATTTATATATGGAATCTTTAAGGGGAAAAAAAAACAGCTGAATTTGTAAAAACAGAGGGTAGAATGGTGGTTACCAGGGTCTAGAGTGGGGGATGGAGAAGATGCTGTTTATAGGTATGAACATGTAATTAGTAGGTAGGTTGATTTTTTAAAAAGATAAGATCAGATTTTGTACATAAAATAAATGTGTTTGTCTAACCCAAGGTGTCACTACTGCAGAAGCTGTCCTTGCAGGGCTTGGCAATCAAATAAAGTGGGGGGAGTCTTTGGTTACATATAATTAGGGGATTTTACACATAACAAGGTATCTGTCTGCAAAGAGCTCAAAATCTAAACCAGAGAAGAAGCAGAACACTTTCAAGGAGAAAAAATTAACATATTAACATCTTGTCACTCTACTTCTTAAGCACTTCCTTATTATGACTTTAAGGAATATTACATTTGCACATAGACATGACTGAGACATGTAATTGAAAACACCTCCTCTTTCTAAAAATTAAGAGACCAACCATTTTGTAATTTAACCTACTAATCACATTAACAAACAATGAGTTAGGAATTCTGGAGTAGGCATTTCTGTCATTTTAAATGAAAATCTTTAGGGAAATAATACTACTTACCACAGTTCTGCTCATCACTCAGGTCTCCACAGTCATCATATCCATCACATACAAGGCTATAATTAAGGCACTTGCCAGTGTGACAGTGAAACAAATCCTCACTGCAATCTGCACATAAGAGAAGCCACTGGTGTGTTATCAGAGCAGAACAAAAGGTTCTCATAGTACTTCATTTAACAAAAGCACATCATGGGAGAGAAATCATAATGGTAACCAGGTCCACATCTACTGTTTTACCAGTGAGGAGACTGCACAGAGATCCAAGGTCTTGTTCAAGATCACATAACAAGTTGCTGCAGAGCCAGGACTAGGACCTTCTGGCTCCCAAGCCAATGCTTCTAACACTTTTTGAAAGTCTTTATCTGAGATCCACTTTATGTTACCTGAAAGCTTCTTTATACTCACATATGAGCACAGACTCTCAATTCACCCAAAGTTCCTAATGAAATTCATGTTCATACAGAATGAATGACTTTTAATACAGAGTGAGTAGTTATTTCATTAAAACATTTCCTTTATAATGCAAGTCTAGGGGCACCTGGGTGGCTCAGTTTGTTGAGCGTCTGACTCTAAATTTCAGCTCTCAATGTGATGATCTCACGGTTTGTGGGATCAAGTTCTATGTGGGAATCTGCACTGACAGCACAGAGCCTACTTGGAATTTTCTCTCATTTTCTTTCTCTCAGACTCTCCCCCAGTTGCACTCTCTCTCTCAAAATAAATAAATAAACTTTAAAAAATAAAATAAAATGAAAGTCTAATTTTGTCAATGATAAGCATGAACATAATGGAGAGAAAACTCATTTAGATTATAAGGTTCTTATTTTCACACAAACACCATCACTTAAATCAACTGAGTGTCTCATAACATGACCGTCCAATAACCAGTCCTGGACTAGATTATGGTGACAAGATAAGACTAAGTGATATGTTACCTCAGGGAGCTTAAAGTTTAACGTTGAAATAAGCAACATGCAAGGACTTGGACTTGGTCCTTGTACTAGATCTTGTACTTAGGTAAACCGGATACTTGGGCACCCTGGTTCTGCCATCTACTACGAGCTGTGAGAACTTGAATAACTGGTGTAGTTAAAATCTATGAGTCTGTGAACTGATTTATGAAATGGGATAAGATCAATTACTTAATAGGGTTTTGGTGAAGAGATTAATAAATATATGTAAAGTGGAGAGGGGCAAGATGGCAGAGAAGTAGGGAGCTCTGTAATTTTTGCCCACCCACATCTATCAAACTGAGAAAGACTGAAGCCACAATACTCTTAACTGCAAGAGTGATAGGAAAACACACAGAGTCCAAAAAGAAGACAGCCTCATAGGTGCCTGAGCGAGTGTGAACTAGGGAAATAAAAACGAGCCGGGGCCAGAGGCTTGGAGAGGATGGAGCCCCCTACCCCAGCCCCCACACCACAGAGCCAGGGAGAGCCTGCAGAGCCATGGAGATGTGAGGGGAAGAGAAAGAGAGATTGAAAATGCTCATATAGCTGTCTCTAGAGAAGAGAAAAACCCCAGCACTGGACAGAGAGGATACTATCATCCCATATATAACTGCTGGGCGCAAGGAGAGAAATTTATCCCCTATAGCTGGTGCATTTTCCTTTGGCTCAGTATGCCAATTCTAGGCAGAGCCAGGAGAAAGATGCTCCCCAGGACTCCCCTACTCAATCCTGGCTAGGAAGCCACCCACCTGCAACAGTACATCTCATCTTGGGCGGTAGCATTAAAGTGCATGGACTAGGATTTCAAAATGGGGAGGGGGCTTGGGAAATACAATTTGGTCATCCCATGGCACAGGGAGATGGACCCAAAAGAGAGGCTTGCAACACTTGGTTCGAGAAGGGCTTGGGGCGCCACCATTCTTCTCCCTACAACCACCAAGGTGGGGCCTCGGAGAGCAGCCCCCGAGATTTATATACACCAAACCATGCCCATCTGCACTGGGAAGCTGCCTTTTTTTTTTCTTTTTTTCCTTTTCCCCCATGGAGCCCAGGAAAGATCAACATTGATGTACTGTTGTGATTAGGTCAATTCTTGCCATTCAGATATATTTTCCCTTATCTAATTCTTATCTCTCTCCTCCACTGGTTTTATGCTTTTAGACTGTCCTTTGTCTTTTGTGGTTTCTGTCCCCCCACCTTTTTTTTCTTTTCTCATCTTTTATTTTTTTTTTCTTTCCCCATTTGGTCTGCTAGTTTGTTTGAGCTGTCTGTGCATTTGCATGCTTTTGTTCCCTTTGTGTTTGTCTGTCTGTTTTTCTTTTCAGGGCTACCTCAAAAAACAAGCCAAATTACACATGGTGGAGAGTCCCAAATATCACTGAGTAGGGAAATAAAATAACCAAAGGCACAACAAGAGTAATCAAGAGACACCATTAAAAGAACACTTCCTGAACGGACAGGCCCTGGACAGTCAATGAGCCTCCTTTAATAGAGCAATCCTAACAGGGGCAGAATGCATATGGAGCTTTAAAACTGACAAGACACAGAAAGCTAGCCAAAATGATGAAATGGAAGAACTCTCCTCTGAAAAATATCCCAAAAAGAAGTCACAGCCATAGAACTGCCAAAACAGATATAAGCAACATAACTGAGCAAGAATTAGAACAATTGTCATAAAATTAATCACTGGGCTTGAAAAAAGCATGGAAGTCATCAGAGAATCTATTGATACAAAGACTAGGAACCTTCTAAATAGCTGTGATGAGTTAAAAAAAAAAAGGCTATAAATGAGGTACATAATAAAATGGAGGTGGCCACTGCACAGATTGAAGAGGCAAAGAGGAGAACTGGTGAATTAGAAGACACAGTTATAGAAAAAGAGGAAGCCAAGAAAAAGAGAGAGAAATTGATACAGGAGCACAAAAGGAGAATTCGAGACCTGAGTGATACAATCAAATATCCGTATTATAGGAATTCCTGAATAAGAAGAAAGAGAAAAGGGTCCTGAAGGGGTGCTTGATCAAATTATAGCCAAGAACTTCCCCCAATTTGGGGAAGGAAATAGACATTGAAATCCAAGAGGCACAGAGAACTCCCTTCAGAAGTAACTTGAATTGAACTTCGGCATGACATATCATAGTGAAACTGGCAAAATATAAAGATAAAGAGAGAATTCTGAAAGCAGCTAGGGATAAAAGGGCCTTAACATACAAAGGGAAAATCTATCAGAGTGGTTACAGTATCTAACGAAACTTGGCAGACCAGAAACAAATGGCAGGAAATCTTCAATGTGACGAACAGAAAAAAATATGCAGCCAAGAATCCTTTTTCCAGCATACCTTCATTCAAAATAGAAGGATAAATAAACGTTTTCCCAAATAAACAAAAATTGAGAGAATTCATCACCACCAAACCAGCCCTACAAGAAATCCTAAGAGGGACTCTATGAGGGAAATGTTGCAAGGAATAGAATGTACCAGAGACACCACTACAAGCATTAACTCTACAGAGAACACAATGAATCTAAATCCATATTTTTCAATAATAACACTGAATGTAAATGGACTGAATGCTCCAATCTGACAACACAGGGTAGCAGAATGGATAAAAAACCAAAATCCATCTATTTTCTGTCTATAAGGGACTCATTTTAGACCTGAAGACACCTTCAGATTGAAAGTAAGGGGATGGAGAAATATCTACCATGCAACTGGAAGTCAAAAGAAAGCCTGAGGAGCCATACTTATATCGAAGAAACTGAACTTTAAAGTAAAAGCAGTAACAAAAGACGAAGAAGAACATTATATAATAATTACAGGGTCTCTACATCAGGAAGAGCTAACAATTATAAACATCTACATGCCAAATTCATGAGCACGCAAATACATAAAACAATTAGTCACAAACAGAAACAATCTTATTGACAAGAATGTGCTAACTGCAGGGAATTTTAATACTCCACTTACAGCAATGGATAGATCAACCAAAGAAAATCACTAAAGAAACAATGGACCTGAACAACACATTGGAAGAGATGGAATTGATAGATATATTTAGGGCTTTACATCCTGAGGCTAGGGAATTCACTTTCTTCTCGAGTGTGCATGGCACATTCTCCAAGATAGATCACATACAGGGGCATAAAGCAGCCCTCCATAAATTTAAACAAATTGAGATCATTCCATGCACACTTTCAGATCAAAAGTGCTTTGAAACTTGAACTCAATCACAGGAAAAAGTCTAGAATACTTCCAAAAACATAGAGGTTAAAAACCACTCTACTAAAGAATGACTGGGCCAATCAGGCAATTAGAAAAGAAACTTTAAAATATATGGAAACAAATGAAAATGAAAATACAACAATCCAAACTCCCTGGGATGCAGCAAAGGCAGCCCTAGAGGAAAGTATATTGCAATCCAGGACTATTTCAAAAAACTAGAAAAAGCTCAAATTAAAAATCTAACAGAGTACCTAAAGGAACTAGAAGAGGAGCAGCAAGAGCACCCGAAACCCAGCAGAAGAAGAGAAATACTAAAGATCAGGGCAGAAATAACAATCTAGAATAAAAAAAAAAAACAAACCAGCTGAACAGATCAATTAAACCAAGAGTTGGTTTTTTGAAAAAATAAACAAAATTGATAAATCTCCAGGCTCCTTAGAAAGAAAAGAAAGCACACCCAAATAGACAAAGTCATGGATGAAAATGGATGTATTATAACCAATCCCTCAGAGATACAAGCAATTATAATGAAATGCTCTGAAAAAGTATATGCCAACAAACTGGAAAACCTAGAAGAAATGGACAAATTCCTAAACATACTTACACTGTCAAAATTCAAACAGGAAGAGACAGAAAACCTGAACAGACCCATAACCAGTAAAGAAATGGAATCACTTATCAAAAATCTCCCAAGGAATAAGAGCCTAGAGCCAGATGGCTTCCCAGGGGAATTCTACCAGACATTTAAAGCAGAGTTAATACCCATTCTTCTCAAGCTATCCCAAAAGGAAGGAAAACTTCTAGATTTATTCTACGAAGCCAGCATCACTTTGATTCCCAAATCAGACAGAGACTCAACAAAAAAGATCTACAGGCCAATATCCTTAATGAATACAGATGCAAAAATACTCAACAAGATACTTGCAAATCGAATTCAACAGCATATAAAAATAATTATGCACCATGATCAAGTGGGATTCATTCCTGGGTTACAGGGCTGGTTCAATCAGTGTTATATATCATGCTAACAAAAGAAAAGATAAAAACCATATGATCCTGTCAATAGATGCAGAAAAAGTATTTGACAAAATACAGCATCCTTTCTTAATAAAAACTCTCAAGAAAATCAGGATAGGAGGAACTTACTTAAACTTCATAAAAGCCATTTATGAAAAGGCCACAGCTAATATCATCCTCAATGGAGACAAACTGAGAGCTTTCCCCTGAGATCAAGAACATGACAAGGATGTCCACTCTCACCACTGTTGTTACATAGTGCTGGAAGTCCAGGCATCAGCAATCAGACAACAAAAGGAAGTAAAAGGCATCCGAATTGGCAAAGAAGAAGTCAAACTTTCACTTTTCACAGATGACATGATATTGTACATGGAAAACCCAACCGACTCCATCAGAAGCCTTCTAGAACTGATCCATGAATTCAGCAAAGTCACAGGGTACAAAATCAACGTACAGAAATCGGTTGCATTTTTATACACCAAAAATGAAGCAATAGAAAGAGAAATCAAGAAACTAATCCCATTCACAACTGCACAAAAAAAAAAAAACCATAAAATACCTAGGAATAAACCTAACCAAAGATGTATAAGATCTGTATGATGAAAACTATAGACAACTTATGAAAGAAATTGAAGAAGACAAGGAAATGGAAAAATATTCCATGTTGATGGATGGGAAGAATAAACATTGTTAAAATGTCATTACTACTCAAAGCAATCTACACATTCAATGCAATCCAAGTCAAAATTGTACCAGCATTCTTCTCAAAGCTAGAACAAACTATCCTAAAATTTGTATGGAACCACAAAAGACCCTGAATAGCCAAAGTAATATTGAAGAAGAACCAAAATGGGAGGCATCACAATCTCAGACTTTAACCTCTACTACAATGCAGTCATCATCAAGACAGTATGATATTGGCACAAAAACAAATGCATAGACCAATGGAATAGAATAGAGAACCCAGAACTGGACCCACAAATGCCTGGTCAATTCATCTTTGACAAGGCAGAAAGAGTATCCTCCTTAACAGGTGGTGCTGGGAGAACTAGACAGCAACATGCAGAAGAATGAAATAGACCACTTCCTTACACCATTCACAAAAATAAACTCAAAATGGATGAAGGGCCTAAACGTGAGACAGGAAACCATCAAAACTGTAGAGGAGAACGCAGGAAACAGCCTCCTCAACCTCAACCACAGCAACTTCCTACTTGACACATACCCAAAGCAAGGGAATCAAGAGAAAAAATGAACTATCGGGACCTCATCAAGATAAAAAGCTTCTGGGGCACCTGGGTGGCTCAGTTGGTTAAGTGTCTGACTTCGGCTCAGGTCAAGATCTCATAGTTTGTGAGTTCAAGCCCTCCATTGGGCTCTGTGCTAACAGCTCAGAGCCTGGAGCCTGCTTCAGATTCTGTCTCCCTCTTTCTGCCCCTCCCCAGTTCATGCTCTGTCTGTCTCTCTGTGTCTCTGTCCCTTTTTCTTGTTGTCTCTCAAAAATAAATAAACATTAAAAACATTTTTAAAAAGATAAAAAGCTTCTGCACTGCAAAGGAAACAATCAAGAAAACTAAGGCAACCAACGAAATGGGAAAAGAAAGTTGCAAATGGCATATCGGATAAAGGGCTAGTATTCAAAATCTATAAGGAACTCACTAAACTCCTCACCCACAAAACAAATAATCCAATGAAGAAATGGGCAGAAGACATGAAGAGACACTTCTCCAAAGAGGACATCCAGATGGCCAACAGACATATGAAACAATGCCCAGCGTCACTCATTATCAGGGAAATACAAATAAAAACCACACCTCATGCCAGTCAGAGTGGCTAAAATGAACAAATCAAGAGACTACAGATGCTGGCGAAGATGTGGAGAAATGAGCACCCTCCTACATTGATGGTGGGAATGTAAACTGGTACAGCTACTGTGGAAAACTGTGTGGAGATTCCTCAAAAAATTATCAATAGAACTCCACTATGACCCAGCAATAGCACTGCTGGGGATTCACCCAAGAGATATAGAAGTGCTGATGCATAGGGACACAATGTACCCCAATGTTCATAGCAGCACTTTCAACAATAGCCAAATCATGGGAAGAGCCTAAATGTCCATCAACTGATGAATGGATCGAGAAGTTGTGGTTTATGTATACAATGCAATACTACATGCCAATGAGAAAAAATGAAATCTGGCCATTCACGGCAACATGGATGGACCTCGAGTGTCTCATGCTAAGCAAAGTAAGTCAGGCAGAGAAGGACAGATACCATATGTTTGCACTCATAGGTCTAACAGGAGAAACCTAACAGAGGACCATGGGGAGGGGGAGAGGGGAAAAGAGTAAGGGAGAGAGAGGGAGGCAAATCCTGAGAGACTCTTGAATACTGAAAACAAACTGAGGGCTGACAGGGGAGGGGGAGGGAGGAAGGGGGTTGATGGTCATGTAAAGGGGCACTTGTGGGGAAGAGCACTGGGTGTTATATGGAAATCAATTTGATAATAAAGTATAATAAAAATGTATAAGGTAAATTAATATGTGTAAGATGCCAACACAATTCAATGGAAGAATAATACTCTTCAAAAATTGGTGTTGGTACAATTGCAAAACTGAAGTCTAGCTTTTATCTCAAACTGTACAAAAAATTATCTCAAAGTTGATCACAGACTTCAATGTAATAGCTAGAATAATCATGTTTCTAGAAAACAAAAACAGGAAAAAAGTCTTTTTGACCTTGGAAGAATTCGTAGGTATAATAAATTCTTAAATATAATTTAAAAAGTGCAAGCCATTACAAAAATAATAATAAATGGACTTCATTGAAGGTAAAAACACTTGTGCTTCAAAAGATATGACTAAGAAAATGAAAAACAAACCACATACTGGAATAAATAGTAGCAAGTCATATATCAGATAAAGGACTTTCATCCAGAATACATATAGAATTTCTAGACTCACTAATAAGACAACCCAATTTCAAATATGTGAAAGAATTGAATAGAAAATCTTCACAAAAGACACACCAAGGAGATAAAAAAAAGTGCTCAATATAACTGCTAGGGATTTATCCAAGGGATACAGAAGTGCTGACGCATAGGGGCACAATGTACCCCAATGTTCATAGCAGCACTTTCAACAATAGCCAAATCATGGAAAGAGCCTAAATGTCCATCACCTGATGAGTGGATCAAGAAGATGTGGTTTATGTATACAATGGAAAACTACATGGCAATGAGAAAGAATGAAATCTGGCCATTTGTAGGAAAGTGGATGGACCTCGAGGGTGTCATGCTAAGCGAAATAAGTCAGGCATAGAAGGACAGATACCATATGTTTGCACTCATAAGTGGAACAACAGGGACTTAACAGAGGACCATGGGGAGGGGAAGGGGGAAAGAGAGTTGGGGAGTGGGAGGGAGGCAAGCCATGAGAGATTCTTGAATACTGGGAACAAACTGAGGGCTGATGAGGCAGGAGGAGAGGGGAAGGGGGGTGACGGGCATGGAGGAGGGTATGTGTAGGGAAGAGCATTGGGTATTACAGGGAACCAACTTGACAATAAAGTATAAAAGAAAAAAATAAAAAGCTTTGGCTTCATATTTAAAGTGTGATGAATAAATGTGAATTTATCTGTTAAAATAAAATATTCAACTATGGTATGTAAAAAAAGTGCTCAATATAATTAGTCATTAGGGAAATGCAAATTAAAACCACCATAATATACTATTACATATCCCCTAAGATGGTAATGATAATAATAATAATAATAATAATAATAATAATAAACAGAAAATACCAAATATTGGCTATGATTTTGAGAAACTGAAGCTTTCACATATAGTTGATGGGGATGTAGAATAATAATGCTACATTAGAAAGCCATATGGCAATTTTTTATAAAGTTAACTATAACCTTATCATATGACTCATGATTTCCATCCTTAGAAATCTACCCAAGAGAAATGAAACATACGTCCACACAAAGACTTATATGTAAATGTCTATGGTAGCATTATTTATAATAGCCAAACACTGGAAACAATCCAAACACTTACCAGCTGGTGAATGAATAATCATAATATAGAATACGCAAATGATGAAATACTATCCAGCATTTAAAAATATCGTACTATTGATACATGTGACAGCACAGATGAATCTCAACAACATTATGCTAAATAAAAGAATTCAGATACAAAGACTACATATTGTACAGCCCATTTATGAAATTCCCAGAAAAAGAAAACTTATGGAGACAGAGATCAGAGCAGTGGTTACCTGTGGCTGAAGGGGTGAAAACGGAGACTGACAAAAATGGGTGGGAGGGAAATCTGAGGGGAGATGAAGTGGATTGTGGTGGCAGTCACCCAACTCCATCAATTTACTAAAAATCAATGGGATAACATATGGTGTGGAAATTGCACCTCAATAAAGTTATAAAAACATTTTAAATCTATATGTGTAAAGAAGCTTGCATTTAATAGAAATGAGATTTCTTAAAAGTATCTTCTCTTAGTTAAAGTGAATTAAGTTCAAAATACAGGTTCTTTTTTAAAATTTTTTAAATGTTTACTTTTGAGAAAGAGAGAGACAGAGTGTGAGCAGGGGAGAGGGAGAGAGAGGGAGACACATAATCAGAAGCAGGCTCTATGCTCTGAGCTGTCAGCACAGAACCCAGCACAGGGCTCAAACTCACAGACCATGAGATTATGACCTGAGCTGAAGTCGGATGCTTAACCAACTGAGCCACCCAGGTGTCCCCAAAATACAGATTCTTAAGGCTGGAAGGGGATCATGGAAGACAGACTTTCAGGAGAATGGATGGAACGAAAGCTTCAGTATGTTTCAAGTAGAAGGAACAGCAAAACAAAGGGGACACATTTGAGGACAATTCTCCTTGACTGATGAAGACCAAGAATCCAATTGTCTCCTAAATTCTGGCTGATTGTTTCTCCTCAGTCATCCGTCTGCATCTCACATGACCGGTGGTGAGCACCTTTTCACTGGAAACATCCCAGACACTATAATTCCTTACCAAAATTCTCGGGCATTGATCAATTAAACTGTTAGCCGCATGTATCAAAATATTATTCTTGTTACTCACATGAATTATACATTTCTACTTCATGAAGCATCCTTCAAAGAAGCTACTTAAATACTTGTAGAATCACATCATTTTAAAAATGTAATGTGCAAAAAAATAAATAAATAAAAATAAAAATGTAATGTGTCTTAGGGACCATCTGTTCAGTGCCTACATTAAGAGGGCGTGTGTATGTCCAACACACACACATGTGCTTACACGTATGCTTACATATTCTCACACACAGAACTCTGTAAGTGCTTCTTATTTTTTTATTTTCTCCAGCCTGAATAATTATAATAACAAAGATGACCATCATAAGGGAAAATAAAGAACTAAAAAGAGTTCCCAGTTTTCACATGGACAGTACTATTTCCTCCCATTCAGCAGAGGGCACTCAATCCCCACCCTGCACCCCACACTGGGTGTAACCACCACACACGTGCTGAGTCCAGAAACGTTACAAACTTCGGTTCTCCTGCCCAGCCTGCGAAGTTAGGGAATTTGTGCATAAAATATATATATTTCCTTAGGAAGTTTGAAAAGGGTTTTCGTATTACTGTTTTGTTTGTTATTTTATCTAAATTACTCTTGTAGGAGGTTTTCAATCAGTATGCTTAGAATCAGCAATACCCAGGGGTCTCAACTTGACCACCAGTGCAAAAATATTCGCATTCCCCAGAGGAGAGAGCAGAGTGGACGGGGTGACATGTTTTAAACCATATGAGTCATTTTCTTTTTTCTAAGCAGTACATCTTACTTTTTTTTTTTTTTTTGATGGTAAGACTGGGGAATCAAATACTTCTTTTAGAAACTGATTAACTTTGGAACACATCAAAAATTTCCAATGATTCATGCACCCCTTCTGTGAGGCCCATTCTAAAAATGTTGGCGGTGCATATTAAAACCCCTTATTGTAGAGATTTCTTAAATTAATGTGGCCATTTATGAGGTTATTTCATAAAAATAAACATTTATTTCATAAATGGAGATGACTCAAGCATTTTTTTAAATTTCTCATTATTCACACAGGTGCAGATTCAACTTTTCACTGTTTGTTATGACTTACTGGTTAGAAGCCATTTTCAGAGGTTAGATACAAAATTAGCTGAATTCGGAAAACAGCTTGTTACCTCCCTGAGGTCTGTGTGATTAGTAAACACACAAAACCTTAACCAGCAGCACCACGCAGCCAGAAATACATAGCAAATATCCAAATTCACAGTGCCTCCTTTTATTGGTATAAATGTTTATTTGGACTGAAAAGAGATGTTGTCAGCACAGTTTGGGGCCAACAAATAAAAATGTTCAAAAGCTTCTTGCAATGATTTTCTTGCTCATTGTACAAGCATAATTTTACATAACCTAAGGTAGATGTTTTTCTAGATACAGATATTTTTTTCTTCATGAGTACCTGATACAAAATGTTACTTCTGAAGTTCCTGCATGTGGATATTTATTTCAGTTTGGCATCTTATGCTGTTAACTTTCGTCCCTCAAAATCGTCATTAAATTAAGGCAGGAAACTAAGGAACAGGAAAGCTTTTATCAAGAGCTTCATTCATTTTTCTCAGTCTCTACGAGTTTATAAACATAATTATGTTGCCTCAGCTCAAGATTCAGGAATGGATGCTCTATTTCTACCCACAAGCACCCTCATTTTGAGATGACCAGAGAGATTAAATGGTTTGCCTGCAGTTGCCCAGCTCATTATGGTCACCCAGGCTTCTTGACTCCTGGGGTTTCTGACTATTGACTTCTAGCTCTAAAGGATTTCTCAACAGCAGTACTACTGACAAATTGGAGTGGGTGATTCTTTGTGGTGGAGACTATCCTGTGCATTGTAGGATGCTGACCAGCACTCTGACCTCTACCCACTAAATGCCATAGCACCTCCTCCAAATTCCACACTCATGACAATCAAATATGTCTCCAAACATTGAAAAATGTCCCCCCAGGGGGTGGGGCAAAACTGCCCTCACTTGAGAACCACTGAACTAGACTTTCCAAACATTACCTGTGTCCCAGGCCTGGTTTCAGTCCCATCTTTCCATCAGCTTTCTCCACATTAATCTTATTCCTCGCGGTCCTGCGCTTGTCTATAGTCATAGAACCTACGGTCCCTGCCTTTTTGTTTACACCAGTCTTCTCCTTTGTGACATCTCCTATTCTATTGCTCTAAAGTACCGTATTCAATGATCTCCGTGTTCATTCGTTATTTCTCAGATTAGACTCAAAGACTTCTGAAGAAAGAAACCATGTCTTAACGATCTTATACTTCCTGGGTGTCTAGAACATGCTTCACACATAGCAGGAACTCAAGGACTATATTTGTGTAATCCGATTGCTACTAAACAAAAGTGAATTTTCCAGACTTCTGAAGCTTCCTCCTTCAGTGTACAGTGTAATATTTTTTGTCATTTTGATGGAAATAGTTTTAATATTTACTTGCATCCCTGCCTTTTAGTAAAAAGAATATGGTAAATGCAGTCATTTTGGGTGATTCAGAAACATCATCTGGAATGCTCATTTTTATTTTGTGCCTCTTTTCTAAAATAGTTCATGTGGTGCTGGTTTTAAAATTGTGGTGGATGTTTTAGTGTTTCTGTCTCCTCTTTAGTGTACCCCCCGACCTTTCTGAGCTGCCTTCACAACTTCAGTGACCATCCTTTACACCTTGGAGGTGAGAGGTGCTAGGCAGAGGTGCTAGGCAGAGGCGGAGGTGAGGTAGGGGGGAGGGAGGGAGGAGAACAAAGATGTGGTGAATAAAACAGCAATAACCACAATAACAACCATAAATCCTACCACCCTTTAAGAGTTACTGCATGCCAGACAGACAATGGTCTATGTGCTTTATAGCCACAGGTTTGTTATTCTGCACAACAGTTCTAGAGATAGTTACTGTTATTGTTTCCATTTCACTGGTGAGGGCACTGAGGCCCAGAGAGATTGAGGGACCTCCCCAAGTTCACAGAAGCAGGAAATGGCAAAGCAGAGAGAGCACCCAGGCAGCCTGACTCAAGAACTTCCACAAGTAATCCCTACATATTGTGATAGTACAATTATACTTAGAATAAGTAGTTAACACAGCACAATTAGTATATAGTATAGCTTATAGTATAATTATACTAAAATGTAAGTCAAACATTTTGACTCCAAATTCCAAGCAAATGATTTCCCAAAGTATTTGACAGTGGTTTTTATTTTAATTTTTTTAATGTTTTATTTATTTTTGATACAGAGGGAGACAGAGCATGAGAGGGGGAGGGGCAGAGAGAGGAGACACAGAACTGGAAGCAGGCTCCAGGCTCTGAGCTAGCTGTCAGCACAGAGCCTGATGCAGGGCTTGAACCCACGAATGTGAGATCTGACCTGAGCTGAAGCCGGAGGCTTAACCGACTGAGCCACCCAGGCGCCCCTTGACAGTGGTTTTATGTGGCATAAGTGTGCATGGACTTTGTGGCAGCTATTTTCCCTTTTGACAATCGTTTTTCTCAGCTTTCTTATTCATTTGCTAAGCTCTAGTTATGTACCAGACACTGTTCTAGAGCTGGTTATGCAATCAAAAGGTCATAGAATGTGAGCAACAAGAGTCACCAGAAACCCTCTAGTCCAGTGGTTTCAAATCTGGCTGTTTCACAAAAGTGCTGCTGGGTCCGCCTCCGGACCAACTGAGTTAGGATCCCTGCAGGTGGGGCTCTCTGTAGGAACTAAAGTGTAGCCAGCCTCAATGGCAAAGAAAATCAGGAACAGAAAGGGAGCCTGCCCAAAGTCACAGAGTTAGAAATTTCTAAAAGAAACCTCTCCTTAGTTTTTGAAAACTTTTTCACTACCCCACTAAAATTATTCCAGATGGTTGGAAACCCATTGATTCTACAAATGCTTAGGAAGAGACTAAAGAACATGACAAAGTTAGTTAGTGGAGAAAGTCTGTAAGCAGTCCCAGATACCTGGCATGCCGGTGTAATAGATAATTAACACCCGAAGTACAATAGAACATCCAAAATAAACATTTTCCTGTCATGTAAGGGATCAGAATATAATTGTTCACCAGGTCTGAACTTATATGGACAAGGGCAAGCCAAAGGCAGCACACTTTGGGGAAAACAGTTAGATTTGGACCCACTCAAGGTTGGATTCAGACACATAGATCAATGGAACAGGATAGCAGCCCAGAAATAAACCCACGCTTATATGGTCAATTAATCTACAACAAAGGAGGCAAGGAATTATAATGGGGAAAGACAGTCTCTTCAATAAATGGTATTGAAAAAACTGAACAGCCACAAGCAAAAGAGTGAAACAAAACCACTTTCTTACACCATACACAAAAATGAACTCAAAATGGATGAAAGACCTAAACGTGAGACCTGAAACCACAAAACTCCTAAAAGAAAATACAGGCAGTGATGTCTTGGACATTAGCCTTAGCAACATATTTATGGACAGGTTTCCTTGGGCAAAAGAAACAAAAGTGAAAGTAAACTATTGAGACTGCACCAAATAGACAGTTTTTGCACAGCGAAGGAAACCATCAACAAAACAAAATGGCAACTTTTAGAGTGGGAGAAGATATTTGCAAATGATATGTCCAATAAAGAGTTAATATCTAAAATGTATAAAGAATTCATACAACTCAATACCAAAAAACTCCAAATAATCTGAAAAAAAGTGGGCAAAGGACCTGAATAGACATTTTTCCAAGGAAGACATACAAATGGCCAACAGACACATGGTAAGATGCTCCACATCATTCATCATCAGGGAAATGCAAATCAAAACCACAATGAGGTAACCTCACACCCTTCAGAATAGCTAGTTCCTAAAAGACAAGAAATAACAAGTGTTAGTGAGGATATGGAGAAAAAGGAACCTTTGTACCCTGTTGATGGAAATGTAAATTGGTTCAATTACTGTAGGAAACACTATGGAGGTTCCTCAAAAAAATTAAAAATAAAAATATCATATGATCCAGTAATTCTACTACTGGGTATTTACTCCCCCCAAAATGAAAAGAGGAATTCAAAAAGATATATGCATCCTTACGGTTAGTGAGGTATTATTTACAATAGGCAAGATGTGGAAGCAACCTAAATGTCCATTAATAGATGAATGGATAAAGAAGATGGTGTGTGTGTGTGTGTGTGTGTGTAATGGACTATCTGGGGTCATAGAAAAGAATGAGATCTTGTCATTTGTGACAAATGGGTGGACCTTGAGGGCATTGTGCTAAGTGAAATAAGTCAGAGAAGGACAAATATGATGGACGCATATATTATACATGTATATACATTGTATACACATTATAATTTCATGTATAAATGGAATCTAGAAAACAAAAATAGAAGCAGACTCATAAATACAAAGGAAAAATTGATGATTGCCAGAGGGAAGGGGGTTGGGGGATGGGTGAAATAAGTGAAGGGGATTAAGAGATACAAACTTCCAGTTATAAAATAAATACATCATGGGGATGAAAAGTACAGCATAGGAAATATAGTCACTAATACTGTAAGGTGACCGATGGGACGACCCTTGTGATGAGATTTAGCAATGTGCAGACTTGTTGAATCGCTATGTTGACACCTAAAATGAATATAACATTGTGTGTCAACTATACTTCAATAGAAACAAACAAATAATAGAGACCCAGGTTTAAATCTAGCACCACTGGCAAACTCGTTCATCACTCTCAACCTCAGCTCTGCATCTGTACAAAAGGGGATAGTACCTCCTCTGCTAAAAATTCGATCACATCATGTAAATAAATGTTACCGGCGTAGTTGATTCGCAGAGAGGAGTCCTCCTCCTCCTCCTGTACCTGCCAGCACCCTGGGAACCGGCACATCCTTCTTCTCCTCATCAGGAATGTGCAGCAAAACCGTGTTCTCCCCTCAGGGGTACGTAGGCTGCATTCACACTCTGACCTGCATCCATGCCCTATTTCAGACTTACACTCTGCCTTCACCACACGGTGGTGACAGTGGGAGGGTGACACCCTCAACCAATGCACTGAAACGCCACAAGCACTAAATGTTAAAACCCAGAATCAAATGTCCTTGTAAGTTCGGAAAAAATTACATGCAAAGCTTTCAGTGTCTAACTAAGCATTTTCATAGACAAATATTCTGAAGGGATGTATTTTATTTCCTCAACTGACCCAACTACATGGGTTTTTAAGTATGTTCATGAGGAAAGCCCATCTTTTCCTTCATAACTCTTCAGTTTCCAGGATATTGCTATATACCTTATAGAACAGTAATACTTTCCTTGCTCCATCTCTGGGAAAATTTACTCCTTCAGAATCAATTTTAACCAGCGCAGCAGAAAGCTCTTACTGTTGTAAATGCAATGCTCACTGCAATGGAGGAACAAAATGATGGGCCAGTAGACGCCCACCACTTGGGGGCAGAGGCACATGCAGAGTTTTAATGGTGACCACATGGCCATATTGGGAGATAAGGAAAGATGCCACCACAATTCCCATAAATTGGATATAATGCTATTGAATCATTTTAAATTCCCCACTGTGGGTGCTCTAAAAAATATTTCCTCCTAAGCCTACAGCAATACTCCCAAATATAAGTACACATCCTATGAACATGTTTTTCATATAAAATCATGTCCCATAGTTTTCTCTGAACAGAAAATTCCAAACGATAAAAACAAATGTCATGGTAAAAACATTTCCAAAATATGGGTGGCATATGTGAAGTTCCACAGGACGCTAGATATTACACAAAATAAAAGAATGCATGAATAATAAAGAAATAAAGGTGGGTGTATATATGAACAGATAGTTTTGAGGAAACACCAAGTTAAGAAAAATTAATAATTCTTATGTATTTATTTAATGTTTATTATTCTGAGAGAAAGGGAGAGACAGAGCATGATCTCAGCTGTCAGCACAGAGCCCGACACAGGGTTCGAACTCACGAACCATGAGATCATGACCTGAGCCAAAGTCGAATGCTCAAACTGACTGAGCCACCCAGGTGCCCCAATAAGTCTTTTTTTAACTGCATTTCTCAGAACTTGCAATGTGTATGTGTGGCAACTCTGTAAAAAGTAGATTTGACGGAATGTCTCAAATTTATGTTTTTCTCAAGCAGTTTTCAAGACTGAGCAGCTATGGAACATGAGTTAGGGAAACACTGACCTGAAATATTACCATAATATACTGCCTTCAATACTTATGGTAAATAAGAATCCTAACCCCTCAGAGAAAGAAGAGGTGGTCCACTTGACAAAGACACCACAAGAACCTCTCAATTAAGGTCAACGGGCCTCATACAGCCTCGACAGTTTCTACAGGGAGTAAAATACACAGTGTTTCCTGTGGTAACTTTTGCTGATCATATAACCATTAAAAAGCAAGAAATTAGAACTACATATGGTTCTGCCTTGGATGCAAATCCTGCAATGTAATACTGAGACTAATTTTTCCTTTTTATCTGTTGCATAAGTGCAAAACAACTTGAAAGCTGAATATATATATATATGTGTATATATATATGTGTGTGTGTATATGTGTGTGTGTATGTGTGTGTGTGTGTGTGTGTGTGTGTGTGTGTGTGTGTATAATGGAACAAAATGTTTATGTTCTCCCAAAATGTGTATGTTAAAGCCCTAACCCCCAAATAACTGTATTTGGAGACAGGACCTGTAAGAAGGTGATAAAGCTTAGATGAGGCTATACAGGTGGGGCCCTATCTAATGGTAAGTATCCTTACAAGGAAAGGATGAGGTACCGGAGCCCTCTCTCCCGCCCTCTCCCCCTCCCTCTCTGCTTCCTGACAGGTTTGGCAGGCTTGGGGAGAGGAGCTGCTGGCTGCTCTCTGCCTGCTGCGGGAAGCGCGGCATTTGCCCTGGCCACCCTCTGCCGGCTGCTGGCTCTCTAGAAGCACTGTCATCTGCTCCGCAGCATCTCTCCGCCCTACAGGAGGTTCTCTCCCCCCCCCCCCCAAACACATCAGAGACTGCTGTCCCATATAAGGCCCAGTCCTTTGTTCTCCTGTGCGACTTCCCTGGCCCATCCTGTCCCGGCCAGGGAACTCGCCCAAAAGCGTTCCCAATAAAGGCCTTTTACATTTATTTCTGACTCTGTAATAAAGGGTGCTCTGATCTCTTTTCCCGGTCTCTCTGTTTTGTGACTTTTTCACTACTACTCCGATTTTAACCTTACACGTCTGAAGAGGTCACCTGAGCACAGAAGACGCTGGAAGCTGCCTGCAAGCCAGGAGAACTCTCACCAGAAACTGCCCCTTGTTGGCCTTGATCTTAGACTCTCCAGCCTCCAGAACTATGCGGTGTGCGGTAGTTTGTATGGCAGGCCTAGCAGGCAGCTACGGTGTTAGACAAGCCACCCACCAACCCAATCAAAACGACCAATCAAATCACCAGCAAACTAGACTGACGATGTTTATGGCTGAATCTATCAGCGCATGGATCCAAAACAGGGAACACCATGGTCTCTCTCCAAGGTTCCGAGAAAGCCTAAACAAGCAAGAGGTTTTGCATCTGCTGGACCCAGAATGCGAAGCACGGCAAGAGTGAAAATTTTCCCTATTGAAAAGATCCTTTTCCAAAAAGCTGACCTCGATACTCATCACACTTTAGAAACAAAACCAAAATCCTCCCCCAACCCAAATGAACAATTGTGAGCACGTGCTGCGAACGAGGCCCCCGGCCCTGAGCCTGTCCACTGCGGCCTCCAGCTCCTGACGGCTGAAGGCGGCAGGCCTCGCCCACTCTAGGAAGGCCAACCCGAGGTGGGCTTCGCCAGACCGGTGGTCGCCAGGCCCTGACGTCGGAACGGCTGCGGCCCCGCCGCCCGCACGCCCCCCGCAGCCCCGCGCCTACTGCAGTGCGCCTCGTCGCTCCAGTCGTTACAGTCGTTGCGGCCGTTGCAGCGCAGCTTCCCGGGCACGCAGATGCCGCTGGTGCACAGAAAGCTCTCGCCCGCTCCGCACAGCGCTGAAACGCAAGAGCAGGAAACAGCGTCAGAACGAGGTTGGTTCCTTGGACAGCGGGAGAAAGAAAGAGCAGAGGGGAAACCTTCTTCCCGTGCTCTTCAACGGGTTTGTTTCCACGTCCCCTCACGCGTTTCCTGGGGCCCTCTAGAACGTGAATGGTGAAATTAGCTGGGGACAGTACAAAGGGTGTTTGCCAGAGAAACGCAAAAGAAAATCCAACCGCTAGGCTGGCGGGTGAGAGGGTCCATGTTCAGAGCACACATGAGGGGAGCCTTATCAATTGCACAACTTATGGGGGGGGGATCCAAATGTGAGTATTTTCCTTAATAACTCCAAATGATATAAAAATGAAGTGCCGTTAGTTGAACACACATTAAAAAGCAACAACACCCCTCTCCTACATTGCTACATGGGGCGCCTGGGTGGCTCAGCCGTAGAGTGTGGGACTTCAGTTCCGGTCATGATCTCAGGGTTGGGGAGTTGAACCCAGACATCTTGGGCTCTGTGCTGATACTCAGAGCCTGGAGCCTGCTTCCGATTCTGTGTCTCCCTCTCTCTCTGCCCCTCCCCTGCTCGTGTTCGGCCTCTCTCACTCTCTCAAAAATGAACATTTAAAAAAATTAAAATGCTACCCAATGTTGCACAGTAAAGTCATAGTAAAAAGGATCAGTTGCTGTGTGCTTGCACCAGGCCTACAGACACCCTGCCCTGTAGTGAAATATATTTACTTGCCTTAAAGGAATGCCTTAAATATATCAGACTCTATCTTGCCATAAGGAATGTGAAACATTACCTAATATTATTTTCATTCTTTCCTTCAGCATGGTTACATTTTCACATATTGTTGCTTTTAGTATTACGGGCTCTTTTTTTAATCGAAATTCAACAAATATTCAATTGTGTCAAAATTACAGGAGACAGGAGGAAGATAAAAACCTAGAGAGATTTTTCTTAAGGAAAATCATTAACAAAAGGAAAAATCAGTGCCTTTTCAGAATAAAATGGGGGTTAAAATATACTTCAAATATTTGGTAATGTGCATCAAATGCCCTTTAAAGCATGAGCTTTAACCAAGTACCTTATGTTTTGGTCTTCATACAAAGGAAATCACTATAAATAAGTGCACGTTTTGACTTTTAAGGCTCTTCATACCATCATAATTTATAAAGAGGAAATGACAGAATAAGAACCATGCAATAGTAGGAGGCTAGTTAAATAAATTTTGTTACCTTCATAATAAGAAATACTGCCATTGTAAAGAATACTGCAGAAAATATTCGATGTCTTGTGAGAAAGTTCAAGGTAATTTAAGTGGAAAAAATACCATTTGGTATGGAAAAAAGCAAAACACCATTTGGCCTAGAAAGAAGTATATCTACGGTTACTGTGATTCTCCCCCAGTATTAGGATTAAAAGTAATTTTTATTTTCTTCATTTTATTTTGCTCTGTATTTTACAACTGTCCTTATAAGGATGGCGTCTGTTCTTATTCAAGTATCACTGGCACATGATGTTATATTAGTTTCAGGTATACAGCATAATAATTCAGTATTTGTATATGCAGCCAAATGATCACTTCAGTCATTTCTAGTTATATCCATCACCAGTGGAAGCTACCAATTTTTTCTCTTGTGATGACGCCTTTTAAGATTCACTCTCTTGGCAACTTGCAAATATGCACTACAATGTTATGACTGCTGTATATCGCATCCCCATGACTTACCTTGTCACTAAGTTTCTTCCTCTTGACCCCCACTCACTCCCATTTCATTCACACCCAACCACCCTCCCCCCTAGAAACCACCATTCTGTTCTCTGTACCTACGTGTTTTGTCTTGTCTTCTTCGTTCCTTGGTTTTGTTTCTTTAGATTCCACATGTCAGTGAGATTGTATGGTATTTGTCTCTCTCTGAATTACTTCACTTAGCATAATCCCTTCAAGGTCCACCCATTTTGTCACAAATGGCAAAATCATGTTCTTTTTTTTTTCGGTGAGTAGTATTCCTTTGTGTATAGCGTATACACACATATACATACCACATTTTCTTTATCCTTCCATCTATTGGTAGAAACTTAGATTGTTTGCATATCTTGGCTTTTGTACATAAATAAATAAATAATGCTGCAGCGAACATCGGGGTGCATATATCTTTTCAATGTAGTGTTTTCCCTTCAGAAGTGGAATTACTAGATCATGTGGTAGTTCCATTTTTAATTTTTGGAGGAACTTCCGTATTATTTTCCATAATGGCTGCACCAACTTACATTTGTACCAAAAGTGCATGAGGGTTCCCTTTTCTCCATGTCCTTGTCAACGTTTTCTATTTCTTGTCTTTTTGATAATAACCATTCTAACAGCTGTGAAATGATATTTCATAGTGCTTTTGATTTGCATTTCCTTCATGATCAGCGGTGAGCATCTTTTCATATGCCTGTTGGCCAACTGTATGTCTTCTTTGGGAAAATGTCTATTCAGATCTTCTACCCATTTTAAAAATCAGATTGTGTTTTGTTATTGTTTTGCTGTAGAGTTGTATGAGTTCTTTATATATTTTAGATATTGATACCTTATCAGATACACCATTTGAAAATATCTTGTCCCATTAGTAGCTTGCCTTTTCATGTTGTTGATGGTTTCTTTGGCTGTGCAGAAGGGTTTTAGTTTCAAATAGTTCCACTTGCTTTTGTTGCCTTTGTTTTTGGAATTTGATCCAAAAATTCATCACTAAGACTGATATGAAGGAGCTTTCCACCTATGTTTCCTGTAAATCCTATGGTTTCTGGTCTTACATTCTAGTCTTTAATCCATTTTGAGTTTTTATGTATGGTGTAAGATAGTGGTCCAGTTTCATTCTTTAGCAACACCATTTGTTAAAGAGTGTGTCCTTTCCTGGTTTATATTCTTGCCTCTTTTGTTGTAAACTAACTGACCATATATGCATGAGTTTATTTCTGGGCTCTCTATTCTCTATTCTGTTCCATTGATCCATGTGTCTGTTTTTATGCCTATACTATACTGTTTTGATTACTACAGCTTTGTAATATAGTTTGAAATCAGGGAGCATAATACTTCCAGTTTCATTCTTTTTTCTCAAGATGCTTTTGCTGTTCAGGATCTTTATACAGATTTTAGAATTGTTGTATTTCTGTGAAAAATGTCATGGATTTTTGCATTTATGTTCCGCAGAGATATTGGCCTATTGTTTTCTTGTTTCTTTTCTTCCTTGCTTTCTTGTAGTATCCTTATCTGGTTTTGGTATCAGGGTAATGCTTTGTGAAATGAGTTAGGTAGTGTCCTTTCCTCTTCAACGTTTTGGAAGAGTTTGAAAAGGATATATGTTAAATCTTCAAATGTTTGGTAGAATTCACGAGTGAAGCCATCTGGTCCTGGACTTGTTTGTTGTTAGGAGGTTTTTGATTACTGATTCATCTCCTTACCAGCAATTGGTCTATTTGTATTTTTTATTCAATCTTGGAAGATTATATGCTTCTAGGAACCTATCCATTTCTTGGTTATCCAATTTTCTGGCATAGAATTATTTGTAGTTTCTCAAGATGTTTTAATTTCTGTGGTATCAGTTGTAACTTCTCCTCTTCCATTTCTAATTTTATTTGAGCTCTCTTTTTTTTTCTTGGTGAGTGTAAAGATTTTTAAATGTTGTTTGCCTTTTCAAAGTTCAAGCTTTCAGTTATAAGCTCAAGTTACTTAGTTACTGTTATCTGCTTTTTTTGAATTTTTGTAATGTTTATTTATTTTGAGAGAGGCAGACAGACAGAGACAGAGCATGAAGAGGGGAGGAGCAGAGAGAGAGGGAGATAGAATCTGAATCAGACTCCAGGCTCTGAGCTTTTAGCACAGAGCCTGATGCAGGGCTTGAACTCGAAACTGTGAGATCATGACCTGAGCCACCAGGCACCCCTACAATTATCATTTTTACTCATTTTTCATTTATTTCTGCTTTGATCTTTGTTATTTCCTTACTTCTACTAACTTTAAGCTTTGTTTCTTTATCTATTTCTTGTTCTTTAGGTATAAGTCAGATTGTTATTTGGTATTTTTCGCGTTGCTTGTGGCAGGCCCCTATTGCTATGAACTTCCCTCTTAGAAACTGCTTTTATTACATCTCAAAGATTTGTATTTCTACATTTATTGTCTCAAGATATTTTTTGATTTCTCCTTTGATCTTGTCATTGATTCATTATATATTTATGTATATATTTATGTGGGGTTATTTATCTCCACATATTTTTGACTTTCCCAGTTTTCTTCTTTGATTTCTAGCTTCATACTGTTGTGGTCAGAAAAGATGCTTGATATGATTTCAGTCTTCTTTAATTTATGAAAATTTGTTTGTGGCCTAACATATAATCTATCATGGATAATATTCCATGTGTATTTGAGAAGAATGTGTTTTTTGTTGCTTTTGGATAGAATGTTCTGTAAATATCTATTAAGTCCACCTAGTCTAATGTATCATTTAAGACCAATGTTTTCTTTAGTGATTTTTTTTTGTCTAGATAATCTATCCATTGATATAAATAGGGTATTGAAGTTCTCTACTATTTTGTATCCCTGTCAATTTTTCCCTTTATATCTGTTAATATTTGCTTTATATATTTAGGTAGTCCTATGTTACATACATAATATTTACAAATATTATTATCCTTTCATTGGATTGACACTTATCATTATGTAATGCCCTTCTTTATGTTTTATTACAGGTTTTATTTTAAAGTCTATTTCATTTCATATAAACATAGCTAGCCCAGCTTTCTTTCAGGTACTGTTTGCCTGATGTCTTTTTCCATCCCTTCACCCGTGGTCTTTGAGAGCCATTACATCTGAAGTGAGTCTCATGTAAGTGCAAAACAATGGATTTTTTAAATCTATTCAGCCATTCCATGTTTTTTGATTGAAGAATTTAGTCAATTTATTTTTTTTAAACTTCAGTGATACTTTATCATTTAAAAACTACAAATGATCTCGTTGGGGATATTTTTGGTTATTTATACATGTTAGCATGCCAGTAAAGAAACTTTAAAAGTTAGAGTAATAATGTCATTCTTTAAAAAAAAAAAAACCCACTTGGCAATGTTTGTCCAATCATAAAGAAATTGTGTGATCAATTAACCCCTTCTGGAACTCTATCCAAAGGAAACCACAACCTTCAGCTTGATTAACCATTAAAGGTAAAATCATGCTATACCTGAAGTGTACCAGAAATTTAAAATACTTGGAGAATGACCAGCTGCAGGCTATTTCTTAAGCATCATCTCTGACCATACCTTCCCTGCCTCCTGCTTTCTGCCCTGATAATAATGAATTGGTTACATGGGCATTGTGTTGTTTCTCTATACTTCTTGTGTTTGGTCAAGCTGTACCTCTTGACTGAATTCTACCCATGTCCCCCAGAAAACCTTCCCTGTAGGTCCTCTGCATAATTTTGGCACAATTACAATAACTCTTAAGTATCATCCAAATTTCTGCCCTATTCTCCCCGCATCTCTACAAATAACTGAAGCAAATACCACCGAGATAGTCTCTCAAAGTGTCTGCTATCTCATTCTCTCTACTTGGTCATTGTTGACCATCCCTCATCAAAGCTTTCTACTCAGCCTCTGACACTTTGCTAATCTTCTCCCACCTCCTCTCTTGGCTCCTCCTCCTATTCTCTAACCAGGTGCATTTCTTAAGGCTCAGTCCATTTGGTTACTTCTGTAGTGAATTACTATTACAGATGAATCACCAAGAATAATTTGTAAGTTAGGATCCCATATCCTTCAGGAGATAAGATTTGTAGGAAAGGGGTCCTACAAAAGAAATGTAACATTCTTTGCTTTTCATGTTAGTGTTTTTTAAAATATTTGCTTATATCATTATCAATGTAACATTATCAGCAGAAACTGGAAATATGTATAAGAGCATTCAAAAGAAAAACCTTCCATCATACACCCAGAGAAAATCCCAGTTAAAATGGATTACTTTTCCTTCAGGATTCCTTGCAGACCACCTATATCAGTTTTATCATCTGTATTGATTAAGAAGTGGTTAAGAACACACACTCCAGACCCAGACTGCCTGAGTTTGTGTCCTAACTCCATCACTTCCTAACTATGTGGCCTTGGGCAAACTCTTTAACCTCTGTTTCAGTTCTTTCATCTGTAAAATAGGGATAGTAATACCTATATTCTTGTTTATAAAGAGTTGACAGTGTTTATAACATACCTAGGAGAGTTCCTGGCACAAAATTAATATTATATAATTGTATTATTTTGAAAGCTAACAGTTTTTATATATTACTAATAATATTACAGGTGAGTTACCTAAAAAGCAATAAAATGATAGTTATGAATAATGATCATGTATATTAAGAAAATAAAACAAACTCCTTCAGATTTTGAAGTATAGGTGAGAGGGTAGTAATCAAAGAACAGGACACACAGACAGACCTTATCACCCTCTAGAGGCTACTGCCTAGAAATCAGTGTTCCAATCCAAAGTTTTTAAAAGTTTTAAAAAAGTTTTTGAGGAAGAGAGAGCACTAGTGTGGGAGGTGCAGAGAGAGAGGGAGCGAGAATCCCAAGCAGGCTCTGTGCTGTCAGTGCAGAGCCCTAAAGAGGGCTCAGTCCCACAAACCATGAGTTCATGATGTGAGCCAAGATCGAGAGTCAGACACTCAAACAATGGAGCCACCCAGGTGTCCCTAAAATTATGTTTTTAAGCTGGCCAAGAACAGAGAGATCTAGAATGAAACATTCCATCTATAATTCAGCTAAGGGGACAATTACTTGAGTCACTTACCAAGAATGTTAAGTAAACAGATTTTAGTTGATCTTTCCTGGAGTTTATAATGAATATATACTTTACATTGTATAATATTCTTAGTTTGTCTTTTATGATGAATATTTGTTCTTTAATGGTAGTTTCATCATGGTTTTCACCATATGAGCTACATAACATTTGGTGAAGCAGGTTTAGACACCAGAAATAATGTACATTCCAAGACATTTTTCCAGAAGGATACCAAGTCCATTGATTCTTGTTATGCATTCAAGTTGGGAACCAATCAATTTGTCAATTGTGTTGTCCTGTTGTTCCCGTAAGCTGTGCACCCCATGAACAGACTTTTGTCTGTTTCCTCACGGGATGCTACAATCCTATTCTCCCGAGTGAGCACCCAGTAGATCTCGAAGATCAGAAAGAAAGCCTCACTCAGTGTGGCTGTGTTGACACAGGATGACATTTATCCCTTGGGGCGCAACATACAGAGCATCAGATGAGACATCTCACCTGTGCGGGAGAGGCTGGCCTCTGCCCCCTGCAGCACAGTGCCCCTAGAACTAGTGCACAGAGTCATGACTTTGACTGGAGACACTAAGGTCCTTCCTACCCCAAGAGCAAGGTGACCAGGAGATAGTCCAAAGTGACTTCTGATTCGCAAAATCATGGCTGCCAAGGAAACAGATGCATCCACTGTGCACAACTGCCCCATCCAGCATGTGGGAGCCAAGGCTTTCCCAGTGACAGAATTTCAGTCTTCTGATAAAATGCCTGCTCTTGGAAAGAACAGCCACCACCTGCTCAAATCCCCCTGACTACAATTCAGACTAATCCATGTTTGTTGTTCATCATAAGTCCTAGTAGAAGAGGTGACAGAAACATGCACAATTCCTTTCACTGCAGAAATGACTTTGGCCAGGTCATGGGTGCAGTTAACACTGAATTCTACTCTGTACTTTCCCCTGTGGGGTAGCTGGGAGATTTTGAAGGTTCTATGGGCCTGGAGGTGCAAACTCCAAGGCCTTAAGCCAACTGGCCATTGACTTCCTGAGGTGCAGCACCCTGGGCTGTGGGAGGACAGTAAATATGCACTATTTCCCAGAGCCAGGAGCACCAGGCACTCCTTCCGGGTTTTCCAGGTTATGCGGTTCAAGGGTCGAAAAATAGGCAGATAGTAGGAGAGAATGAGACCTGCCTTCTCTTGCAGTACCTTCTCCGTCCCTTCTTCCGTCAAGTCGTTGGTAAGGAAGAGTGTGGTTACAGTGTGTGGTGGGATTGGTTCCACCATAATCCAAGTTGTCCCAACTTTCAGCAAGTGAGAGGGATGTGAAGTCATTCAAGGAGGACAGGAGAGCCTTCAAATCCATGAAGGAATGGGTATTTGCAGATGAGGGAATGGTCAGGCCAACTGTTGTGGGAATAAGGTGTGCATAAGATGATAACACAGAAATCAGGAAACGCTGAGTACCTCTCATTTCAGTCCCACTTCAGACCCTTTCCAAGACAATGAAGAGACCAGGCATGGCCAGAAGCTCCTGACTCAGGACCCCTGCCCTACTCATGTCCTATGCTCTTGTGGGACAAACCGGTTTTCTGCCCCATCTCCTCCTTTGTCTCCTTTCACGGCAGCACCTCCCACAGCTGCCACAGTGGCTGACTGCCATCCTGTTCATTGCTGCTTTGTTGTTCTTTGTTGCTTTTTCTCTTGCTCTCTTCCCTTATGACTTGATGAGTTTTTTTTTTTTTTTAGATATGGGTTTTGAAATACACAAAAGGATAGACTGAATGTTCCAGGCAGTAAGGCCTGCATCAGTCACATTTCCCATGTTCGTGGGGCCCTAGGAGAGTGGCTGGCACTCAGAAGGTTCTTAGTTAATATATGAAGGGGAAAAAATCACCTCAATCTCAATGAGGCACAATATATTACCAAAAAGCAAAGAAAAAACACAATTACTTAATTATTTTCCAATGCCATCAAGGAAATCAGAATTTTGATTTGCTGAACACTAAGTATCAGTTGATTTAGTTAAGTTTCTTATGATGTTACCTCATGTGTAATTGTCAAATGATCAACAAATGTCTGGTTTTCCATTATATGCCACCATTTCAGTATCCCTACAAATGACATCTATGGACTTCAACTGCTAGAACATGAACCGTGTTTATATTTTGAATAGTCTTAGAGGTCTCTGCATGGGACCGCATTCCTACACCTACAAATAGACTTCTAAAAGGTACACAGGAAACCAGATATAAAATGAGAATCCAAAACAGTAACATTTTACTGGCCAGTCTATACAATATCCTCTCTCTAGGGTTAAGAGAATATTTTCAAGGTCTAAGTGTTTATCCTATTGTTGGGATTGTTTCTCAGTTATATTAGAGACTGCAAAAATTCCATCTGTCTGCATTTCAGCAGCTGCAATGCTTCGGAAGAATTATTGCATTCCCCACCTTAGGGCCCCGACGACTCCTCCAGAAATGTAGCTGAAAGTTCACCAGTAAATAGCTCCCAACATCTAGGTTTTATCTTTAAGACCCTATATATTTTACTCCAGTAAAGCCATTTCTTGTGTATGGTTATATCAAATCTGGATCAAATTTAAAACACAGCATTGCTTGCATTGTTTTCATTATCGATATCCCCTGCCTTGGCAGATTCAGCAGAAACTGACTTCTTTTGTGTGGTTGCTCGGTGGGAGGTGTGACTGCCCTTGGTTTTACATTGTAAATTGTTCGTTTATTCTTATTTTTCTTTAGAAGTCCATAGCCTCATTAATCAATATTATTTTTGTAAACTCAGAATAACTTTGGTATATTTTCTGTTTGATTTCTCCTTAACTTGTATTCAGCATTTCTACTTTTAGTGTGTAAAACTAGCAAAGTACTTCAAACACATCTTATTCAGAATTTCCAAGCAGCTGCATAAAAGTAGGCAGGCATTCTAACCAACTTCCTCAGGGGAAACGGTGATTTACAAATACAGAAATTGGAGTGCCATCTGGTTAAGACAACAATTTCCCCAAGTCATAGAGCCAGGTAGACACGGAAACATGAGGTCTGAGCTTCAGGCTCAGTCCTCCATACCACATGCCCAGGTGCCATTTCCTGTCCAGGGCAGTTGTATGGTCACCTGATCTGTGGTCAGTTCAAAGACAACAGATTCAAGTAAAAGTTCAAGTTCGTGTTTATTTTTCTATCTACACAAAAGATAAATTTGGATGATTTGGACCAGGTGAGATGACATTTCTTCTCAGCTCTGGGTTTTTGGAAAACACCCGAGAGAGCTCATAACAAGTCTCCATAAAAATTTTTCAACCATAAATTTCTCTTTCTTACACCAATAATCTTCATTCAAATAACCTTCTGACTTAGCCCTTATGGCAACAAAGAAAGATTCCCTGAGGAAAAGTCATGCTATACAATCTTGACACCGTTTCTAATAACTTCATCTATAATTCTAAGAGGTATATGTTGGACTTTAAATCAATGGCAAATTGATCAACAGAAGACTCATTTGTTAATGAGACAAATAATTACTATATGTTTAGTATGTGCTAGGCATTATTCTAGTATCTAGGTATACAGCAGTGATGAAAACAAAAATAATCCCCTACCTTTATGTAGCAAATATTCTACTGATGATCATCTGATAGAAATAATTTTACCAAGTAAAGATACTTCACCACTAAAGTTGACTTTCATTTACACACGTGACAATTGATTAATATTAATGCAATAATAGCAGCATACAAAGGTATATTGCCTAAGACACTAGTTTACATGTCCAGATGATAGGAATAATTATGAACCACATGACTTCAGAATTCTCTGGATTCTGAAGAGTATATACCCATGAAGATAATCAGTTCTTTCCAGTATTTTGGTCTCTGATAACAGACTGCTGAAATACCATCCGTATCCTGAAATGACCTTTAGATTTTCTACAGCTGCTTCTAGGTCTCCCAGTTCTCTCTGCCAGTGTATTATGGGCAGCATTTATATTGACAAATGCTCTCAATACTTTGTTAATTTTTGGAGTCCCATTCAGAAATTACCTACAAATCACTGACTGGACAATGTTCTCATTCACCCACTCGTTGAGCCTTTGTATAAAGTCTGAAGCTCAGGTTCAACTCAACCTCTGAAGAGAAAGTTGACCTGGCAGAGGCTGTTATCACCTGAGCCTGTACCGAGAGCCTCTTAGCCCTTCGTTCTACATGCTGCTTGAAATTAAGTTACTGTCAACCACTATCGCTCTTATGTTTTACAAGAATATTTGACTAGACAAAAAGAACACATCTAATCCTTTAGCAGATGATATAATTCCTCTTGTAGAGAGCACTGTGTCTTTGGGTTGATAAAAAGATTGAGGTGAAAGATAAGAGTTGAGAAAGGAGAAAGAAAATCTAACGATATGCTCAAGTAAGTCTACTCAGTCTTACTCAGCTTTCCAAGCCATACTCCCTAGCACACCCTTCTTTTTGTTGAACATTAATATGGGTAGGTGTGCATGGGTATCAGAGCTCTGTGTATGAAGGAGTAAAGGATCCCCATGGGGGGAGACAGGAGCCAATGCTGCTAGGCACTGTCTTGAGGGAGAGATAAATAAAAACAGATTAGTGGAGTGTCCCTGAGGAGCACAGTACAGTTCAAGTTGTTCTCTGAGGAATGGGAGGAATACTCTCTTCTTCTGTCTGCCATGTAGCATTTACAAAGCTTATGCTGCTCTCAAACTTTTTAACTCATTTAGCCAATTTGGCACCTTTCTAAGAGCTTGGGACATACCATTGAATACAGAATAGATCTCTGTGGAGATCATATTCTACGGAGACAAATGCCAATAAATATGATAAAGTTATTTATTATAATAAATAATGTAATAAATTCTATTTTTAAAAAAAGTCCACAGATTATGTGGGGGTGGGGTAGGACAGGTCCCAATATTAATTAGAGTGCCAGGAGCATGCCTCATTGAAAGTTGACATTTAAGTAACAACTTTCAGGGGAAAATTTCAGTAGAAAGGTGTCCCAGTACAAAGACTCTCAGGCAGGAACATGTCTGGCGGGGGTGTGGGGTATGCGGAACAGCAAAGAAACCTGTGTGGCTATGGCAGAGCAAGTGGTGGAGAATGTAGCAAGACATGAAGCAGGGTGAAGGGGAGGGGTCAACCACCTAGGGCTTTGCAAGGACTTATAATAAAGTTATTACAAGTTTTCAGTAAATAGTGGTATGATCTGACCTATGTTTACAAGGATCTCTGCCTGTGGTGTTGAAAATACTCCAGAGGGGCAAAGGAAGTAGTGGGAACTAGTGTGAGCAGCCGATTGGAGCTGTCCAAAGAGTGATGGCAGCTTGGTGGGGGCAGCAGTGAGGGTGCTGAGACATGACTGGGTGTATTTTCAGAGTAGAGCCCAGAGGGTTTCTTGGCCCACTCGATGAAGAGTTGTGAGGGAAAGACAAGAGCCAATGAGGACTTCAAGTTTCCAGCCAGCCAGAAGACTGGAATTGCAATCTAAGGCGGAGAAGCCTACTAGAGGAGCAAGACTGTGGGGAAAAAAGGTCAGGAGTTGCATTTTGGGCATGTTGAATCTGACATGTACAGTAGACACCCAAGTAGAGAGGTTAAGTAGACAACTGGATATATAAGTTCAGAGACTGGGAAAGAGGATAGGACTATAAATATAAGTATGTGAGTCATCAGCATATGAACTTGACACCGGTGTGCCCAGATGAGATTTTGGCAATGTCAGGTCAGTGGAGACTCTGATAAGAGCAGTTTCAATGGAGTTAGGAGGACAAAAGTCTAACTGCACTATAAGAGAGCATAAAAGGAGAGGAAGTAGCTCAGAAAGGCAGAACAACTTTGTTGCTGCAGAAGAGAATAAATGGGTGCCCAATATCAAGGGAAGTGGGATGGTTTTAACATTTTGAAGTGATTTTGTATGAGTAATTCTTTGTGGGGAACAGAGTGGTATTGAGTTCGGCCTACAGGTTGGCATTGATCAAATAAACAATGATCACTCTTGAAGATACAGGAGGCTATGAATGAAGAATCATCAATATTAGGAATATATTCACAATCCAAACATGAAGCCAGTCTTACTCTGTCTCTCTAATCTTATCACTAAAATGTGGCTCCCTCAGGAAAAGTGCCTTCCAAACTGAGAAATGCTCTCATCTTCACCTTCTTCCACATCCACTAGGCATCTATGAAACATGGCGCACCATGCTAATCCCTTCTAATAGTGCTGATGCTCAAAACCATCATAAGTACAAGACTGCTTTAAAAATAAGACTGTTTATGATTCCTATAATTTATATTAGCAGAAGATGTTTCTTTATTTCTCTCTCTCCTTTCTAGAAAGTAAGCTCCTTGAGAGAAAGGACTATATCAGTTTCTCTCACTCCTGAGTCTAAGACAGAATTAAATGGCTGTTAAACAGTAAAGACAGAATATAAGGTGCCTAACAGAACTAAATGATCATTCCTTTGGGGAAGATGTTCAAAGGCAGTACATAGCTTACAATTTTCTTCTCTTAATTGGTAGCAAAATAAGGTGCTGATGAAATATTAAAATCCCTCTGTGTTAGTGTGGGATACACATTTAAACCTGCTGGCAAGGCTGCCTCTGAGTAGTAGTTGCTCATGTGGTAAGACCAGGAGTATAAAGGATACTTCTACCTAGAGTAATCTTCCCCGCTGGCCGGTGGAGATGTGTCTACCTCCCCCCTCCCCAACCTACACCCACGTTACTCATTCCTTACGTTAAAATGGCAGTCTTCAGATGAACTCGAGGAGACCAAGGGAAAGGGCTCGGGGGCCATATCATGGGTTGGAGGAGTGCTGCTCCAGTCCTCTGTCAGGGAGCTCCATTCTTGTCCACTTATCATATTTCAGCCCATGGAAAATTTCTTTTGAAAATAAGCTTTTCCTGGGGCAGTTGGGTGGTTCAGTTGGTTAAGCGTCCTACTTCGGCTCAGGTCATGATCTTGCAGTTCATGGGTTCAAGCCCCAAATCAGGTTCTGTGCTGACAGCTAAGAGGCTGGAGCCTGCTTCAGATTCTTTGTCTCCCTCCCTCTCTGCCCCTCCCCTGCTCTGTCTCTTTCTGTCTCAAAAATAAACTATATTAAAATTTTTTTTAATTTTGACAGTTGTAAAAAAAAAAAAAGAAAATGGGCTTTTGCTGCTAAAACAAGTTTGACAACCCTCACCCTTAAGACTGTGTTTAGTTAAAGTCTAAGAGAGTTTACACTTTAATTACACTTTTTTGGGCTACAAATACTTAGTTCTGAATTTAATTATAGGCTGTTGTGCTTCTCATATCTAGACTTGCAAGATTGAGCTATTGGATGAGCAGCTTTCGAGGTGGGAGTAGGAAAGTTCAGGGAAGTTGTAAAACATGAGAAGTAAGGATAAGAAGTGAGACCTGGAAGCACAATGCGCTCCGAATGGTCCCACCTGAAGGTGTCCTGGGCGTGGATCTAACTCTGTCACGCTGCGGTATGAGAAATGCCGCATCACTTTATTTTTCTAAATCAAATTAATTCATCAATCCCCACTCAAAAAGGTGATAAGAAATCTTATTCAGACATGTTTTTCAGGGATTTCAGCCTTCCTAGGGTGCTGCAAGAATCCAAGGGGCTTACATGGGGGCCTGGAAGAACTGAGGAAGGGGCTCCAGCTTTCAGCTCCTCAGAGGATTGCTGAGGGATGCATGGTTCTAAGCCCTTAGGGTTTATACTAGACAGACCACTCCACTGTGTCGGATCCATCCCAGGGTACGGTCATGGTCCCCAGCATCAGGCTTTCCTGGCTGCCACACACGGCCAATTCCCCTTCTGAGATGCTGCCTCTTTCCCCAGGCAAGGAAGCAAGGTCCCTGCTACATAAGGGACATGGCAAGACTCAGCCCCCTTGTGAGCCTTGGATAATGTCTCCTACATCTTCTGCTCCACTTCTACACCTCCAAACAATCCCCCCCCACGCTACTCAACTCTGGGTGACTCCACATGATCTCTGTTCAATCCCCCCCCTCCCCAGTGCTGGTCTCTCTCTTCTGAAAATGCAGGGATGGTAACACAGATCCTGTCTGTTTTCTTAGTAGATTGCTCTATTACACAGATACTTTATTCATTACCAGGGAGCAAAGGACTCTGTTAGTGCCTTTTAACATATAGATTCTTTTTCCAAAGCAGACTATGGTAAATGGTCAGTAAATGCCATTGAATAAGCGCACTTACGGACTTCTTGAGTTAGATAGTCTAAAAACAGAAGTACGTGGTGACTTTCTCTTTTATGATCTGTGGTGCTCATATACTTGTTGCAGAGACCAAGTTCAACCAGTTCCCTCACACAGCACAACTCTTTAGTTCCAAGTCCCTCCATGCCTGGTATATAACATGTTTTAATTACTGAGAAACTATCATTGTCAAATAAATGGCCAAAGAAAATCCAAAACAACTCCCAATTAAATGTCCTCGAGATTAAGTTACTTCTTGACTCATTTTTTTCTCTCTCTGTAATAAAGCTAGGCTTTGATTCAATGGAAACTTTGCCATCTGGCCTTCAGCTTAAACTCCTGAAACTAAGAACTAAGTATATATATCGCCTGTCTGACAGCATGATGGAGGCTCTATCATTCTATAGAAAAGCCAGTCATTGTGAAATTATCTAAAAACCATGAGCAGGAAACACAATTAGTTCTGTAACTGGTGGCACTCTGATAGGAGAGAGAATATAGAGTTCGGAGAGCAATTTGTATCATCATTCAATGTCTCAAGTAAGATCACAGTATAAAATAGAGGTAGACAAAATCCTGTTTAGAAGATTTTAAATCTAATTAGAGGAGAAAGTAAAGAAGGTGCAGAAGAAAAAGGAGGACGTTAGCTTTATGATCAGAGACTGCCAGAAATAGACTGCCAAGCAGGAGTCTAAACAAAACTTAAAGAAAAATTAATTCAACACTGCAGAAAGAAGGGAGGGAGCAGGGAGAGAAGAGGAAAAAACCTTCCAAACAGGAATTGTCCAATTAAAAGGATATACTAGTCTACTACCCAAAGCTTTAGTGTCTAAAAGTCCCTAGTAGAACTCTAAAACAATTCTGTCTAAAAAAATAAAAATTTTTAAAAACTGAAAAAAAAAGGGGTGGGTGCGGGGCACCTGCGTGGCTCAGTCGGTTGAGCATCCAGCTTCGGCTCAGGTCATGATTTCACGGTTCGTGGGTTGGAGCCCCGTGTCGGGCTCTGTGCTAACAGCTAGCCCAGAGCCTGGAGCCTACTTCGGATTCTGTGTCTCCCTCTCTCTGATCCTCCCCTGCTCACACTGTCTCTCTCTGTCTCTCAAAAATAAATAAAACATTAAAAAAATTTTTTAATAAAAAAATAAAACAATTTTGTCAAAAACCACTGGAAAATAAGATTCCTACAGGGACTGTGTTATTTATCATTTCCTACACGTAGGTGTAATATAACTTCAACTTTTTTATTAATTTTTTTAAATGTTTATTTTTAAGAGAGAGAGAGAGAGAGACAGAGCATGAACAGGGGAAGAGCAAAGAGAGAAAGAGGGAGGGTGACACAGAATCCAAACAGGCTCCAGGCTCTGAGCTGTCAACACAGAGCCCAATGCGGGGCTTGAACTCACAAACCATGAGACCATGACCTGAGCTGAAGTCGTATATTTAACCGACTGAGCCACCCAGGTGCCCTTCAACTTTCTAAAGAATGTGGACAATTTAGAAACTATATGCATAAGCAAGTGTACCCTCTTGACAAGGCAGGTAGAGATTTCTAAATTCAAAGATCATTAAACATGTAGGTTTTATGGGGTGCTACTTTGAGTTTGCTTTAAGAAATAAACACTTCATTATCTAAACAAGAACAATCATTTCATGGTGCTTTAGAATATTTTTGAGATTTCCTCCAAACATAAGTCTGTCTCATATAACATTTTGTAATTCTTGATTATGAATCATGAAATGAAAGTGATGGAACAATATATACATTACCTTTGACAAATTTCAAACAAATGTAAGATTTTTATAGGAAAGAATGAGAAGTCTGCATATAAATCTAAGAGAAGTAAAATAGATACAGATTATTTGGAAAGAAAGTCTCTTGCACACACAGGGTAGTATCTGAAAAATTATACATACTAGCACTTTCCCAGACTTTTATTAAATGGAAAGTCAGTCACAACACCTATGGAAAGACTTAAAAGAAAGATAAAAAATAATAGTTTTTGCCGTGTTACTTTTCTTGTTAAGCTATACAAACTGGACTGATTTCATTTTATAAGTTAATAGCCCACAGATTTAATTTTCAACTCAAACCAAACTTATTTTTAACCCCAGTGTCTTTTACTCTAGCTCATTTTATATTTTCTACAATGACAATCTAAAAGCCTGAATAAATTGCCTATGATACAATACTATGTGGCCTGAGACCCAGAAATAGAATAGACAAATATATTTGGAATTTATTCTAAGAAGAACTTAGAAAAAACGTCTTTCAAGAATAGATAACAGTTTTTTCTTATTATCTCAAAATTCACTTCAAATCTCATGAAGATGGCTTTGTATCACTTTCCCACCTACTCCTTATTGTTAGTTATTATAATTCACAGTATTCCAAAGCACTACCATCTTTAAAAATTCACTGATCTTCAGGATACTGTAGGATCTCACTTATCTTCCACGTCAGATAGCCAGTACTGGGTGCTGAGATTCAGAACCCCTAAATTAGAGCTCTGCCCCAGACCTTCTCTAATCTCCTTCCTCTTAACAGATGGCAACAAACCCCACTCATCTGTAGCCCGTGGAGACAGCACACATTCCATTCCTCGGGTCAGGGCAGGGGTGGGAAAGCCTAGATACTTCCAGTTATCTGACCTTTCAAGCTTAAACCACCCCACAATAATCAGGAAACTTCAATCCTAAATGGCATCATGATTAGAAGAAAAAAAGTTAATGGGGAGGAAATCAGTTTCATAAACGCTCATTCTAATATCCATACCAATAGTAACTGCAGCTACAGACCAGAAAAGTAATTATTCACAATAATGAACCTGAGGTATGAAAATAAAAGCCATCTTGGAGAAAAAGTCTGAACTCAGATTTAAATTAAGCAATTCATGCTATTTTGGGTCACTTATTAAACTTTTCTGAGCTTCAGTTACCTTATCTAAATCCTACCTGCTTTGGTATGGCCTTTGAGGATATTGATCAGTAATGGATAGAAAGCACCTGGCACTGAGTTGGGCAATGACCAGTTGCCCACTCTGTTTACTAAGGCTGGGAAATGTGTAATTCACTTCTGAAAGACGGCCTTCACCAAGTGTAGAAAAATTCCTGTGCTTCAAGAGTTAACCTGTGAATAACTAGAGGCCCCCTTTCCCAACTTTAGGGATATAGCACTGCCTCCTTAGAGTGGAAGGTGGGGGCACCGGATTCTTTGTAACAACCAAGAGAACTGGAAAAGAGCCTGCTTCTAGATCAACACACACAGGAACCAATATAACAGCATCTAGGGATAGAATTCCTAACTTTTCTTTGGCTCAGAGTCAGAAAAGGAAGTCAATTGCTCCAGGAAAGTTGACTTGTACTGTTAAAGCATTTGTGTTCTGCTAAATGATTTACATACTGGTGGAACACAGAGGTCCCTGAATTCTCTCTCCCAGGCTTCCTTTTCTACCACTGCATGCCTTTCACAGCACAGCCGCATAAAATTTCTCCTAGTGTCCCTAGTTACCAGGATTGCATATAACAAAGCCACAGAGACTAATCCTAACAGAGGAAAAAAAAATCTGCCTTGCTTAAAACTAAATATAAGCACAATTTAATTAACTTGCATTCCAGAGTCGTAGCTGCCAGCATGCTGAGACCAGAAGTTTGGGTACACAACACCCAGGGCTCAGAGGGATGGGAGGGGAAAAAACCCTGCTAAAAGTTTTTCAAAATGTTCACAGGATTCACATGTTTCTTTGTACAGGTAAACAGGAATAATGTCTCTGTGAATAAGATCTAGTGATCCGATCAGAATGAGCCAATGCAAGAGAAGAGGAGAGAGGCTGAATTGAGAAGTTTCAGGAAAGCCATACCGGGACTAGAAATGGACAGCAAATAATTTGTCATTAAGATCGACTCTGAGTCAAATAGGGAAAGGTCTATTTTATCCCTGGGCAGATGGAACGTCAAAAACTATGCATCTATCACTTTAAACTCTCGATGCTGCCATCTGAGCAGGGATGTAGTCTCATCTGGAAATATTTAACTGATCAATCTAATGTGCTTAAATTAATCCTGGGAACCTTGGTGGCACCGGGATCGGCTAATGGTAGATGGGCTGGGGAACCGAGCTGAGCAAGGGAGTGAATACTACTGGGAAAAGGCCCATTGTCTCCCCTGTGCCGAAAGGGCAGGGAACATGCAGTTTCAGGCAGGTGTACTCAGCACACAGGCTCAGGCAGGGAAGTCTGCCTGAGACACCCCGTATGTGAGAGGTTGTAAAGAGGCACAGGGGACTCTGGCTGGGAGACAGCTCTTAGTTCTAAGGGGCACCCTTGCTTGTGTCTGTAACCAGGTACATGTGATTTTCATGAAATCCCACCTCTGCCAATGCTTTCTTCAGAAAAATGAAAAGTCCTTCAGAATTGATGCCTACTTACATCTTTTGCACATTTTTCTATTGGTCTTCTTCCTTCTTGATTTATTGGAGCCCCTTTTGTTGCAATTTTCTTTGCCTTTAATTTTTTTAATGTGTATTTATTTTGAGAGAGAGTATGCAAGCAGGGGAGAAGCCGAGGAAGAGAGGGAGAAAGATAAAGAATCCTAAGCAGGCTCCAGAGCCTGACATGGGGCTTGAACTTACCACTGTAAGATCATGACCTGAGCCAAAATCAAGAGGCAGACACTTAACCGACTGAGACACCCAGGTGCCCCTATTTGCCTTTTAAATTCAGTCTCTTTAGCTATAGAAAAGTTACACAATGAAGCCAAAAATCAGTCTTTATGAAATGAATGTATTTGTAAATCATATCTATATGTGTCATAGAACAGAAACTCTAGGAGGGCAGTAATTTTTGTCTGTTTTGTTTCCTGCTATGCCATGGGACATGGAAGAGTGATAGGCACACAGGTGGGCTAAATAAATTTAGCATTCAACTCAGAGCCTTTTTAAAGCAGATGGAAAACACCCCAGCCAAATTAAAAACATCCCAGACAAATTAAGAGACATTTTGGAGCCAAAATATGCTAAAAATGGGCCACAGAGATAGAAAATCCAGGTTAGGTTTCCTAATCGTCAAAACTGATTTTCACATGGCCACAGGGGGAAGGCTACAGACTGACTAACTTCTGTTCAAATAAGAAAGCTTCCCATATTGCTGAAATGGTCAAAAATACAAAATATGTAGCCTGGTCTGTATTTAACAGGACAGAATAAAAGAACTCTTGAGATCTTCCAAGATTTAAGTGTCCGCCAAATGCTAAAGAGAGTAAATTCGAGATTGCGCTCACGCCCGTACCTTTCTTAACACCAACCACCAGAGGGAGACCACACCACAAACCAAACAACTACAGTACACTTGCAGGAAGTGGCCAGGTGTGTGACAGTATTTAAAAACCATGGTCTTTTATGGGTTCTCAATATTTCTCTTAAACATCAAATGACATTTGAATTTTGCATTTTAATTACAAACGCCAATAAATGCGAGTCCTCGCAGACCCTTGCAGATGGAGCACTAAGATGGACCTGGTACATTTGTTTTGAAATCGACATTTCCATTCTCATAACAACCATTAACTTTAGAAATCTAGTTTTGACTCAGTTTTCTTTCAAACAGCTTTGTATACATTTTTAGAATTGTCATCTATCCCTAATACGATTTTTATGGAATCGACATGGAGTTTTTAGCAGGTGATGTCCTTACATGAGAACCGATCTCATGACAAATGCCCATTTAGAACATCTCACTGTGGCACCCAGATGGAAATGAAACTTCGCAGCTGTAGAAACTTTCTTCTGAAATGTTAATATCATAAGCTCAACCCCTCTGCTCTGAGAACTCTGAAGAGATCAAACTGCCAGTTTTACTCAGCAAATACCCTCCTAAGGAACTTTTGTGACAGCCATTCCAGAGCTGTTTACAAGTAGACAGAAAACGAGGCCAAATGCTTTATAAAAGTTAGCTTGATTTGAAGGGCTCCTGGGAGGTCTCTCTCCCTAAAATATTTCCCAGCTGAAATTCCTCAGTTTGGATTTTACTCATTTGACTTCAGCCAAAAGTCCTCAATTAAAAGGCAGTTCCTGGGGACTCCAAGAATTCCACGAAGCTCTCTGAAGAAGGCACAGTATAGGACATGGCAGAAATTGTAAGGCCTTACAGAGACCATAAAAGATAAAGGCAATATCAGTGATATTGGAGATAGTACTTTATGTATTTATCTTGTTTCTTTATTTTTCTTTAAGAGATACTGGAAACTTAGTATGAAATATAGGAAAGGGTGGAATCTGAAGATTGTAAGTCTAACAAAGATAAACCTAGGTAAAAGCCCTAGAGGACCGAGAGTCAAATGGGATCAGCAGGGGCTGAAGAAGGGGGAGAGGGCGTGGCAGTGAATCACCTGGGAACAGGTGAGGAGGAAAGCCCTTTGCCTTACTGAAAACTCTGTCCAGAATCAGACACCCATGACTTTGTTTAAACCAGCACTTATCAACAAGTTTCTATTTACCGGGCAAGGTCTTAAAGGATTTACTTTCATTTTTCTTTAGAACACAGCCATGATGATGATAACCTCATTTATCAGAGGAGGAAACCAAGGCTTGGAAAAGTTAGGAAATTTCCCTCCTAACCCAGCTAATAAGTAGCAGAGCTCCTTATGAAAACCCATAAAGTCTGACTCAAAAGCCCATATCTTTTATAAACACTCAAGAGCGTTGTGTTAGTTTCCTATTACAATTACCTATTACAATTACCACACACTGGGTGGCTTAAAACAATGGAAATGTGTTCTGTCACAGGTCTACAGGTCAAAGCCTGACATGGGTCTCACTGGGCTAAGATCAAGGTGCCAGCAGGCTACCTTTCTTTTGGGAGGTTCTTTGGGGAGCATGATTCCTTCCTTTCCCATCTTCTGGTGGCTGCCCCCATTCCTTGGCTTGTGGCCCCTTCCTCCATGTGGAAAGTCAGCCACAAAGCATCTCTCTGCTCTTTGTGCGCTTCACGGCTCTCTCTGACTCTCCTCTTCTGCCTCTCTCTTCCACTGTTAAGGACTCCTGTGATCACAATGGGGCCACCCACATATTCCAGAAGAATCTCCCTATTTTAAGGTCAGATGGGCAGAACCCTTATTCCCATTCTTCAACTTTAATTCCCCATTGCCAGGTAACCTAATATCTTCACAGGTTCCAGGGATTAGGATGTGGACCTCTTTGGGGAGCCATTATCCGACCTACCACAGATGCCAACTTGACATCTTATTCAATATTTGTGTGCCTCGTACATACGGGCAGCCACCTGCCAATGACTGGCTCAAACAGACGCGCCTTCTGTCCCGCCTACTGACTACCCCACTCCTCCTCCTTCCCACTCCCTGCATCAGAGAAGCCGTGGTCTGGAATGTCTAGTCCCAACCATTGACGCCAGTCTGATTCAGTCACTTCTAGTGCAGGAGGAGCCCAGGGCAGTAGGCCTCCTGGCCACACAAAACCACTAGCGGGATAATGGCTGTTTGATTCTACTCCTATAATAAGAGTGTTCAAAAGACTCGGGGATGGTACTCTAAAATGTAACTAAATTTTCTGGCAGGCTTTGGTGCAACCAAGAGCTATCTGTGCTTTTGTAGCCATCAGCTACATGTGTCTCTGACTTTCTGAATAGCCAAGAGCCAAACAGAGAAACAGAAAAGGCCTGAGGAGAAGCTTGGCCTTGACTCTTCTCACGGTCTCATTCATCATTAGCAACCAAAACCCTTTAAAAACTGCAAAAGAGCGATATGTAGCAGGCCTAGATAAGGCAGCAAAAAAAGCTGAACAGGTAGACTTGTCCCCCAACCAGTATAAGCTACACAATCTGCAGGGCCCAATGGAAAATGAAGATGCAGAGCTCCATGCAGGAAAAAGAAAAGCACTTTAAGGATATGAAAATATTAACATTTTTCCTCTAAGAATATTTTATCACTTATAAAACATAATATCAATAATAGTGATACATGAGGAACAACATAAACTTACAAATAGCTCAAAATGTATTTTTTGTGTCATAATTTAATATGATACAGTAAATAACAAGACACTATGTGATTTTTCTGGCTCACTTTTCTGCAAATTCCCATTTTAATTTATATGTTTTGCAACATTTTTAATCTATATAGTTGAAAACAGCTTCAGTACATAGCTCAACTAAAATGCAAGATGGCAAATGATTTTTATTAATTTTTAGTTTTGACGAGTCTTTGGTGCAGATTTTACTTTTGCTGTTCAGAGTATTTATGGGCCATGACAACATTAGGATAGGTTTCTGATAAACTATTTTGAAATACAAATTTTAGTATATCTAGAGCTGATGATACTCCAGGAGCAGTTTTAATAAAAAGATTTAACTCTTCATATGAATCAGTTTCATGTAAGTCTGATTTTTATTTTAAATGTAAATTTATACAATGGTATTTTAATGATTCTTCTGACATGTCCTGTAATTTGTGGAGATCATGTAAGAATGCAAAAGTGGCTCTAAAACGTATATACAATTCAAAATGCCTGTTTATACATTCTATAGCCGTAATTTTATGGAAAATTCTCGCTTTCAGTGATCTTCCTTGTTAATCAATGGTTCATCCAAAGCTCATATGAAAATAGTGTTCTTTCCCAATGACAATGTTCAGTGTGATTTCCATTTCTAAGCCTGTGGATATTCATTTTGCAATGTTTCAGCATTCAAAACCCGGGGTTTTTAAGTCCTTGAAGAGTCCTTATAACTCTCTGATGGATGCTTTATCACAATGCTCATGTGTTTGCTTTTATTGTGCAATAATTTACTTACAAAGTCAGCTATCCCAGCAGCAGCAGCTGCAGTCTCAGGGTTCAGGCTGGAGAGATAATATTTGTGCTGATGCTCCAGAGACAGGCTCCAGGGACAGTCAGCCAGGCTGACTGCTCACAGGTTCTCAGGTGGAGCCCTCTTCTAGCCCAGGGCCAAGGCTGCCACACCACCATCAAAACCTGCTTCGTTGTGTTTCTGCTGTTGTGGCTGCATCAAGGCCATCAATCGGGGCCCAAGTCCTGACCTGGCCACCTTCAGATGATCCTCAGGCGTGTGCTTTAAGACACTGAGCTAAATTCTTAACACCCACACCGTTCACCCACCATGCCCGTGGAACACATACTACCTAGCATATCTCTGCCACTCACACACCTGCCTCACTGTCCCATCCAAAGTCATCACAAATCACAAGTATAAATATAATGTTATTAACAATTTGAAGATGGTGACGGCACAGCATTAAATCAAGCCTGAAGCCCTTCTGAGCTCAGGGCCCTGTGCCACTCACGGCACAGATCACCAGCCGTGAAACCAGCCCTGCCTCCAGCCTTCCAAAGGACAAAGAAAGACAGGGAGGGTGAAATGGAAATGAAAATCTGCGACGAGATCTTCCAAGAAGTTATAATGGCAAGGTCCCCAGCATTCTACTGCACCCCAAAACCCACCCTGTGTCACTCGCTGTACCCATCCTCTACCCATACCTCTTCTGCCACCAACACCAAATTCAATGCTGCTGGAGTCCCTGTCTAGACGTGGGTACCACCAGGATATGGCCGAGATGCTGGTTGTTCATCCTAAGGCACCCCCACCTCTGTTGTAGTAATGGAGTTTTAGGGGCCCCTATGGCTGACCAGCTAAAGACTACATTTCTTAGCTCATTTGTGGCCCAGTGTGGTCATGTTACTAAGTTCTCAGTGATATAAGCGGATGATTTTTCTATGTTGCAGGCTTAAACGTGACTGGCCGCCATGTACTTCCTTTCTGCCCTCCCACAAGCTGGAGCACAAATAACATGGCTCAGCCGGCCTCAATCACTCAGACAAGGACCGTGATCTAGGAACTGGAGAAGAAAAAAAAAATGGATGGACCTCAAAGAGTTCATAGAGGAAGTTTTAGCTTACAAACCAGAAAACTGACTTCATAGAGAAATGACTTCACAGAGGAAGTTTGAGCTTACAAACTAGAGAATTCATCTGGGGTCTACTGCTTAACAGCAAAACAAAGTGTTTTCTTTAAGCCACTCTATTTCAAGATCACTTTTGTTACAGCAGGTTAGTTTTTCTATAATTGACATGAATGGTTTGAATCCGGGGGGCGGAGGGGGTTGTTCCCACTGTCCATAAGGAAGATCTTAGAATAAAGCCAAGTGACTTGTAATAAATATAGGATCCAAGGAAAAAGAGGGGCCACCACATCCCAGTAGGACTCGGGATGTGCCTTCCCACACAGACAGTCATTTATACATGTTGGCTATAAGTCTAAAGTCTATAGACTTTAATCCAGCGCAGGCTGGAGCTCTACCTACAATAGAACTTCTATGAGAAAATGTTTTTCATGTCTGAAATAACTAATCTACAAGTATATCTTTGAAATATAGCCCATTCATTGGCTGAAGACTGCCAGTAATTCTGTATCTGCTTTACAGTGAAGATTAATGGACATAGTACATGCAAACCATTAATCATAGTATCTGACATCAAATGAAGCTTCTAACAATTTTAATTGATTCTTACTGACATTATTAAATCAATACCATGATATAGGCAGCAAGGAAAGAAATTTTAGGAAGTATATTGCCTCAGCCTTTTGGTATGAGTGGTAACCATACTCCCTCCTTTGACCCCCACACTCAGAGGTATGAGGGGCAAATGGGTTAAATGTTTCTAGATCTCTTAACTTCCACAAGTAATTCTAGCACATTTCCCCCAAAATAAATTGCATAAAATATTACCTCAAAAAATGTTTGAGGTTTTAAAACATTCCCCAAAGTAGACAATGAGAAATGATGGGTTAAAAATCAACATGGGAAGAAAGGTCTGCACATCCAGAAGAAGAAACCAAGATCGAATACAAGAGAGAAACATGAAAGGAAGAGCCACCATCCACTCCCCCCACCTCTGCAAGAGCCTGCCGGTAGAATAAATAAGTTGACCTGCAAATTAACTTTACAATCAATGGTACTCAATGGATCAGAGCAAGATGGTTTTTAGAAACCAAAGTTTCTACTTTGGAAAAAAAAAGAAAGAAAAGAATAAGACCCTCTTCAGAGCCACAGGGAATAAGAAAAGATAGTGGGAACATGTAAGACTGAATGAGGTATGGAGAAAATGTGATAATACACGAACTGAAAAGCCAGACTTTTAAATACTTACTTCTCTCCAGAGCACTGGTTTCAGAGTGTGAACTCTGGCTAAGACAATAACAAAGAACAGAAAAGTGAGATGAAATAGGTGAAAATCTGGAGAAAGATTTCTCAAATAATCGGGACTCGGCAGCATTTTGTTTGCTGAGCGCTTTGGAGGAAAGAAATATTCCACATAGTGAGAAATTCAAATAACTGAAGCATTATCTATTTGAGATTCCTAAGCTCCTTTGGAATTTTATTAAAGTTTCATGAAATAGAGCACTCTTTTTCCACCTTCTTAAATTGAGTGTGCTAATTTTAAACATTTCTCTGCTGCTCCAGTGTCTTTGCGATGAACAGCAAAAATTTCTCAGTGCCACTGGGAGTTTCCTGTGGTGAATCTGTCCCTAGACTAAACTGCCAAGGATTGCCACCTGCTTCAAGTTCTTGCTATTTAGGATGCATCCTTCCTATATGATCCAGTCTCCACCATTACCCATCTCTACAAAAGATGGTTCTACCCATCTGCTTCCAATTTGTTTCCCATTAATTATAGAGATTTGGGAAACCAGAAATAAAAAGCAAGGTTTTACATTTGTTCAAAAGTAAAACTGAATAGGGATGACTGGGTGCTCATCCAACCTCGGCTCAGGTCGTGATCAATGGTTTATGAGATCAAGCCTTTCATTTGACGCTGTGCTGACATCTCAGAGCCTGGAGACTCCTTTGGATATTCTGTCTCCCTTGTGCTCTGCTCCTCCCCCACTCACACTGTCTCTCTTTCTCTTTCTCTCTCTCTCTCTCTCTCAAAAATAAACATTAAAAAAAAGTTAAAACAAAAGTAAAAGTGAACAGGCTATAAAAGAGGACCTTGGGAAATACTTTTAATGGTAAAAGAGAACATCAATTCAGTTAATCTTCTTTGTTGTTTTTTACTTTTTAATTATTGATTGTGTTCTGAATAATTTAAGTGGCAACCCCTGGAAAAATCAGATGCTACCATATATGCAAATGACAATAAAAATAGAGGAGGCATATGAAAAGAGGCTATGTTGCTACCATGGAAACGGCATGGAGCTTTGCATGAGCACTAAGTTCAAGTCCTGGGTCTGCCTCTTACAGCTGTGTGAGAATTCACATCCCCTAGAGAAAGGTGTTTTGAAGATTAAAAGAGATAAAGTAAAATGCCCACCTCCATACTTGGCACATATAGAGCTCCTATAGGAAGGCTATAATATTTTTAAATCATTGAATATGTGTGGAAATTTGGATGTGTGTCTAATACACTCAAGAAGGATTGTAACAAACCCTACATTTAATCTGTAAGGAAAAAAATCAACTTCAAATTACTCAAAGTAACATAGAGTTAATTAGATTTCAGGAACTTTAAAGCTGAAGGAGACTGGCAATCCTACAGTTCTGCCTGCCCATTCTATGAACGAGGGAACATAGGCCGGAGAACCAAGATCACGTAGCTAATTAGAATGTAGAGGCAGGACTGGGATCCAGGGCTTCTCAAGTCCTTTCAATGCTCTTAAGCACATATGAATTAATCTGGAACAGAGGTTGGCAAACTTTTCCTATAAAGGGCCAGATAGTAAAATGATGTTTGGTAAGGATTAATCCTAGCCTCAAGACCATTATATTCGTTGGTAATATAGAGATAATGCAAGAATATAACTCTAAGAAAGCAGAAGATTCTTAGAGAATTGGAATTCTAAATTATCTTGGCTAAATAAGAATGGTGAGGAAGGGGCGCCTAAGTGGCTCAGTCGGTTAAGCATCCGACTTCAGCTCAAGTCATGATCTCATGGTTGGTGGGTTGGAGCCCCACATCGTGCTTTGTGCTGACAGCTCAGAGCCTGGAGTCTGCTTCATATTCTGTGTCTCCTTCTCTCTGACCCTCCCTGTTCACGCTTGTCTCACTCAATCTCTCAAAAAATAAATAAATGAAAAAAAAATTTTTTAATGGTGAAGAAAACTAAAATATTAGTCTACATTAAATGATACAGCTTACTCAATTAGAATAACTAAAATGCAAAACACTACAGGATTTGTGTAAGCAAAGTACTCTAACCTAAAGAAATAAGTAAATACTGCCACCAAAATCTACTGGTTACCACAAACTGAAAACACATCACCCCCTCACCAAGGGAACATCCTTCATATCAGAATCAATAAGTCTGATCGTGGAACCATGAATAATTTCCTGGCAACAAAAACATACCAAAATGCATTTGGCCTGTGTCAGGAGCCCTTGATGATACTGGTGCAATGAACATAATCTTCATAATATTCTCCAGACATACAAAGAGAGATTTCATGAAAGAAAGTGCCCAAATGCCTTATCTTCTCCATTAAGGATTAATGCAGAAAAAAAGAAGAAAGAAGAAAGAAGAGAGAAGGAAGAAGAAGAAGGAGAAGGGGGAGGAGGGGAAAGAATAAGGAGGAGAGGGAGGAGAAGGGGGAGGGGAGGGGGAGAAGTGGGGGAGAGGAAGAGGAAGAGGTGAAAGGAATGGGAGGGAGAGGGAAAAGGAGAGGAGGGAGAGGAGGAGGAGGGGGGGGGGGAAAGGGAGGGGAAGGGGAAAGAGAAGAAGAAAAAGCCTATGCTGCAATATGAGGCAGGGACAAATTTCCTCTTCCTAACAAATATGACAGATTGGGATGGGTTTGCCAAGGAACACTGTTCAAATTTCCTCTAGGGAGCTTTTGAGAGAAGTCAAAACTTTGCATCTGTTTGGCATGAGGTACCCTCCCTGAAGAGAAAGGAAAGATGTAGAAGATTTTCAACATCTGATTTTTAAGAGAGCTATACAAATTATCATTTGACATACTCAATTAAACTAAATGTAGTACTCTATTTTCCCTAATGTTTATGTTGCTCCCTAGTAGTAAATTGGTTGTTTAAAAAGCACATCTACCCTTGGAGGCACTAAAAAGTAACCCAATGATATATGAGGAGAATGAGGTTCATTACTTTGTGCCAACTTGCTCCCAACATCTGTTCAGTTTATACAATGACTCATTCAGAGTATTCAGGGCTTAGTACAAACAAGCATCATCTTCCAATATTTGATTTACCCTTGGGCTTTCACACATCTCAACTTTGGTTTCACTGCATGGCTTTGGAAGCCGAAAGGCATAAAATGAAGCTATATCAAGGAACAAGAGATCGGGTTATAACTGATTGTAACTATGGAAGTTTTAGGTACACAACTTCTGCAACTCAAAGGGGTCAACATAAAGGTGTTATAGCTGAAAAGCATTTAGACACCTTTGCTCTCTGTTGGAAACACAATTAGAGCTGTTTTGAGTAACATAATTCACTGTCATTTTCTATACCTGTTAGATAGCAAAGAAAAACGTTAACTTAATAGATGAAGGACCACAGTCCTTCACAGTCCAACACAATGTCAAATCACACAGAATAGTTTTCATATATATAACTTACATAAAATACTTTTTCTCATATGTTCACTTGCAATTCAATTTTAATTTATAGCCAAATACATTCAGATTGAAACACTTCAATTTTCAATATAGATGATAGGCATTTTATTTTTGCGCATCAACTTAAAAAATTAAGACAGCTTCAACTATCATGCAAATGTTGATGCTTTACAAATATTACTGAAGAGTAAATGAAAATTAATCCTTTTCACATTTGTTAAAAAAGTACATGCAAACTGAAAGAATAATGTGTTGGAAAAATACAGGAGGAATATATTCATTACAGTGTAAGGTATTTTCCCTAATGTGGAGATCCTCACTACTTGTAACCAACGTTGGAAACAAAATTCCTACAGAAATAATACTCTGAAAATTGGAACTAAAGCATATTTTTAAAAATTAAACTGTCAAGACGAAAAAGATGCCTACCCACTGGAAGTCCGTTAATTTGCTTAACGGAAAAGTAATGTGTTGTGTAGAAACTCAGACATCTCAGAACCGTGGATTTTCCTCATTTATTTTCCATTGTAACGTCCTTCGGAGTTTTTCACAACAACAATGGATCTAACAGACAACTCAGGCATGCAAAACCAGTACATATTCAATTTTACCAGTTGGTAAAAAAAATGTTTTTTCTCACCCACAGCTTTGACCAGGTCACCCCTCCCAGCCAGTGGCCTCACTATTGTTCTCCTTATCAAATGCAGACTCCCAGTTCTTAGCTTCAAAGGCCCCCTCCAGTTTTCCCAGCCTTCATTTCCTCTCCGACCAGTCTGTATTCTTCCAGCCAAGAAATCCTTCATTCAGCTCTTTCATTCACTGCCCCCAACCCCTCCCTGTACTCTCACGCGTCCACACCCTCCACCCTCACACCACTTTCAACAACCTGCCTCTCCCCCAAAACGTAATTAAGCCTAAACTTGGTAGGCTAAATGACCTAAGCTTTTGTTTGTTTGTTTTTCTTTTTAAAATCTAATGACATTGGTCCTGTACAAAAGAGATTCATAAATGGGACCAGGACACCAGTAACAAATGTCTGGAGTGTTTTAGTTATTTGCGTTCAATCTGTTGGAGGTGTGACACAGAATAAAACATACAGCATTTGCATCACATTTGAATATAGGGAAAAAAGAGACACTCTGTTACATGACTGCTGGCTATAGGAATTTCAGCTGATACAGCTTCAGGGGCCCTGCCAGGCCTGGAAGAAACCAGGAAGGTTAGCCACTAGATAAGAGAGGAACACAAAGGCATCCATAGCCTCATATCACATCATGAAAGCGATAAGCTGCAAAGGAGGAACAGAGGACACTGAAGGCGGAACTAGGCAGCACAGAAGCATAGAATCCCAAGTAGGGAAGAAACAGACCACAATCCAGCCTGCCAGGCAGAACTATCTTTGGGCATCTGATTGTGCCAAATGCCAACAGGGACACACATTAGTGACCTGAATCACTAATCTCATTAGATTTAGCTTCTGAAAACTCCATTCCCTTTTCTGCAATAAACATGACTATTAGCTTGCTAATTTCATTGCTCATAATACCCTAATGAGATTCCCTAGTTGCAATGCAAACAGTTGGATTAATTTAGTGCCCCTTAAATTAGTATTATTTTTTTCATTGCTGAAAGCACCTTCATTCACTCTCTCATTCAGAAATGTCCTAAGTACCAAGGTTATTCTGTCAGGAAATATCCTAAAATGATAACCATTTGTTTCCTTACTTGTACACTAAGGATGATATTATATACCCAGTACATTGTATAGAAAATTAAATGAAACGGAATGTATAAAGCACTTAACATAATAATTGGCACCCAGCATGGATGCAGTAAAAGTAACTTATTATTGCTGCTATTGCTGTTATTGTTATTATTGCTCTAAGGAACTTGTTTTTAGCTGTCGCCTAATTTGAGCTAAAAACCAATAAAAACTCACTTTTAAACAAAACAATGTTTATGTACGTGCATTTTCTATCTTCTTATAGAAAACAACGAATCACAGTTCTTCCAAACGGTTTTCCCCAGTCCCAGTGCATCCATTCCAATCCTCCTGAGTCCAGCAGGGTACCAGCCTGTTTCATAATCAACTGGAGGTCACACACGAGACAGGAAGGACAGATACCAGAGTAGAAGATTTAGTACCCCTTCATCTGTATAACTGTCAAGAGATGAGTTATTGAGCTATTTCCCACAAATCTGGTGGGTCTCAGAAGGGGACAGGTACCAAACCTGCTTTTGCAAGCTGCCCTTTATGTGTCTTGAAGTTTCATGTTCATTCCTCTTTGTCTCCTTTGCACTTCACATTCACCCTCTGTGAGCTCATCCACCTTGCTTTCAGCCCAAAATCTATACAAATAACTCCCCAGTTCTTGTTTCCCACGCTCAAGCTTGTCTCCTGAGCTTCAGGTCCCTACACCCAACAGATACAGTCTGGAAAGTCACAGTGCAAATGGGTCTTCCTCCTAAATTGTTTTTTCCCCTGTGGTTTCTACTTTGGGAAGTGGTACAATCACCACGCTCTATCTCCTCCCAAACAAACATTTTCTGTCTACTGACAGGAGAGTCCTGTCACCAAATTCTCCAATGTGAGAGTCCTTCAGAACAGGACTTTGTTTTGTATGATCCTGAATCCCCAGTGGCCAAAACAATCCCAGTGAGAATAGGCACTCCATACACATTTGCTGTGTGCACGGACGTAGCTGCTTTTCCAAACCTGCTGAACCAAGGGGTGAATGCACTTCTTTAATCTGGGTTCTCAAAAAACAAGAACATAAAAATAATCCCCTTTTACTTAAGTCTTTCTGGTAATTGTTCTTTTAAACATGGCTGTTAAATCATATGAAACAGGTTTGTTTTCTATCAGAACAAAATACTATTTGTTTTGTCATAATGTTCAAATGTTAATCCCCTGGCTGTTGAGTTTCCAGATAAGCAAGATGTTTTCTAGTCTTCAGATTTTATCCTATAAAAATCTGTAAAAATCCTCTATTCAAAAGTTATACTTAGCAGGGAGTCTTCTACAATCCAAACTGAGAAAATTGGAAACAGCTTAACAACCCCAAAGAATAATATTTCATAAAATCCTACAGAGAAAAAAAGCCAGATCCTGTGGGGACACTGGCTGTGTGTATTGGGCAATTTCAGAAAGCATTAACTCTTTTGAACCCTCTATGGTCTACTAAGTGGACAGAAGTAACTTGTCAAATGTTCCCCAAGATTTTTGAGTGAAGATCTTTTCATATTTCATCTACAACATCATATCCACGTGGACTGATTTTAGTTGGACAAGGTTCTAAAGGATACATGTTGCTTTGTTGGTAAAAGTATGTGGCCTTGCATTTTACTTTCTATCAAATGTCTAGTCAGATCAATTTGCATTGCATGCTTCATAAAAATAGCAAAAATGTGCTACAAATAGCAGAAATAAATAAAAGGTCAGTACCTTCATGTCTGCATCTGCCTTTGACTTGCAAAATAAGGTGACTTCATGAGGTAAAAATATGTCAAGACTCTTATTTTTATCACTACTATTCTATACCAGGCAGATCTGAACATTACATGTTTTCTTCAAGTAGAAGACCGCCAGCAGGCAGACTTATTTTCAGTACAAAGCCTTAGGTTAAATTAAGCCACACATTTCTGACATCTTGTCCAAAGAGATTGAAAGCAAAACTCCAAACTTCTTACCCAGTCAATATTAACAGTTCTGAACTAAATAGCCACTTTCTTAGCCATCACAGCCTGCCCAGTCCTACCTCTCTAAGCACCTGTTCTCTCACCTAGAAAATGGGAACTGTCTCAGTCTTGGTTCTAGCAACAATACTATAGAGTGGGTGGTAACACAGAACATTCATTTCTCACAGTTCTGGAGGCTGCAAGTTCAAAGGCAGGGTGCCAGCGCGGTCAAGTTCTTGGTGAGGGCCCTCTTCCTGGTTATGTCATCCCATGGCCTTACTTGGTATATGCCACAGAGAGCAAGCTCTAGTCTCTTTTCTCATCCCATCATGGGGCTCCACCCTCACGAACTCATAGAAACCTAATTACCTCCCAAAAACTCTATGTCCTAATACCTTTCCATTGGGAGTTCAGGTTCCAGCATATGAATTTTGAGGGGGACACAATATGTAGCCCTAAATAGGAAAAATTACCATGTTACTGATAATGCATCTGTGAGCAGTAAATAAGATAATGTCTCTAAATGCTTAGTGTGACATTTAGTATATAGTAAATGCTCAGCAAGTGTTACATATTATTATTATACTATTATTGAAACTATTATTTGGATTGAAAAGTTCAGCTACTGTTTCTCCTGCGTTATTTTTTCCTTTTTTCAATTCTATAATTGCCTAACCCACATTCACCAGAGAAGAAGCTTAAATTAAAAGTCCTTGATCTTCCCTTCTATAAGTCTCTGACCAAAGTACAACTTCCACACACTAGTCCCCCCACCCCCAGCCTCTAACATGGAGCCTCCTCATCTTCACAATTAGTCCGCATTTTTTCTGTTCTTAGTATTTGTCCCATGTATTAATGTAATCACTGGTAAACATGCCTATTAGTTTCTGTCACTTGTGATTCATTTTTATACTATATGTGCCTGTTTTTAGCTTTAGACTATCACTAAAGAAGTAGAACCAGATAATGGCCAAGTCTTCAGGATTCTACAATAGCCATCTTCTAAGTAGAGAATATGTTTCCTTAGGCATAACCGATGACAAATTATATATATATATTATTATCAAATTGGTTTCCATACAACACCCAGTGCTCATCCCAACAAGTGCCCTCCTCAATGCCCAACACCAAGGGTACACACAAGCAGAGATAGTTTAAAAGAAATCAATGCCCACATTCTTCAATCCCTTCTTTTATATAACTGCCCTACTTAATTGTCCTACCTGTCTAAGGCCAGGGTCATCAGTTTTCCCTTCCCCCCTCATGATGTCCTTTTTTTTATTGACAAAATAAGGACATGCCTCTTATCCATTCCAAACCTGCTCCAGTGCCTCATCCTGAGGTGCAAAACATCTGAAGTTCCAAACATGTAGACATGTCAAGATACCTTCAAGTTAGCTATCTTGCATCCTCACACCCCAAATGTCAGAAAATATATTTTTCCTAGGGAAACCCCTTGAAGGGAAAGTCAAAAGAGCACAGATAAGAAGCACAGAAGGAGCAGGCACTCATTTCATTACAGCAACAAACTTGTCGCTCTGCATTGGATTCTGTCTGACTGACTATCCTCCTAAATATATGTGCTAAAATTAAAAGTAAAAATGAGATCAATTCCAGTTAAGATGGCCTAAGAATATTCCATCCTTTTTATTATAAATTAAGAAGGTTTTTTTTTGTATGTTTATTTACTATTGAGACAGAAACAGAGCATGAGTGGGGAGGGGCAGAGAGAGAGGGAGACACAGAATCTGAAGCAGGTTCCAGGCTCTGAGCTGTCAGTACAGAGGCCGACATGGGGCTTGAACCCACTAACCATGAGATCATGACCTGGACCAAAGTTGGGTGCTTAACTGACTGAGCCACCCAGCACCCCAAGAATATTCCATCTTATCTCCTACTTTGATTACCACTATAAATCATGAATAAAATGCATAAAACAACTATCTATGGGATCGGAAAAGTAAAGAATAGCAGGCAGCTTGGGAAGGGAAATCAAGACTTTAAAAAGAGTAATACAAATATCAAATCATTACATTGTACAACTGAAACTAATACAATATTATGTCACTTATACCTCATTTATAAAAAAAAAAAAAAAGACTAAGAAGTGAGTTTTCTGGTGTTTTCCTTTTTCCACCCATACTTCCCAACATAGAGTCTGGGCAGCAAAATCATGGAACTTAGGTACTAGCATGGCCAAGAGAAACTCTCTCCCAGGTCAGAGGAATGGAAGAGAGGGATCCTGCAAAACAAAGAGAGTGGAAATAATCCTCCAACTTGGTTTCTCTCTTGATCCTCCTCTAGAGGGAGGTCTTAATCCTGATGCTGTAGTCACACGACAAGGGGAGCAGCTGTGGCCTGGGCTGCCTGTCTGCCCTCGAGGAGGATGTGACAGTGAAAGATGCTGAAACTACAGCTGTTTCAACAAAGGACCAGAAAGAAGAGTCTCTTGGAGTCAGAGAGTTTGGAGAGATCACAGAGAGGAAAGAGATTGGGAAGAAAATCCCACTGAATTGTGTACTAAGTCCTGGGCTTAGCCCCAGAGATACATGCATAAAAATGACTTGAACTAGAATACCAAAGCCTTTGAGAACTGAACTACAATGCAGTCCATGGCCCAGTGGTCATTGTGGGGGGCACATATGTGTGAAGGATCGAAATAGCACCACAAAATCTTTGAAAAGTAAGCTGACATTGGAACTAAAGTTCACGGAATGTATAATGGGACTTGTGACCTGAACCCAACTGGCAGTTGACCATGAAGAGAAACAAATATATAAACAAAAATTAACATTCTCCAGAGATTTTTAACAGAACCCAGAATCTCATAATATATTCAAAACACCCAGGATGTAATCCAAAATTAGTTGTCATAGAAAGAAGCAGGACACTCTCGTCAGCCCCCAGGTGAAAAGATAATCAGTAGACACCATTCTTGAGAAGACCTAGATATTGGAATTATTTGACAAGGCCTTTACAGTAGCTATTATACCCATGCTCCATGAAGTAAGGGTCAACGAATTTGAAATGAATGGAAGGTTAGAAGTTTTCAGTAGGGAAATAGGAGTTATAAGAAAGAATCAAATGGAAATTTTAGAATTGAAAAATATAATATTTTTAAAGCAACTTTAAAAGGCAGAATGAAGATGACAATGGAAAGAATCAATGAGCTTGAACATAAATAGAAATTACCTAACTTGAACAATATAGAGAAAAAAGATTGAAAAAATGAACATTAGATACTATTAGGTACTATAAAATATCTATTAGATACTATAAAAATGTTTACAGATACTATAAAAACATCTAACGCTGATGTCATTAAAATCCAAGAAAGAAGAATGAGATTTGTACAAAATATTTTTGAACAATTAATGACTCAATTTCTGGAATCCAATGAAAGCTATAAATTTAGACTTGAGCTCAGCAAAACCCAATCAGGACGAACTCAAAGAAAATTATACATACACACAAAATACTCAAACAAATAGGGTTATTCTGAGAATGCAAGGCTAGTTCAACATTTAAAAAGTAATAAATATAAATTCTATACTAAAAAACTAAAGGAAAACCACATAATCATGCCAACATATCATGACAACTCAGGAAACCAGCAAGAGAGATTTAGCTTAAGGGAACACCTGATTAGGTCAGTTCTGCCAAAAATACTCTACCTTTCTTAAAGCCACTTGTGGCAAATAACATAGCTAATCACAGGAGTTACCTCTCATCATACTCAGATTTCATACCCACATTGAAAAATGGGGGGATTAGACACTGGAAGACTGGAATCCTGGGGACCATCTCAGAATTCTGTTTACCATAACAAGCAATGAACACTATATGAAACCAATATTCTAACAGTACCTTTTATAATAGCTCTAAAAATGTCTAACAAAATATGTGAAAAATCTATAAATGAAAATTAGAAAATGATGATTAATAGAGCCATGGCAGACCTAATAAACGGAGAAAAAATTGAGTTCATTGTTTGAAAGATTCATTATGTTTAAGATATCAAACTGGTATCTCCCTAAGTTGATCTAAAGCTTTAACATAATTCTAATCAAGATCCGTGAAGGAGTTTTTGACAAACTGAATCTAAAACTTATATAGAAAGGCAAAGTACTAGAATGGAAAATAAATTTTGAGCGAGGACAGAGTTGAAAAACTCATACTACCAGATGTTAAGATAACATAAAGCTATTATAATCAAAACAGAGTGTTTTTGGGTCAGGGATAGACACAAAGATCAAAGAAACAGAATAAAGAGTCCAAAAATAGACCTACTGAATATGGTCAATTAATTTTTAAGAAAGTTGCAAAAGCAATTCAATCTTTTCAGCAAATGGTCCTAGAAAATTGGACACTCATGTGCAAAAAGAAAAAAATACTACTTGACCTATACTTTATACATAATGCAAAAATTAACTCACTATAAATCATAATAAAATGAAAACTATAAACTATATATAGAGTCTTGAGAGACATCCTAGGAGAAAATTTTTGTGTGTGTGGCAAAGGCAAAGAGTTCTTATAGGACACAAAAGCATGTTCCATACAAGACAAAATTAATATATTAGACTTCATCAAAATTAAAAACATTTGCTCTATGAAAGACAATATGAAAAAAATAATAAGACAAGTTACAGACCGGGAGAAAAGATTTCCAAACCACATATTTCACCAAGGACTTGCACAGAATACATAAAGGAGTCTCAAGTAAGAAATCACAAAACATAAGGGAAAAAATGGGCGAAAGATATGAACAGACACTTCACCAAAGTAGATATACTGAGAGCAAACATGTTAAAAGGTGCTCATCATTAGTCATTAGGCAAACGCAAATTAAAACCACAGTGAGGTACCTCTACTGACCTACTGGAATGACTAACACAAAACAACACAATTCAACCTGGCAATACCAAATACTGATGAACTTGTGGAGCAACATGAACTCATATATACTGTTGAAGGAAAAGCCAAATAACACAGCAATTTGGCAGTTTCTGCTAAAACAACACATACATTTACCAATCTAGAAATTTATCCTAGAGAAAATTGCTTACAAAACTATAATCAAATGTTTAGCAATAATTTCATAACTACCAAAAACTGGAACGAAAAAAATGTCTTTCAACAAATGAAGGAATAAACAAATTGAGTGGAGTACATCCATAAAATGAAATACTATTAAAAAATAAAAAGAAAAAATTGATACATGTAACAATATGGATGAATCTTGAAGGCATTACGCTAAATAAAAGAAATCAGTCTCAAAGGACAGTGAAACACAGCTTTCTATTTTATGGTATTGTGGGAAAAGCATGATTATAGGTTTGGAGAGCAGAGCGTTGGTTTCCAGAGGTTTGGGGTGGGAATGTAGATTTGATTCCGAAGAACAATGTAAGGATATTTTGGGGCGATAGAACTGTTTTATCCTGATTGGTGGTTATACAAATCTATGCATGTGTTAAAACTCAGAACTATATACAAGGGGAAAAAGTGAATTCTATTATGTAACTTAATAAGTAAAAGAAATAAATAACAGAAAGATTCTTATTAGGAAAACACATACCAACAAACTAATATAAACTGAAAACTAAGGTCAGCCTCTTTCTGTCAAAAAATAACTCTGATTTGGCCAATTAATTTAACATTGAAGAGTGGCTCTACCAATTAAGTAAATTCTCTATAAATTGAAGGAATCAAATCAACAGCTCCAAAGTTTTAAGACATATATTTAAAGCACACAATAGTATGAAAAATTATTTAATCAGTTATTTATTTACTTAAATTTGAGTTAGTTAACATACAGTGTAGTATTGGCTTCAGGAGTAGAACCCAGTGATCCATCACTTACATACGACACCCAGTGCTCATCCCAACAAATACCCTCCTTAATGCTCACCACCCGTTTAGCCCATCCCCCCACCCACCTCACCTCATATCAAAAATACTATGTTATTGGGATGCCTAGGTGGCTCGGTCAGTTAAGCATCTGACTTCAACTCAGTCATGATCTCATGGTTTCTGAGTTGAAGCCCCACATTGGGCTCTGCACTGACAGTGCGAAGCTTGCCTGGGATTCTCTCTCTCCCCCTCTCTCTATGCTCCTCCTCTCCCCCAAAATAATTTTAAAAAACTTTAAAAAAATATACTGTGTTAGCAATAGTTAATTGAAATTAATAATACATCTGTTTTCCAAATTCTTTCTGAGCATACAGGATTAAATAAAGTGCCTCTAAGTGAAAGAGTCATGGACTGACATTTGATAAACCCCAGTAAAGGTCTAAGAAATTAAGATCATGAAGACTCTACTGATGGAATAACAAATTCACATGCAAGTACAATGCTTTCCAACTCTTGCTTTCAAAAATGGAAGGAGAATCTAATAAAGTTGTCATCTAATCATTAGAAATAATTTTTAATGATAGGTAATTATAATGTGAATTTTGACATTAACTGGAAGTTGTTCAAATAACTAAATGCCATTATTATAATAAAATCCCTTCTGTTCCCTGTACTTAATTATGTGAATAAGTTCCAAAGCACAACCCTCTAGAAGAAATAATTACAGGAACGGCATTTATCACAAACTCTGTTACACTGTACATGAACCAGTTTTAAAAGAAAACCAGCCATCCCTCTAACATATCAAGAGAGGAATCTCCAGGGACGCCTGGGTGGCTCAGTCAGGTGAGCATCAGACTCTTGATTTTGGTCATGGTCATGGGATTATGGTCATGGGATCTCATGGTCATGGGATCAAGCCCCACATCAGGCTCCATGCTCAGCATGAAAGACTCTCTCTTTCCCTCTCTCTGCCTCTCCCCTGCTCATGCTTTCTCTCTCAAAATAAATAAATAAACTTTTTTTT
>NC_043700.1:155881086-155914604 GCF_006229205.1 Suricata suricatta | reverse complement strand
TATATATATACCACATCTTGATCCATTCATCAGTTGATGGACATTTAGGCTCTTTCCATGATTTGGCTATTGTAGAAAGTGCCACTATGAACATTGGGGTACATGTGCTCCTATGCATCAGCACTTCTGTATCCCCTGGGTAAATCCCTAGCAGGGCTATTGCTGGGTCATAGGGGAGTTCTATGGATAGTTTTTTGAGGAACCTCCACACTGTTTTCCAGAGCGGCTGCACCAGTTTACATTCTCACCAACAGTGTAGGAGGGTGCCCGTAGGCTAGAATGAAATTCTGTGGGAGAAGGAAATTAGAAATAAGAGTTCAGGGAGAAAGAGAAATAATGTAATGTCCACTGACTATGAAAAGAAGAGCTTGTAATTTTTGTATGATTGGTGAAAGTCCCCTCACTATGGTATTTAAATTCTTTTGGATACATTTTAAAAAGTAATATAATGCTTTCATTTTAAAATGGCAATTATTATAATATCTTTTAAATTATAATATTTGCCAATTATATTCATGATTTAAAATTTTTAGATCATAACTTAAAATTATACAAAGGGTGTATTGTTTTTCAAAATCCTTTTAGGGTTCCACACAGCAAAAATATTTAGAAGATCACAGCTCTAAAACACTGTGTTACACTGCCTCCTCAATTAGAATTTAGCTCATTGGGGTGCCTGCTGACTCAGTGGATTAAATGACTTGGGCTCAGGTCTTGGTCTCCTGGTTTTTGGGTTCGAGCCCCGTGTCGGGCTCTGTGCTGAGAGCTCAGACTCAGGGCCCAAAGCCCACTTAGAATTCTGCTCCTCCCTCACTTGCACTCTGTCTCCGTCTCAAAAATAAACATTAAAAAAAAAGAATTTAGCTCATTTTGTTTCAATGGGTGCAAGGCTTCAGACACAAAATAAACACACAGATTGAACAGATGAAAAGGGAGATGGCAATTACTTTCCAACTGCTGAGCTCAATGGAATTGAGGTTATGAAGATCGCAGTGCTATTTGCCATAATGAAATCGCAATTTCAAAAGAGATTCACAGATTTTGATGTGCCAATCCTGAATCACACATTAGTTTCAGCGGGCGGCCTAGAGTTCAGACATTTGAATGCCAGTTACTAAGCAATTACTACATCATTCTAGTTCCGTTTCAAAGAGAACTGATTGAGCTTAAACTACATCCATCAAAAAATATATAAACAGTACCCCTTCTTGGGAATTTTTGAAGAATTTTGAAGAACTTAGAACTAGCTAATATTTCAATTATGTGAAGGGGAAAAAAAAGTCCCAGCAACTTCTTTCAGCTACCTGGTTCCCTTGTGATTAAATTGACTAGCCTGGGGGATATAAAGCTGAGTTTAGAATTAAAATAAAGGGTATTTTGAATGGTTCAGGGTGTGACGGATGAAAGGGCATTCTTGTTGCAATGATCAAAGTGATTAGCAGCCAGAAACACTTAGAGGTATGTACTTATAAATAAATCAAGAAACTATAGATGCTGGTGAGAGTGTGGAGAGACGGGCACCCTCCTACACTGTTGGTAGGAATGTAAACTGGTGCAGCTGCTCTGGAAAACAGTGTGGAGATTCCTCAAAAAGCTATCAATAGAATTCCCCTATGACCCAGCAATACCACTGCTGGGGATTTACCCAAGGAATACAGAAGTGCTGATGCATAGGGGCACATGTACCCCAATGTTCATAGCAGCACTGTCAACAATAGCCAAATCATGGAAAGAGCCTAAATGTCCATCACCTGATGAATGGATCAAGAAGATGTGGTATATATATACAATGGAGTATTACATGGCAATGAGAAAGAATGAAAGCTGGTCATTTGTAGCAACGTGGATGGACCTTGAGGGTGTCATGCTAAGTGAAATAAGTCAGACGAAGAAGGATAGATACCATATGTTTGCACTCATAGGTCTAACAGGAGAAACCTAACAGAGGACCATGGTGGGGGAAAGAGGAGGGGAAAGAGTTCGGGAGAGGGAGTGTGGCAAATCATGAATGACTTTTGAATGCTGAGAACAAACTGAGGGCTGAAGAGGGAGGGGGGAAGAGGAATGGAGGTGATGGTCATTGAGAGGGGCACTTGTGAGGAGGAGCACTGGGTGTTATATGGAAACCAACTTGGTAATAAACTATTAATAAAAAGAAAAGAAAACATCAGATGTTTTCTTTGTAGCTAAAAATGTCTGTATTTAATCATAGTCTGTAAGCCCACAGAAGTGGATTTCTGATTGTGAGGCGCCAGACTGAAGAAACATGGGTGCCCTTGGTCTTCAGCCTCTGAACAAAATAATACAGGGACCAGTCTGTGCTCTTGAGCTTTTGAGTCATCAACCTCGAAGCCATGCGACTCACTTGTAAAGAGAGTAAGAAGAACGAATGCAGGCGGGGACAGGAACCTCCTTATTTCTGTTTGAGGGACCACTGTGCTGCCTCAAGCAAAGCAGTATTTGGCAGAGAATAGACACCTAATCTCAAATGATCTATAAACAAAAATTACTGAGCCCAAGGAGAACAGGTAGTAGTATTCAGGCCCAACGAGAAATCTATTTTGTTTGGCACTGCTTCTTTTTGCTGGGTATGTGGCAAAGTGAAATCAAAACAAGGCTGTGGTTCTCACAGAGAAACAGTGGAAATCCCGCAGATGAGCATTTCTTACGGTTCAACAGATTGAAAGAAGTTGTTATGGACTTCAAAGGAAAAAAAAACTTCAAGTTTCAATTCATAGCAAAATTTAATTCAAGTTGATTGTCAAATTTATTAAGAATTCTTCCAGGGCGCATGGGTGGCTGTCAGTTGAGCATCTGACTTCAGCTCAGGTCATGATCTCATGGTTCGTGGGTTTGAGCCCCACATAGGGCTCTGTGCTGACAGCTCGGAGCCTGGAGCCTGCTTCAGACTCTGTGTCTCCCTCTCTCTCTGCCCCTCCCTGCCTCAAGTTCTGTCTCTCTCTGTCTCAAAAATGAATAAAATATTAAAAAGTAAAAAAGAATTCTCCCATGTCCTTGACTCTCTTACTACCCAAATAACAAGGATCATGATAGCTGTGCCTGGTATAGCTTCTCTTTCCTTAACTTGTCTTTAGCCACTCACCCTAACAGTCCTACAGACAGGGTTTTAAAAGAACTGAGAGGCGATATCTGGGGGAACAGCATGGCAGGCAGATAGAACAGAAGAGCTAGAACCTAGGAGGCAAAAAGGAAAGTATTAAGAGAGGAGTCAGGGAGATAAGAGAGCAGTTGATGGAGGGCAAGATGTCTCTGTTGCTCTGGGAAGCACTAGTTATATTGAATTCTGTGTGACTGGTACTCTCCTGGAGTTGTGCAATACAATACAGACAGGTGCACCTGAAGGTTGCAAGGACAGCAGCTCTTACACCGAGTGAGATGGAAAACCTTTAAAAAACTTGGAGAGTAGAGAGGTGAACATTTAAGTAGCAAAAAAGAACATTTTGTTTCTGTGTGGAAAATACCAAACAGGAGCAAAGGAAGGAAGCAAAGAAGCTAATAAGGAGTTGGAAGGATAATCCAGGAACAAGCTGGAGTGGCTTGGACCCAAGTGGTGGTGAGCACTGGCTGGATTGTGTCTATATTTTGATAACAGAGCCAATGGGATTTGCTGTTAGATCAGCTAGGGGATGAGAGAGAATGGGTAGGGTCAAGGATGACCTAACATTTTTGGCTGGAGCAACTGGAAGAATAAAATTGTTATTTATTAAGATGACAGAAAGATGGGAGAGGAGCAGGTGTGGGGATAACATCAGATCAGTTTCGTACATGTTATATTTGACATGCCTTTCAGACACTCAAGTGGAAATAAATAGAAGGCAGTGTGTGTGTGTGTGTGTGTGTGTGTGTGAGAGAGAGAGAGAGAGAGAGAGAGAGCAAGAATAAAAGAGTCATAAATATGCATGCAGTTCCAAAGGTCAGAGAAGATTCAGTCTCAAGACTCACATCGGTAGTTTGTACATGAAGGCACAGACTGAATCAGATCATTCAAACAGGAAAGATCCAAAGACTAAGATGTAGGGCACTCCAATGTTTAGAGGTGACAGAAATGAGGAGACACATCAGAGGAGGCTGAAAATAAGTGGCTTCTCCCTCAAAGCCAAGGGAAAGGAGATTATCAGGGAAGAGGGAGTAATTAAATGTGGCAAATGCTGCAGGAGGTGAAGTCAGAGGAGAACCGAGAACTTTCCATGGGATTTAGCAACATGGATGAAAATCCCTGGAGACCTGGAAAAAAGTAGCTTTGTTTGAGAGGTGGAAATGAGGACATTGGGTCTGAAGCTTGGGGAAGGAGAATAAAATTTGGGGTGAAATACAGATGTAGGAGTCATCAGTACTTACATGGCCACAAGCAAGAGATTTCCTAGAGAAAACATATAGAATGTTAAGGGAAGAAAGTTGAAAGTAGAATCCTTTAAATGCCAAAAGGTAAAGAGTCCTGTAGAAAAAAAGGAAAGAGTTCAGAGAGTGGCCCATATGGTGGGAAGCAGATCAAACAGAGCATTGGTCTAGAAACCAAAGGCAAAGAGAGTGCTACAAATAAAGTCAGTGGCACAAAAGCCTTCTCAGGCTTTTTGAATGGCACGGCTAAATTTTATACTTCCTCCCTCACTATCCCTTGTCTCTGCTCTTACAGGACACAGTACTTATAGTAGGTACCATCAGTTTCAAAGGCTAAAGCAAGTAAGCACACACCCCGGCTACCTCACTCCTCTAGTTGGGTAATTCTGAGCCATATGTTGTAGACTATTTCCCAGATTTTCCCATAAGATTAAGCTCTCCAGTTGCACACTATGGTAGCTGGTTTAATAATTTACCTCTGGTGACCATCTTCCCTCCTTAAATCACCTCTCCCCTCCCCCACTGTCATGCCTCTCTCAAGTACACCATTTGTGCCCAAACTCTTGTCTCAGGCTCTGCGTCAGCTTAGATTCTATTTCTCCACTGGCCTATAAGCTCTTTAAAAGTATGTAGGTAATCTTTCCTTTTCTAGTTCCTGGTAAACTTCCTGGTATACAGAATATGCTTCTAAATATCTGTTTAACTGAAGTATTCACATTTGCATAGTATGTTATGGTTTTGCAGAATTCTTTCAAATACATTCTTTCCTTTAGCCCATAAAACAGTTACACCACCCAGGTGTATAATAATAATTATTCCTGTTTAAAAGGGAAGAGGGGCACCTGGGTGGCTCAGTCGGTTGAGCATCCAACTCTTGGTTTTGGTTCAGATCATGATCTCACCATTTGTGAGTTCGAGCCCCATACTGGGCTCTATGTTGACAGTGCAGAGCTGCTTAGGATTCTCTCTCTCTCTCTCTCTCTCTCTCTCTCTCTCTCTCTCTCTCTCTCCCTCTCTCTCTCTCTCTCCTCTTTCTCTCTCTCTCTCTTTCTTTCTCTCTGAAAATAAGCTAATAAACTTAAAAATAAAACATGAGAAAAGGGGATAAAAGGGTTTAAGAAACTTTCTCAAGCCCACACAATTCATAAGTAGAATAGTCAGGGCTTGAACACAGTCTTCAGATCTAAGTTTGGTGCCCTTGAAGAAAGCATCTACATATGGAAGAAAGAAAATATTTTCATAGTTTAAATTTAAATAACTTAAAATTATTAATGTAGGAAAACTTGAAGTTCTAAGAAAACCCCATTTTATTTGACTATTCATTGTAATGACAAGTGCATGGCTAGCTTTTAGTAACTTCATGATGCTATCTATAATCAAATGTCTCTGCCAAAACACTAAGTACCTCAAAGAAATAGTATTGCATTATTTCTCCCAGAAGCATCCACAACTCAACAGGAGACATTCAGAGTGTGGCTTTTATAAGACCCCCAAACTACCATTTTCTGCTGCTGGGCTGAAATGGTTGCTCTCAGCAACCAGAGCTAGAAAGGCAAATAAGATACTAGGAAAAGGAAAAGGACAAGAAAAAAACAAATAGCTGAAGTTCTTTCACGGCATGGGAGATTTCTCTAGACCTACATAGATACCATTTAAAAATGACTTTTCATATGCGATCACAGAGAAGGTAGAGTAAAGGCTTAGTCAGAAAGCTCAGAATGATTGATGGGCCTTGACCTCCAGCCCCTGAGTTCTCACAACTCAACTATGGAAACACATACAAGGGTTTATTTTGAAACCTCTGAAGAATGGTTCCCACAGCATTGTCATTTAGCACATGATTTGCTTTACAGGGTCGAGCATCATTAAAAGACATGACAAGACAACTGTGTATCCTTCTATATGACAACAGAATATCTTCAGAGTGATGACTGATCTAGAGGACTTAAAATAAGGATGAAATTCACAGAGATGTGCCTTGGGAAAAGCAGCTGCTAAAAGTCATGGGTTTGTGTTTAACTCAGTCTGAAAGACATTGAGAAAGTTCCTGTGAGTAGGGGGCTCTAACAGAAAGTAGTGCTCAAAGATTAACAATGGAATCCCAGGACGGTCCCACGATGGTGGACTACTGGGCAGATGATAGGACCTCAGGGGCTAGAGTTAAAATAACCTTGAAACGACCTCCCTGACCCTTTGTTTCCTAATTAATTAAATGAAGATGATAATACTTCAAAGATTCACCCTGGGAAGCAAGTGAGCTAGCAGCTGCGAAGGCACTTTGGAACGGAGAACGGGGTCCATAACATAAAGGGGGAAATTACTATCCTGGGGCAAATTATTCACAAGTGGGAAAGAAAAGATTAAAATGGGAATTAACTTTTCATGACCCTTCATTGCATGAGCTAAACAGGAGCCTGATACCCAACACAAGTTCACAGGGCTGAGTGCCCACAGAATATCTTTCCTCTTCATCTTTTCGGGTGGGACCCTTCTCTTTTTCAGATATTCAGAATTCTTTTATGCAGTTGACTCCCCTCTACTCCCATTGACATTTAACCTGCATCACATTGTGGTTTCTGTGTGACAGCATGTGTAAATGTACTCACTAATACTCTTATATTGGTTTTCACATAGGGTGGACCAGATGAGGCTTAACACTCCTTAAAGGTAGGAAGCATGGCAATTATTATTATTATTATTATTATTATTATTATTAAATATTTTGCAAAACATAAAACATTAGATCAAGGTTTCTCAAAAACAGCTCTATTGATAGTTGGAGCCACATAGTTCTTTTGTTGTGATGAGCAGTTTTGTGCATTATGGGATATCACACAGCATATCTGGTCTCTACTCACTAGATGCTACCATCAACTCCTTCTGTATATGGAGCTGTAACAACCAAAAAGTCTACAGAAATTGCCAAATGTTCCTAGGTGGGGGCTACAAAGTTGGTTAAGAACTACTGCACTAAATGTATATAAACTAATATGATTATTGTGATTTTATTTTTTCAGATTACCTGGATGATGCTCAAAACAGAGGAGGTACTCAACTAATAATATATCAAATAAATGAAAAAATGAGAAAAATATGTCATCAGTTATATTTATAAGTGGCCCTATAGCATAAACCCCTATATGATTAAGACTATATTATATAATAAAGACTTTTCTCGTTGGCATAGATATTCTTAGTACATGAACACATATTTAGTAACTGTGTGTGTGTGTGTGTGTGTGTGTGTGTGTGTGTGTATGTGCTAGAAATTTTGTTCTTATGCACACACAAAGATCATAGCTAGCAGGAGCTCTCTCCCAAGGATATGAGCCATGACCATATCTACGATTGCTATATCCTGTTTATCCATTAAGCATGAGACAGAACAAGTATTTTAAATTCTAGGAAAAAATTGCATCGAACCCTTTTTATCAAGTTTATTTTCAGAGAATTAATTCTACACAGAAAAAATATTACACCAAGAATTCTAAGAAGACTATGATAAGCAGAGGATCTCAGATCCTCTTAGGAAATCTCTGTTTCTTATCCATGTGTTTTTTTAAATTTTTTAATGTTAATTTTGAGAGAGAGAATCAGAACATGAGTGGGAGAAGGGAAGAGAAAGAAGGAGACACAAAATCCAAAGCAGACTCCAGCTCCAAGCTGTCAGCACAGAGCCCGACATGGGTCTTGAACTCATGAGCCATGAGATCATGACCTGAGCTGAAGTTGGGATGCTAAACTGAGTCACCCAGGTGCCCCTAAACATATGTTTTTAGATATAAATGTTTAATAAAACTTCCATGGCATTTTTTGATATTAGAAAATTTATAATGATATCTGAACAACCTGTATTAAGTGGTATTTCAGTCTGAGGTATTAAATAATACTGATAATCTTGTTTTGATTTTCAAGATCTGAAACTTTTTGACCATCAACGTTAAGGAACACTGATGATGTTTTGATTCTTAAATTTCCTCTATGGATTCTTAAATCCTGTACCAATGGGCTACATTTTCCAAATGACTTCTAATAATGACAACTAATAAAGTGTTCTGATCAAAACAGGGGCAAATGTAGCTAAAAAAAGAGAAGACATGAGGGACTTCTCTTTCAGATACACTCATTCATCCTTCTTTTGGTTTATTGCTATAAACCATCTTTTGGCTAGAATCCTAATTTAACATTAGACCTCTACTAAACACTGTGTTAAAAAGAATAAATAAAGCAAACTTCCACTGCTAGCTTAAATTTAGTAACTTGCAGTAGGTCTAGGCCCTCATCAAGTAAAGTCAGAAAAGCCAGATAAAACCAAAGAAACATCTGTTTAAAGGCATCTTATAACCTCAAGACTGTTAGGATGTAAGTGGCCAAGATCCTGGAGAGAAAATAACAAAGAACAAAGAGTGTCCATCCTGGGGATGTATTTTCCCTTTAGGGAACTTGCCAGTTCTTGGCATGGTGCTAGAAATTGAGAATCTGAACAAGGGGCTACTGCAAAGAGGCAGAGAAGCCAGTGGAGTTTTGGGCCATCCCACACGGATAGAGAGACAAAAGTTAGAGTTTGGGTACTGTCAAAGGAATGGCGTATTGAAGGGCCACATATGTGGTGAGAAAGGAGACAGAGACAAGTAGGCCTATCACTTGGAAGGATGTTCCCCTTTTACTTTCCACAAAGAGCAAGTGGCTTAAAAGCTGGGCAAAAGATCTCTGCAACATAAAATGGAAATTCCAGCAATCTTATTGTTCTAAAAAGAAAAAATGGAATTTAGGATTGTCCAGGGAAGAATAGAATGCAATAAACACCCAGTTTCTCATTTGGGACCATAGGAGAAGTGCATCCTCAGACTTAAAACAATCCAGAGGTAGGTAGATGAAACCTTAATCAAAACAGCGAAATCAATGTCTCTGTTGGGTTAAGGTGATTTGTTCCACTATGGGTCTAGCCCTTAAGAAATGGCTTGTTGGGGGCACCTGGGGGTACCTGGTTCTGTTGGTTAAGTGTCTGACTTCAGCTCAGGTCATGAGCCCATGCCTTGTGAGTTCGAGCCCCGTATCGGGGTCTGTGCCACCAGCTCAGAGCCCAGAGCCTGCTTCAGATTCTGTATCTCCCTTGCTCTCTGCCCCTCCTCCACTCACATTCTGTCTCTCTCAAAGATAAAAACATAAAAAAGAAATAAAAAAGAAAAAGGGCTTTGTGTCCCAACTGTAAGCAAACAGCCTTTAGCTCCTTCAGATTTTGCTCCTCACCCAAAGGTACACCCTACCCAGAAGGACCACATCAATGACTGATTGAGATGGGGATGTAAAGAACCAGCTATTTTGATCTAATGTGGAATACCTTTCTCAGATCATGTATACTTCAGGGCTTCACATGGATTTAGCAGACTTTGATGGGCCTGGATCAAATTTCAATTTCTCCTTCTGTTCAATTCTGCTTATTCTCCCTCCTTTACACAAGTGCTAATGCCTGATGAATATCCTATACAACAAACTCCATCTCAATTACTGCTTCTGAAAAATTCAACTTGTTTGTGACAGTCTCAGGAGTGATCCAAGAAAGCATGTTTTAATATGTGGTTATTGATGTGGATTATTCACTGCTGTGAAAATTTCATCATTCCTGATAGTTAGGGCAGACATTCACTGACACGATCGGGCAGTCCAATTGTTAAAACCCTCATCAGAGGTGAATTGGAATAATGTACCTATGCAAAGGAATGCACTGAATGGGGTCTGAGAAGTAAAAAGAAAAAAAAAGTATAAGGAAAGTGAGCTGGATGCCTTACTGCTAAGCATCAATGACCTAGAAAACAGTAACTCAAAACTACAAATAATTGTAACTCATGTGTGAAAGCCAAAAAACCTCTTTAGTAGCTTAGAAAGAGGCTCTTGTATACAGGGGGAGAGTCTAGAAAACTGAGGACTAAGCCTAAGATTTAATAGAACATTCCAGCTCTACTGAAGGGTAAACATCTAATCAAAGCAGATCTTTTATGCCAATGTACAGCCTGAGTTAGGAAGTTTAAATGTAAGAAAGAAAACGAATGCTGACACTTGGGATAAGGATAGCTGGAAGTATCTCCTCTAATATCTCACCTCTAGCTGACACTGAGGCTCTACATAAGCAGGAATTAAAGGATAAGCAGAGTTGTAAATTGCCAGAGTGTTTAAGTCCTACCACAATATACACACAGAACCCATTGGAAAAGGGTGGGAGACTTATTGGTTCAAGGCATGTAAAAAAATATCTGTCCAATTATTAGCTCACCACTGAGCTCCTATCTGGGTAAAACTTTCAGTGGCCAGACATGACAAAGAATACAAATGTTATAATATAAACTTAGTTCAGGGAAATCACTAAACAAATAACAATAAAAGGAACACCTAATAGTAACAACAACAAATCCTAGGGAGAGAGAAATTTTGATTTGCAGAGTTGTACATTATATTATTAAAAATAGCCAATTTTCAACAACAACAACAACAGAATATAACAAGCAAAGAGACAAGAAAGTGTGACTGATATATAAGGAAAAAATAGTCCATAGATCCTGTCACCGAGGAGGCTCAGATATTGGACTTACTAGATGAATAATTTATATCAGCTATTTTAAATATATTTAAAGAATTAGAGAAACCCATTTCAAAAGAACTAAAATGTAATAACACTGTCTCAACAAACAGAGTATTAACAAAGAAATATAAATTAGTTTTTTCTTAAAAAAATGAACCAAATAGAAATTCAGTAGTTGAAAAGTACAACAAATAAAATGAAAATTTCACCAGAGATGCTTAACAAGTAGGGTTGTGGGATCAAGCCCAATGTTAGGCTCTGCATTGGGCATGAAACCTGCTTAAGAATCTCAATCTCTTTCTCTCTCTCTCTCTCTCTATCTCTCTCTCTCTCTCTCTTCTCTCTCCACCTCTCTCCAGCTCACTCCCTGTCTCTCCAAAAAAGAAAAAAAAAAAGAAAACAAATAGCACAATAAAAGATGTAGATTCTCTCTTATCAGTATTACATTAAATATAAATGAATTGAACACTACAATCAAAAGGGCAAGGATTTGCCTAGTGCTTAAAAAACACTATTCAACTACATGTTCAATTCATATTCAGAGACACAAATAGGTTGAAAGTTAAAAAATGAAAATTTTGAGGGGCATCTAGATGGCTCAGTCAGTTCAGCTTCTGACTATTGTTTTCAGCTCAGGTCATGATCTCACCCTTCATTAGTTTGAGTCCTGCATCAGCTCTGTGCTGATAGTGAGGAGCCTGCTTAGGATAGTTTCTCTCTCTCTCTCTCTCTCTCTCTCTCTCTCTCTCTCTCTGACCCTCCCCCACTCATGCTCACTCTCTCTCTCAAAATTAAATAAATAAAAACTTAAAAAATTAAAAATTAGAGATGCATATATGCTTGCATATATTATGCTGTTGTTAGATGGAATGTTCTACAGATGTCTATTAAATCAAGTTGGTTTATATTGTTTTTCAATTCTTCCTCCTTATATATCTTCTACCTAGTTTTTCTATCCACTATTGAAAGGGGAGTATTAATTACTATCTATTTTTCTATTTAATTCTATAATTTTTGCTTCATGTAATTTCTGGGCTCTGACATTAAGTTATGGCTTCTTGATAGATTGACTCTTTTATCATTTTTAAATGTCCTTCTTCACTTTTAGTAATCATCTTACTGCAAAGCTATAATAATATAGTGGATACTCGCATAAGAATAGACATATCAATTAATGGAATAGAATTGAGATTTCAGACATAAACCCACATATCTATGGCCAACTGATTTTTGACAAGGATACCAAGTCCATTCAATGGGGAAAGAATTGTCTCTTTAAGATCTGGTCCTGAGATAACTGGATGAGGTTAGACACCGACCTCATACCATATATGAAAATTAATTCAGAATGAATTGATGACCTACATATGAGAGCTAAAAATTTAAAACTCTTAGAAAAACACAGGAGTAAATATTGGCAACCTTGGATTAGACTACAATTTTTTTAGACATGACATTAAAAGCAGAAGTGACAAAAGACAAATTGAACTTCTTCAAAGTTAAAAAAAAAAAACTTATGTGCTTCAAAGTACACAATCAAGAAAAGTCACTTGAGAGGCACCTAGGTGGCTCAGTCAGTTAAGCATCCAACTCTTGGCTGTAGCTCAGGTCATAATCTCATGGTTGTAAAAGCAAGACCTGCATCAGGCTCCAGGCTGACAGTGTGGAGCCTGCTTTGGATTCTCTCTCCTTCCCTCTCTGCCCATCTCATGCTTATGGTTTCTCTCTTTCTCAAAACAAAAAAACATTTCAAAAAAGGAGAAGACACTTGAAAAGCACTGGGGGGAAAAAAGAAAAAGGAAAATCATTTGAAAAGACACTCTGCAGAACATAAGAAAATATTTGCAAATAATATATCTGATAATGGGCTTGTATCCAGAATGGGTGAAGAATTCTTGTTATTCAACAATTTAAAGACAAATTACCTAATTTTAAAATGAGCCTCACATTGGAAAATATATTTCTAAAAAGACATACAAATGACTAACAAGCTCATAGAATGTTATCTATGTAAATAGTCATTAGCAAAATGTAAAACAAAACCACAGTGAGATACTGCTTCCTACCCACCAGGATGGTTACAATCAAAAAAGATAACAAATGCTGGTGAGGATGTGGAGAAACTGGAACCCTTCTACACTGCTGGTGAGACTGGCATTTCCTCAAATTGTTAAACAGAGTCATTACTAGCCACAGCAATTCTAGTCCAAGATATATACCTAAGGGAATTGAAACATATGTTCACATAAAACTTGCACATAAAAATTCTTTGTAGCATCATTCATAATAAACAAAAAGTAGAAACAATCTAAATATTCCTCAACTAATGTATTGATTTTAAAAAATTATATATTCATACAAAGTAATAGCAATTAACAATAAAAATGCATGAAGTACTGATACATCCTGCAACATGAATAAGCCTTGAAAACTATGCTAAATGAAGGCAGTAAATCATGAAAGGTCCCATATCGTATGATTCCATTTATGTGAAATGGCCAAAATAGGCAAATCCATAGAATCAGATAGTAGATTAGTGGTTTCCAGGGACTAGGAGAGGAGAATATGGCATTACTGGTAATGGGTATGGAGTTTCTTTTAGGGTAATGAAAAAATCTTGCAATTAGATGGCTGTGATGGTTACACAACTCTCTAAGTATGCAAAAACCAGTCAAGTTTACAGTTTAGAGAATGAACATTATGGTATATGCATTATATATCACTAAAGAGTGTATTTGTAACATAATATGGAGAAAATCATATCATCTTATAAATGTAGAAAATGCATTTGATAAAATACAAAATCTATTCATGATATAAAAAAAACTTAGCAAACCAGAAATAGAAAGTATTTCCTTAATCTGACACAGATATCGATAAAGTCTTTCTGCAAACATTATAATTAAAAGTGAAATATTGAAACCTTTCTCTATGACAGAGAAAAAGCAGAAAACATAATGATTAGAAAGGAGAAATTAAACTGCCATTTGTAGATGACATTATGTGTACTTAGAAAATCCAAATGAGAGTTATAAAAATCAATATGTGATTTATTTGTACATAAGCAGAAAAAAATTTTTTTAAGTTTCCATTTACAGTGATATCAAAAATATCAGATACCCGCAAACAAATCTAAGGGAAGATGTGCAAGATCTTTCTGGTAGAAATTACCAAAGATTTTTGAGAGGAATTAAAGAATAAGTCATTAAAACACTTAATTAAAGATTACCATAGTATATCATTTTGATGAGTTGGAGGACTTAATGCTGTAAAGCAATTCTCCCCAGTTCAACCTATGGATTTAATACAATCTCAATACAAAACAAAACAAAACAAAAGACCTTTGTGGCAACTGCAAGGTGATTTGAAAATTGACATAAAATGGAAGGACCAAGAATAGGCAAACTTAAGTAGTCTTTAAGAAGAAAAAGGCTGAAGGACTTACACTCTTAAATTTAAAGGCTTATTATAAAACTATAGTAATCTAGACAGAGTGGTATTGGCTTACTTCTGCGTCAAATAGAGGGTCTAGATATATATGTACATATATATCAATCACTTGACTGATAACAAAGGTGACATTACAGTGCAGAGGGGAAAGACAGTACTCCAAATAAATAAAGGGCAGTGGGGCCAATTAAATATATGCACAGGAAAAAAAAAGTTAATGTTAATGCTGAAATAAACCTCCAAGAAGAAAACATAGGGGGGAAAAAAGCTTCTATGTTTTGATGTAGACAAAGATATCTTAAATAAGACATCAGACATGAATCACAGAATAAAGGGCTGATAATATGGACCCATTAATATGGGCCCTCTATTCCACAACAGACACTAATAAGAAAAGCAAGCCCATCGAGTGGGAAGTTGGAGATGTTCACAATATATATTCCCAAGAGCTGACATATCTAGAATGCATAAAAAACTACAAGTCAAGAACAAAAAGGAAGGCTGCCCAATCAAAAAACGAACAAAATACTTAGACACTTTGCAAAAAGGAATATTCACATAACTACAAGTTTTGAAAAAAATCAATCCAACTCATCAGGAAAATGCAACTTAAAACCACAAAAGTTCACATCATCAGATGTGCACTGATGTACTGCATCATCAGAATTGCTAAAATGAAAAAAGACTGACCACAAGAGCTGGGAAGGATTTGGAGCAACTGCAACTTTCAAACATAACTTGTAGGAGGATGAATTGGTACGACCCCTTAAAACATCTAAAAAACTTTAAAAAACTCTTTGCTGAACCACTTTATGATAAGCCTGTTCAAAGGCATGTACAAGTATAGTCATGGCACCACTCTTCATAATAGCTAGAACCACAAGGTGAATGAAGAAACCACAAGTTGAAAACATAACGAATCTCTCCAACATAATGTTGAGCAAACAAAGCTAGATACAGGAGTCCATCCTGCCCAATTCCAATGACATGAAGCTCAAAAGTAGGCAAGCCTCTCTAAGATGACAGAAGGCACCTTAGATTGTTTTTCTTAGAAGAGAGGCTTCTTTCGGGTTTCTTTCAGATGACTGAAGGGGAGCCTGAGAGGTTTTCTGGGATGCTGGACCTTTTGTGATTTGCTTCTTCCACTTAACTAATATTTTCAAGGTTAATCTGTGTTGTAGCATGTATCAGGACTTTACGCATTTTTGCTGTCAATTAATATTCCACTGTATGAATATACTATTTAAAAAAATTTTTACTGTTTATTTAATTTTGAGAGAGAGAGAGAGAGAGAGAGCGCGCGCGAGCGTGAACAGGGGAGGGGCAGAGAGAGAGGGAGACACAAAATCCGAAGCAGGCTCCAGGCTCCGAGCTGTCAGTGCAGAGCCCGATGCAGAAGTTGACCTCACACCCCGTGAGACCGTGATCTGAGCTCAAGTAGGTCATCCAACCGACTGAGCCACCCAGGGGCCCCATGCTATTTTTTAAAATCCATACATTAGTTGAAGAACATTTAGGTTGTTTCCACTTTTTGGTTATCATAAATAATGCCACTTATGAACATTTATGTATAAGTTTGGTGTGATCTATTTCATGATCTGAGTGCTGGTTATAGGATCTGGTCACTTTCATAAAATTTATTGAGGTACACATTATTTGTATACATGCATATATGAATGGTATTTTTTAATAAAAAATATTTAATGAAATGACACAGACACCTACATTGCTTTCCTTTTTCCTGTTGCGGTGAGAAGCAAATCCTGCTGACGTTGCTGCTTTCGGTTTGGTTTCTAAACTGGGAGCACGCGAGGAAGTCCGGCCAGGAGGCATTCACCATCCCCAGGACTGATTCACAGCCCTCCTTTGCAGCTTCACAGAAGGACCTACAGGGCAGGAGTCCATGACTAGAAGGAAAGAAAAGATGAAAATTAATGTTTTTATCGACCACTTCCTGAAATAACCATGAAATTAAAGAAAGCTGGCTGCCAGTGCTGTGATATCACCTTAATTTATATCTACTATAGTCGACAATTTAAATTTCCACACTACGTCCTAAAACAAGGATTTCAGCCACCCTATTATCACGGTTCTAGGAGCAGTAAGCTACTTCCATAGCATATCAGCTCACTATCTCTTGTAGAACCGTTTATCCCAAATGATTTTTCCCCTAAATTTCCTGGGCGAAAGTAAACCCGTCCAAAAAAAGAAACCAAAAGAGCTCTAGTTAATATTAAATGGAGTAAATTAACATAGAAATGAAGGTCCCCACATTGGAAAAGCACAAGTAGGTCACAAAATAGGTTAATCTTGTTTCTTTATCTTCCCTTTGAGAAATTAAAAGCATCTCTGAGAGGCAGACAGAAAGCTGCTCCTTAAACTCCACTGCCTCCCCAGAAAAAAAAAAAAAAAAAAAGCAGAGCCAAGTGGAAAGTCAGTTATTTATCTACAGTAAGAAACCATTTATCTTAGGTTTTTAAAGTTATTTATCTTCTCAGATTTCTCTTTTATCTTCCACAAAACAGAAAAATGCAAACAGCTGTCTGCTGATGAGGGTAAGCCTAACGGTGACGCTGGAGCCTGTCTCTGCGCATCCACAGGCAATCTAACACTTCAGGATTAGAATGCTACAACGCGAAGGTCAGGGACTTATTCTCTTATGGACCAAGGTGGCATTTCCTACTTTGCAGCAATAAAGTGCATCTATCTCTCACGCTGGCTGGTGATCTGGCCAAGCCATCTCAACTGGTTTTAAGGGAACTGGGAAAGAAAATAGACATGTCAGTCAAGGCAAAGCACACATTTCACGAATGTTGGGTGACTAGGACTTCACATGATCATACAATATTCATCTGTAACAAACCTTAAATGGTACCTAGTTCAAACCCTTTATTTGAGACAGGCCTAGGGAGATTCTGGGATACTCTCGAAAACCCAACTTCTTAATGGCAGAAGCAGGAAGAGAATCCAGGTGTTTGAACTTTCAGTTCATGCTCTATCTACTCTTCCATACTGTCTATTCTCAGCTGAGAATGGAATAATTCAGCTTTAAAAATCCCTTGGTCAAACGAGAACATTAAAATTTCCCCCTGATACTTCTATGGATTGCAGAAACATAATGGGATGTTCCGGCCACTGAGAAAGTGAGAGAGTCTACAAAAGAATCTTAGAAGAGAGATCTTATTATATATGAAAGTATAGGGGCATCTGAGTGGTTCAGTCGGTTGAGGGTCTGACTCTTGGTTTTTGGCTCAGGTCATGATCTCATGGTTGGTTCATGAGCTCAAGTCCTGTGTTGGATTCTATGCTGATGGCATTGGAATCTGTTTAGGATTCTCCCTTTCTCTCTGCCCTTCCCCTGTTCAAACTCTCTCTGTCTTCCGCCAAATAAATAAATGTTTCCTCCCCTCCTTTTTTTAATGTTTATTTATTTTTGAAAGAAGAAGACAGAGCATGAGTAGGGGAGGGCCAGAGAGAGAGAGGAAGACACAGAATCTGAGGCAGGCTCCAGGCTCTGAACTGTCAACACAGAGCCCAACATAGGGCTCAAACTCCTGAACCACGAGATCATGACCTGAGGCAAAGTCTGACACTTAATGGACTGAGCCACCCAGGCACCCCCCAAATATATAAACTTTAAAAAAAATAATAATAATATGGAAAGGGGTTCCTCAACAATTATACTCAGATCCAAATGCCTTTGACCTTCCTCTTAGGAATTTGTCTTAAAACTGAATCTCTTTTAGAATTCAGATCTCCACATAATTATCTACTTACATTAAAATATAACTAAATTTGTTAATGAAGATGTGGAAAGAGAGGTTTTGCATTTGAAAGGTTAGGTTTGGGACATAAAATTATGAATCAGTCCAGGCAAGTTTCTTGGTATAAAGACGACAGCTGACTGCGAAGGTGAAATACATCAGATGTTTAAAGGACTTAAGAAAGTATCACTTAAATAACATTTAAAAATCTTATTCCAGAGAAGTTAGAGACTGTATTTTCCCAAATAAAACCAAAGGACATGGTTGAGGAAATCTGGAAAACACTGAATTCTTATGCAATTCCTTTGTAACACCTTGCTAAGCTCTGTTCCAAGTGCTTCATGTACATTATCTCATTCACTTCTCATTATAGCCCTAAGTGATACTATTGCCATAAATAAAAAAAATTGAAGCACAGGAAAAATAAGAGACTTGTCCAAGATCACTGTGTCAGAGCCAAGATTCAGACCCAGGCAGATTGATACCAGGACGCACCCCGCTAAACTCTATTTATGTGAGTCCATGCTTCTAGAACGTATGTTTCAAAAGCACAACTCAAGGTTAGTTCAAAACTTGATACAGGCTTACCTTGGAGATATTGCAGGTTGGGTTCTCGGCCACCACAAGAAAGTGAATTCACAGGAAGGCAAATCAAATGCGTTTTTTGGTTTCCCATTGCATTTATAAAAGCTATGTTAACATTATACTACAGTCTATTAAGTGTGCAATAGTATCATGTCTAAAAACACGGTGTACATATCTTAATTTAAAAAATACTTTATTGCTAAAAAAATGATCATCTGAGCTTTCAGCGAGTTGTAATATTTTTCTGGGGTGCAGGGTCTTGCTGCTGACTGATCAGGGTTGTGGTGGCTGAAGGTTAGGGCACTGGTAGCAATTTCTTACAACAAGACAATGAAGTTTGCCTCATCCATGGACTGAATCTTCCTTTCATGAACAATTTCTCTGTAGCACATGTTGCTGTGTGATAGCATCTTACCCACAGGAGAACTTTCAAAATTGGAATCAATCCTCTCAAACCTTGCTGCTGCTTTATAAACTATGTTTATGTCATATTCTAAATCTTTGTTGTCATTTCACCAGTCTTCACGGCATCTTCCCCGGGAGTAGATTCCATCTCAGGAAACCGCTTTCCGGGTCCATCCCTGAGAAGCAGCCCCTCCTCTGTTCACGTTTTGTCCCGAGATTACAGCAGTTCTGTCACACCATCAGGCCCCGCTTCTCAGTCTAGGTCTCTTGTTATTTCCACCACATCTGCAGGGACTTCCTCCACGGAAGTCCTGAGCCCCTCATGGTCCTCCGTGAGGGTGGGAATCATGTTCTTCCAAACTCCTCCTAATGTTAATAATTTGGCCTCTTCCCATGAATCACAAATGCCTTTAAAGCAATTAAATGCTTAATCCTTTCCAAAATGTTTTCAATTAATGCTCCCAGATCCATCAAAGGGAATCACTATCTATGGCAGCTATAACCTGACAAAACAACACATTTCTTAAATAACAAAAACTTGAAAATTAAAATTACTCCTTGATCCACAGGCTATAGAATGGATGCTGTATTAACAGGCATGAAAGCATTAATCTCATTGTCCACCTCCATCAGAGCTCTTGGGTGACTAGGTGCATTGTCAATGAGCAGCAATGTTTTGAAAGAATTTCTTTTCCTGAGCAGTAGATCTAGTTCAAAATATTCAGTAAATCATGGTTGTGAACAGATGTGCTATTATCCAGGCTTTGCTGTTCCATTTATAGAGCACAAGGAGAATAGGTTTGGCATAACTCTTAAGGACTCTAGAGATTTTGGAAGAGTATATAAACACTGGCTTCAACTTCAAGTCAACCACTGCATTAGTCCCTAATAGGAGAGTCACCTGTCCTTTGAAGTTCTGAAGCCAGGCCTTGACTTCTCTGTAACTATGAAAGTCCTAGATGGCATCTTCTTCCAATGAAAGGCTGTTTCATCTACATTGAAAATCTGTTCAGTGTAGCCACCTTCATTAACTACCCAACCCAGATCTCTGGGCAACTTGCTGCAGCTTCTACCTCGGCACTTGCACTTTGGGTTCTGGAGACAGCTTCTTTCCTTAAACCTCATGAACCAGCCTCTGCAGCCTCCAACTTTTCTTCTGTTGCTTTTTCACTTCTCTCAGCCTTCATAGAATCGAAGAGGGTTAAGGCCTTGCTCTGAATTATTAGGCTTTGGCTTGAGGGAATGTTGATCTTCTATCCAGACCACTCAGACTTCCTCCCTATCAGCAATAAGGCCGTTTAGCTTTCTTATCACTCATGTGTTCAGTGGAGTAACACTTTTCATTTCCTTCGAACGTTTCCTTTGCATTTGCAATTTGGATGTTGGGCACGAGAGGCCTAGCTTTTGGCCTATCTTGGGTCTCGAATCATCTTCCTCACTGAGCTTAATCCATTTCTAGCTTTTGATTTAAAGTGAGACACATGTGACTCTTCCTTTCATTTGAACACTTACAGGCCATTGTAAGGTTATTAATGGACCTGATTTGAATACTGCTGTGTCTCATGGAATAGAGAGGACTGAGGAGAGGGAGGGAGATAGGGGTACGGCCAGCTGGTGGAACAGTCAGAACACACACACTTACTGATAAGTTCGCCCTCTTATATGGGTGTGGTTCATGGCGCTCCAAAACAAATATAGTAGTATACATCAAAGATCACTGATCAAAGATCATCAGAACAAATAGAGTAACAATAAAAAGATCTGTATTACTTCCAGAATTACCAAAATGTGACCCAAAGACATGAAGTGAGCAAATGCTGTTGGAAAAACGGCACTGGTAGACTTGCTCAACACTGGGCTGCCACAAATCTCCAATTTGAAAAAAGAAAAAAAAAAAGCAACCTCTATAAAGCACAATAAGGGAAAGTGCAATTAAATAAGGTATGTTTGTATATACTTTCTGAGCGGACCAACCATATACACAGGGATGGGCTCTCCCTTCATTCCACAAACTCCTGGCTAACCTGCAATCAACCATCGTTTGCCAAAGGGTAGTATTTGCCAAAGGGAGGGTAAAGTCATTTCTCTTTCTTTTCCAGATGTGAGACAGCCCACAGTAATGGTACAGGCAAGCCAGGCTTATCTTCGGCGTTCTTTCTTGCCTTCTAGTTCCTGACCTTCCCAGTTTCTGACACAATCCTGGCCACCCTCGTTCCAGCACCCCACTCAGATAGCCGCCTCCACCAGACCATTACTCACTCTTAAACATTTTCTTCCCTTCCTACAGTCCAAACTACATTCCTCAAAAGATCAGATCCCAATTAGACTGCCAAAGAAGAAAAGGGGTGAAAATAACAGAGTAATTCATAATAACAGATGGACCAACACTTAACCTTCCCAAGGTTTTGCATCATTAGAAGACTGTTTGCCGAAGCGAAGGAATCTCTAGTTGGTGGACAGCCAGATGCCATTTACCAGGAAAACATTCATCCAGTATAGTGGGGTGGGGAGATCCATACAAAGCTGTCTAACACGCAGGGCCCAATTCTCCCGAGAGGTTCATGGACCTTTCTTCACTTCTGAGCCCACATATTTTTGGATGATTCAACATTATTCTCAGAATCTTCTATAAGAGCAATAAAATTTCACACAGTGACCTAGCAGATTGTTTTCATGTTCTAAAGCTGAGTCTTATCTCAGAAACTGACTGTTACTGACTCTGACAGAGACCATTTTCTCTAGGAAAACCTAAGTCTACCACTCTAAAACTCCCGTACGGCCACTCCTCACTGTCTGATTGTAGGCCAACAGTTCACTCACATGAAGACTCACACTTTCCTCATTTGAAAAGTGAGGGGTTTCAAAGAGCTGGTTCTTCACCATCCTTTTCCTACTAACATTCTTTAAATTAAAATTTATTCTTTAACATAATACTTCTCAGAGGAGCAGTGCTAATCCTACCAGCTTTGCTAAATTTTAAAAGGTAACAGACATTTTTTTCCTTAAGATTTGTTCTGGGAATATATAGAGACATTAAAATACCATTAGGCCTTCCATTCTAAAAATAGGACTTAAGAAAAATGTCTAGAGTGTTTCCAAATAGCTCTCTTAAGAGGGGTGCCTGACAGAGAACTGTTAGAACAGGACACGTGAAATGGTGATAGAGTATTTTTAACAAGCAGCCCTTTCAAACAGTGAGCAAAATGAGGAGCCATTTGTTCTTGCTTTGCACAAAATCCAACTGCCTACGAGGGCTTGAAGTATTTGGCTTTTCTCACATGGAACAGTGTGGTGACACAAACCACATTATTTTGGATTAGGAGTGTCCATATCCAAGCATTAAGCAGACTGACATTTGAAAACAGTGCACTGCACAGGGGAAAAGTCAGATTTGGCTATCAGAATACTATTTTAGCGTCGGTGGTTATTTTAAGTTGATGTGCAAAGTGCATTTGGTGTTGAGCCGAAGTCCCAAACACATTTCAATGAAAGTTCAGGGAGAAAAACTGTTGCAGCATCTCTGCAGCTATTTGTTGTAACAAAGACCTATAAACATATAAATAATTCCACCACATAATGAGAGTGAAGCTTATATGATATTCTCACTAGGAGCATTCTGAAATAATTTACCTAAAAATGTGGTAAATCTTACCTATATAATTTTTAGCGAATTTATCTACCAAAATTGCTTCCTTTATTTACAGGATTTTTTTTCCCTTTATTTTGTGCCCTTTGATGAACATCTCATGTCTCCTTAAATCTATACGTGTTATTTGTCAAAAAAAAAAAGCTGTGATAAAGAGATAAATGTTTGAAATTACTAGACAAGCTATGGTCACAAAGTAAGCTAATATACCTATAGGTTTTAAACTTGACAAATCATTTTTTCTAATTTTTTACTTTGACCTACTTTTTGACTTACAGACAAGTTATAGAAATAGTATGAAAAGTTTCCATATATCATTCATCCAGACCTGTCAAAGGCAAACATCTTATATAACTACAGTATAATCCTCAGAACCAGAAGACTAATATTGGTACAATACCTTTAATTAAAAACTCTATTCAAATATTCCCATGACCTCCATTCAGGATCTTACATTGCATTTCATTGCCACTTTTTACTTTTGGCAAATAAACTAACCTTTCAATAGATTAGAAGAGCTTAGGATTTAAAACTCTTTTACCACTAAAAAAAGAGTCTCTGTGGAAGGCAGACTCTAAGATGGTCCCAATGTTCCTCACTTCCTGTTATTCATGCCCTGGGTAAGCCCCTCCCTCCCTGTGAGTGCCAGTCAGCCTAGAGACTGTCTTGGAATCAATACAAGATAACGGGATGTCACTTCCATCATTAAGGCACATAAAATTATGTCTTCTCTATTGCTAGCACATTCTTCCTTATTAGATTTGGTGAAACAAGTTGCCATATTGGGGGGCTCATGTGACAAGAACTTAAGAGTGACCTCTCTTAAGTGTGATCTCCAACAGAGAGAAACACCCTGATTTGCCAATGGCAACAGCCAGCTAGAAATAGGTCCTCAGTCCAACAACTCTGGAGGAACTGAAATTCTTCCAACAATTGTATGACTCAGATAAGACCCCAGCCCTGACCAATACCTTGATTGTACCCATATGACAGACCCTAAAGCAGAAGGTAAGTCATTCCCAGATTACAGATCCCAGAAACTGTGAGATAATAGATATGTAATGTTTTTATTTATTTATTTATGCTGTTTTATCTTTAATAAAGTATAAAGATTTCTAATCATGACCTAGAGATCATTTTACCCAGAGTTCTGTTTGGGCTCCAATCTCTTGTCTCTCTCTTCAGCAATGTCAGGGCATATGTGCTTTCCACAGGGAAGAGAAATCCATGGTTTACTGCTTTTGCTAATAACAAAAATGTTGGAGAGCTGGGTGGTAAAGCTATTGCCATTGACAAATCAGGGTGTCTCTCTCTGTTGGTGACCACACTAACTCTTCTCAGGTCTGGTCACCATACACAGATTACCAGTGTTCAACTTGAAAGCAGTCATCTTTCCAGTCTCCAAATGGTCATTCATCTTGATGAGGGGATCAGGACAGCAGATGATGTGGGCATCACAGGTCATTGGATGAGAGATTCCTTTTGTCCCCACAAAGCATTCTTCTCACTTTGCACAACCCACCCTTGGCTTCCTTGGGTATAATCCAATGAACAGCAAAGCGACCCTTGGTGTCAAAGATCAGACAGAAATTCTCCCCAGTCTTGTCAATGCTGATGACATTCATAAAACAAGATCAGTTCGGACATTGCCATCAATCTTCATAAGACACTGTGTACAGATCTTCTTTACTTCATCTCCTATTAGAGCATACTTACATCTGTTCCTTAGGAAAATGATGAGAGGAAGATACTCTCTCAGCTTATGGGGACCACTAGATGGATGAGGAGCAAACATACTGGTCAGTTTATCCGGCATCCAAAGCTTTGGAGCTGCTATCCGCTTTCAATGCTGCTTGGGACCATAAGCCATGGCTGTGCTAGGCATGAAAAGAGTTTGGTGTGCCTTGTTTTAAGCTGCTAAATCTGTGGTAATTTGTTATGCAGTAGTATGTAAATAATATACTTTTTTTTTTGATATGTCACTTGGTCAGAAACTGCTACGGAGTTAGATATACCATTCATTGATGAGACTCATACAGTCATATTTGCAAAACATATCTTTAAATTCTCTTTGTTAGGGTGAGCTGTTCATTGAACAATACTTACAAAGTCATAGTCACAGGCAGCTCCCAGAGCTGCAGACCTTAGTCATGAAAAGAATGTTAATGCTGGAAAGGTCTTGCAAGATAACTGACTCCCTTTTTCCTCCTTTTACATTGTGAGGGACATGAAAACTAAAAAAAAAAAAGAGATTTCATCATCAGATAGTATGACTCCAGCCAAGTGCTCCAAAATGCATCAGCTAGCTGGCCTCTTCTCACAGATGTGAGCCACAGGTAAGTAACATAGGAGTTAAGTCCACAAATGACAAAGGAGAATGACCTCATCACCACTGCTGGAAAACACAAAAACGGACAGCTTGTTCTCTCTTTGATGGACCGACTTCATCAACTTCCTATGCCAGTACATTCTGTTGGCTTCAAGAGACCTCATAAGAGGTATGGCTTAGATGGAGTATGACAGAGGTAGGAAAGTGGTTTCCTTGGCTCCCAGCTTTACTAGGAATGGAGATGGAAAAGTACACAAGAGAATGTTTGTATGTCATTGTCCCACATCAAAGAGAAATAATGAGAAATATCAGGGTATTTTTTGATCACATTGGTCTGAAGCTCTTTAAAACCAAAGACTATGTCTATCTTATTTTTCCCTCATAATAGCCGTGGTTCCAGAGAAAAGGCAATGCAATAGGATCACTGCAGAGCATTTAGTGAAAGGGCCACTCAACAGAGGTGCTGGCAGGGTTTAGAAAAATCACAAGGAGTAGAAAAGTGTGCAGGGACAGGTTACTGTGAGCATCTCAGTCTTAAGGAACAAGGGAAGGAGCAGTCATTGAAACTTAGAGAAAGCCATGTGGAGAAGGCCGCCTGTGCCAGCCACAACCTCTCCTGGTGGAATGCCCACCCATGCATCTGGCAAAGAAGGAAATACGGGATTACTACACAGCCTGATTCTTCCCATACTCCAATGTCCTGTTGGTAGCTCCTGCTGGCTGAGCCCAACAGCAAGGTAGAAAGTAGCATTATTGAAGCTCCTTGGGGACAGGAGTGAAGTGGAAGATAATGGGAAGCGGACATTGAGGGGCATCAGGGTGGCTCAGTCTGTTAAGTGTCCGATTCTTGATTTTGGCTCAGGTCATAATCTCACAGTTCATGAGATCGTGTCCTGCTTCAGGCTCTGTGCTGACAGCATGGAGCCTGCTTGGGACTCCCTCTGCCCCTCTTGTGTATGCTCTCTCTCAAAATAAATAAATAAACATTAAAAAAAAATAGACGTAGTAAATGAGAGATAGCCAGCTTGCTCAGCAAATACTTGTCAAGGGATAAAACACAATGTAGTGTGTGATTAAACTGTTAAACTATTATTAGCTTGAAATCTGGGAGTATTTATACCGCAGAAATCAGCCAATGCCACAAATGACTGTTTGGTTTGGTTTGGTTGCAGGGAGCCAGTTCACTAGCAAACCACTAGACGAAAGCATCAATCATGTCATCTCTTACAGAAGAAAAAACGCTCTCATCGTGAAGAGCATTATCACGTGCTTCTCGAGCCAGATAAAGACATCATATCAATATTAACTCACTATCCTGCACCACCGCCACAGTCCCCACCTCTTCTTTGACAAACGTGGTTTTCTTGGTGGTAATACTGCAGGCCCACAGCCTTTACCTCACCCTCAACCTCACCATTCATATGCAATTAATCACTATGTGCTGTTAATTCTCCTTCTTAAAATTCCCTGAAATATGTTTGTTCTCTCCCCATTTTATATCTGAGCAAAATCAAACTAGTTGCAGTTCCCCTAATGTATGCTAGATCTAGGCGGTTGATCTGCCTGAAACACCTTCTTTTTCTACTTGGTCTACTTGGCGAATTTCTATTTATCCTGCAAAACCAATTCAGCTGTTGCTCCATCCCTGGGAGAAGTCTTCTCTAATAATGGAGGATGGAAAGAGGGCTTCCTCTCTCTCTCTGTTACCTCCACACTTTGTGAATGGATCATACTGTACAGTTTGATTGTTTTCATGTCTGGCCCCCTATTATGCTGAGTTCCTTGAAGGCAGACTGTATCTTATTCATTTCACATCCCCAACATCAAACTGCACCTGGCACATTGTAGGTACCAATAAATGCTTGCTAAAGGCATAAATGAATTGGAAAACCCAACAGATGGCCAGGCCTCCCTCATTTCCTGGATACTCATATCTTCACAGATCTCAGTGAAGTTCTCTTGACCAACACTCTGCTTAAAATTACACATCTTGCCCCCAAACTCCCATTCTCTCAAAGCTCTCTAATTCCTTGCTGGAATTTTTTTCCATTGCACTTTTCACTATCAGATATACTAATATCTATTTATTTATTTTAATTTTTCTTTTATCTATTTATTTCCTTATTGCTTATTCCCCTTCCTGTAATAAAAGTTCCATGAAGTCAAGGATCTGTTTTGTTTGTGGCTATATACCCAGTATGTACAGTCAGCAAATATTTGTTGAAAGAACAAATGAATCACATGCAGGGGATAATTCAGTGGCCTGTTTGGAATAAAGCTGTCAGTAGCAAAGTTGGGAGCAAACCATCACTACCTAACTCTCAACTACATATTATGAAAGGACTCATGCTGGCCATGCTCATATGATTTCCTCCCCGTTAGGTCACCAAATTTTACAGGTACTGTTCAATCGTGAAATATTTCTCATGTAAGAGGAAAATGCTCTTAAAATGTTAATAAAGTTGCTAAATATGAAAACTCTACAGATTAAGTGCCTTATTTATATGCCAGTCATAAGGGGTCGCCCTTAAAATGGAAGAACAAGGAAATACCAACAGATAAACACAGTTTGAATTAAGATGAGTGTGAATAATGTAAAACCACGTAACCACCCCTGAAAGAGAATACAAAATTCCACTCAACTTCTAACTGACACGATCCCGATTCTCATTAATACTTGGCATCTTGCCAGGGCCCATGGGACGGAGGATTAACAAATCACACAAGAAACTTGCAATTGTTAAATTATTTTTGCAGCTGTTTTGATTTTCATTCATCATGAAATGACACCTTGCATATGGATCTTCAAATGAATTGAATCAAAAAGATTAAATCTAAATTCTAGTCACATCTACATAATACCAATGAATTACTGAGGAGAAAAGTAAACAAATGTCTGCATTGGGCTTCATAAAATGTATGTGCTTGAGACATCATCAGTGATGTGACAGGGCACAATCAGAAAGATCCAAGCTGTCATAGCCGGGTCCTCTAGCCTTATGTCTTTGTAGAATAAAAGTAATATGAGTTATTGGACTCTATCTTATGCACATTTGGAGCCATTTTGGCTCATATAATGGAATCTTATTTATCATTTAATCTTTTCTGTATAATGCTGAAAAGCAGACATCAACCATATTGCCTTAGGTTGAAAAGGAAACAGACACAACTGACCATCTTAACAGTCATATAGTCAACCTTGGTCTGGCTAAAAGACTGATGCCTCCAAGTTAGTTAGTACAATCAGGGAGGTAAGTGGCAAATGGCTTTCAGAATATTTTCTTGGTAATAGCAACAAAGTTTACTTACTTGACATCTGACCTATATCATTTTTTAAATTATAATAATAATAAAATGTTAATCTGTAATATTTCCATTTATTCTCAAATGTGACATAATAGAGTTCTTGGGACATAGATGAAATCCTAAATAAAATAAATTCACAGTATGTAATTACGTTCCATTTAGAAAAAATTAATACAATAAGCTTATGTTGACTTCATATAATTTATGACTACTTCAAAAATATTTATGTTTATTTATTTATTTTGAGAAACAGAGAGAGTGGAGAAGTGGCAGAGAGAGAAAGGGAGAAACAGAGAATCCCAAGTAGGCTCTGCACTGTCAGCACAGAGCCCAATATGGGGCTCGATCCCACAACCCTGGAATCATGACCCAAGCCAAAACGAAGAGTCATACGCTCTGTTGACTGAGCCACCATTTGCTTCAGAAATGGTTTTAAATCAAGTTATATTTTCCAATTAGCTTTCAAGATGATTTCAGGGTTGCATTTTACAGAGGAAATTGGCTCATGCTGTCTTATAAAATAACACATTTAAGAATACAGTAAGCTCTCCAGAGCTACATTATAAGCAAACAAGTTTTAATTTCTTATTAAAACACTGTCAGCAAAACTTAACTCAGAAATGATGTGGCAATATAATGATGTGCAGTAATAGGAATTGTGAGTATAAATTGGATGATGAGGGAGAGACTTTATAATTCCAGTACAGCAAATTTTTTAATCATTCTAGTAATAAACACACTTCAACATCATAAAGGCCATATATAAAAAACCCACAGCCAACAACATATTCAATGAAAACAGTTTTTCCTATAAGATCAGGAACAAGATAAAGACGTCCACTCTCACTACATTTATTGAACATACTACTAGAAACTCTAGCCACAGCAATCAGAAAAGGAAAAAAAATTAAGGGGCATCCATATTGGTAAGGTAGAAGTTAAACTGTTGCTATTTGCAGATAACATGGTACTATATACAGAAAATCCTAAAGAGTACACCAAAAAACTATTAGAAGTAATAAGTCAAGGTAGAGAAGTTGCACAATACAAAATTAGCCCCCAGAAATCAGAAGCATTGCTAATGTTAATAATAAAATAGCAAAAAGAGAAATTAAGAAAACAAATTCGTTTACAATTGCACCAGAAATAATAAAATACCTAGGAATAAATTTAACCAAGGAGATGAAAGACTTGTGCTCTGAAAACTATAAAACATTGATGAAAGAACTGAAGACAACACAAGCAAAGAAAACAATGTTCCATGTTCATAGATTGGAAGAATTAAGAATTAATATTGTTCAAATGTCCGTACTACCCAAAGCAATCTATAGATTCAATACAGTCTCTATCAAAATACCAAGACATTTTTCACAGAGCCAGAACAAATAATACTAAAATTTACATGTACCCACAGAAGACTTCAAATAGCCAAAGCAATCTTGAGAAATGAGAACAAAGTGGGAGGTATCACAATCCCAGACCTCATGATATACTACAAAGCTTCAGTCATCAAAACAGTAGGGTACCAGCACAAAAGTTAGACACAGAGAGTCTAGAAATAAACTCACAATTTTATGGTCAATTAATTTACAACAAAGGAGGCAAGAATATTCAAAGGGAAAATATTCTCTTCAATAAATACTGTTGGGAATATAGGGCAGCTACATGCAAAAGAATAAAACTGGACCACTTTCTTACACTATACACAAAAGTAAACTCAAAATGGATTAAAGATCTACATGTGAGACCTGAAACCATAAAATTCCTGGAAGAAAGCATGTAATTTCTCTGATATTGGCCACAGAAACATTTTCTTTGATATGCCTCCTGAGGCAAGGGAAATGAAAGCAAAATTAAACTATTGGGACAACACCAAAATAAAAAGCTTCAACAGCAACAGAAACCATCAATAAAACAAAAAGGAAACTTACTGAACGGGAGAAGATATTTGCAAACGATATGTCAGATAATGAGTTAATATCCAAAATATAAAAACACAAACCCAACACACACAAAAAAATCCAATTAAAAAATGGGCAGAGGACCTGAATGGATGTTTTTCCAAAGAAGACATACAGAAATCCAATAGCCAAATGAAATAATGCTCAACATCACCAATCAGGTTTAGAAAGTGAGAAGAATGATTTAAAAAAAATACAAATCTTGCATCTCTAAAGGAGGCGATGAAGTTTATACCCTCCCAGAAAATCGCATATGATCTTTGACTGTCATACCAATAAAACTGTTATTATTTATGGAGAGGTTACTGTGTGCCAGGTAGAGGAAACCATGTACAGGCACTTTGCATAAATCATTCTGTTTCATACAAACACAGCCTATAAAGAGGATATTATCGCTCTTATAATAGAAATGAGTAAACCATGGTTCGAAGGCTAACAAGTACACCCAAGGCCTTCTAATTAGCAACTGGCAGAGCTATAGTTTGAGTCAAGTTTCATCTGCCCCAAAACATTCAGGTGCATTGTTTGTAGTTACCAGATTAAAATTTCCAACTTCCAGTGAACAAACTTATTTGGGAAAAAGTGTAATAGTTCTTTTGAAGAGGCTCATTCAAGGAAATTCATTTGATCCTTGCCACAGTCCTACAGGAATTGAGTACATGATAGAAAATTGTCCCATAGCTCCTAGGTTTGAGATATAATCTTTGATCTCAAGTAACCCAGGTAGACAAAAAATTTTTTTATTTCATTTCCACAGATATTAAGAATTTCTGCAGGGGAAGAGCCAAGATGGTGGAGAGGAAGGGAGCTCTGTAAACTTCGACTGCCCCATCAATCAAACTGAGAAGGACATTACTCTCATCTGCAAGAGTGGAAGGAGAAAATACGGACTCCAGAAGGAAGAGAACCTGAAGGATACCTGAGTGAGTGAGTGCGAACTGCGGAGATTGGAAAACGGGCCAGCCCAAGATGGGCAGGGGAGGTGGGAGCCCCTGCCCAACGCAGTGCAAGCACACGGAGCCCAAGAGACAGGGAAGAGATACAGAGACTGAACACACTCATAGTACTGTCTCTGGGGAAGAGGTAAAGAATGCTTAACTGCGCTTGAAGAGAGAAGCTCACCCATAGATAACTGCTGGGTAGACTAAATCCCGAATGCAGGGGGCACAAGAGAAGGAACAGCTTCCAGCCCAGCGCCATCTTGGCAACGAGTCAGCGGCCACTGCAGCGGCGGTGTCAGGGGTGCTCACTTCGACCTCGGTTTTGGGAGTGGGAGCATGCACCTCATTTCTACAGCGCATCTCACCCCCAGCATTGGCCGCGTGAACCTTGAATCGCGGGTGCCAACAGGGAAAAAATAGCCCCCACCTCTGTGTGATCCCGGCAGAGAGTTGGCAGCAATGGAGACCTGGGTGCGCGAGCAGGCTGCAGGATCTCTCAGCTCATTTCCAGCAGCTCCTGGCGCCACCTCCAGCAAGAGCAACGCACTCATTCCTCCCCCAACACTAACGCCATCCCCGCTGGGGGTTGAGTTTGTGACTGTGCCCACGCACTTCACCTCCTGCTGCTCATCTCACCTCAAGCAGGGACAGCTGAAACCCCAGCCTGAGCCAAGACAAACCAATTCCTCCCGCTAAGAAGCCAGCAACCAAAACAAAAACATCTCAACTGTGGTAGCATAAAAAGTGCATGGACTGGAACTTTGAACTGAGGCGGGCCTGGAAAATACAACTCGGCTCAACTGAGGCAAAAGGAGATCGAACTCATTAGAGTGGCCTACAGTTCATAGTTCAGCGGAGCTTGGCTTGCCTCCTATCTAATCTCAGTAGACACCAAGGTGGAGTCTCTGAGAGCAGTCTCCAAGACCTACCACATCAAACCACGCCTATCCACCAGGGGGAGGTGCTGGTTTGGGGGGTTTTTGTTTTTGTTTTTTCTTTTTTAATAATTTTTTTCTTTTTTTTCCATCATTTTTTTCTTTTCACTTTTTACTGTGCATATTTCTTATTATTACTTTTTTTACTTACATTTTTTAAGATTTTTACTCCTTATTTTCCTTTCTCCTTTCTCCCCTTTTTTTTTCTTCTTTGCCTTCTTGCAATCCAGATATATTCTCCTATATCTCATCCCTACCTCTCCCCTCAACTGGTCATACAATTTGAGACTGTCCACTGTCCTTTGTTGTCTCTGACCCTCTTTATTTTTTTTTTCTTTTCTTTTTCTTTTTCCTTTTCTTTTATTCTTCTCCTCCTTTTGTCTCCTTCCTCCCCATTCTCCTTATTTTCTTTCCTCCTGTTAATGTGTCTGTGTGTGATTTGTCTGTGCGTTTGTGTGTAACTGTTCCCTCTGTGTGTGTCTGTCAGTTTTCCTTCTTAGGGCTACACCAAGAAACAAGCCAAAATGTGCATGACAGCGAGTCCCAAATATTGCTGAGTAGGGAAATAAAATATTCAAAGGCACAACAAGAGAAACTGAGAGACACCATTAAAAGAATATTCCCTGAAACGACAGACCCTGAACAGTCAATAAGCCTCCTTTAACAGAGAAATATTAACAGGTGCACAGTGCACAATGAGCTTTCTAAAGGTGACAAGAGACAGAAAACTAGCAAAAATGACAAAACTAAGGAATCTCTCCTAAAGAACCTCCAAGAGGAAGTCACAGCGACAGAACTGCTCAAGGCAGATCTAGACAACCTACCGGATCAAGAATTCAAAAACTTGTCATAAAATTAATCGTTGGGGTTGAGAAAAGCATCAAAGAATCAACTGAGACAATGAGTAGGCAATACGATGAGTTAAAAAAGACTATAGGTGAGGTGAATAACAAACTAGAGACAGCCACCTCAAGGATTTACAAGGCAGAGAAAAAGATAGGTGAATTAGAAGATATAGTTATAGCAAAAGAGGAAGCTGAAAAAAAAAAAAAGAAATTAATCCAGAAGCAGGAAAGGAGAATTCGAGACCTGAGTGATACAATCAAGCGGAACAACATCCGTATCATAGGAATTCCTGAAGAGGAAGACAGAGAGAAAGGGCCTGAAGGGATACTAGACCACATTATAACTGAGAATTTCCCAAATCTGGGAAAAGAAATAGACATTCAAATTCAAGAGGCACAAAGAACCCCCTTAAGA
>NC_043700.1:155827878-155880986 GCF_006229205.1 Suricata suricatta | reverse complement strand
TCCCTTATTATTTTCTTTACTTTTTTTTCCTCTTCTTTTTTTGGTGATGGGGGTGGTTATGTTTAAATGAAGCTGATTTTACAACACCAAGGACTTAATCATCCATTTCCTATATAAAAGGTAGCTACTTTTTTGCATGGACCTCAAGTATATTGTAGTATAGAGGTGGAATTTAAGGAAAGGTATTAAGCAGGCTGTGTTTTAGTTTATGGGCAAGTAATAAATTGTATCATCTATCTTGAATGTATCATAGATAAGCTGCTATATAATGATTGCCACTTCAGATAGCTGTGAAATTAGGTGATTAACTAGTTGTTACTTAACCTTTTAATTTCTGTATAAGTCTAATTACATGAAATAGAATTTGGGGTTCTGATTTTTTACTTTGCTTATCCATTTGGAGTGTCAGTGTAACTACTGTACTGTAAATAATGGAAAATAATTGCATATGTTAAAAAACTAGTGTTATATTCTAAAAAAAGTTACAAAGATAATGAATTCAAAAAAAACAAAAGAAAGAAAAATAACATATAAAATGCAAATAATAAAAATTATGTGCCTATTAAAAAAAAAAAGAATTTCTACAAAGGGGGAGCCTGGGTGGCTCAGTCAGTTGAGCATCCAACTTTGGCTCAAGTCATGATCTCACAGTCTTTGGGTTCAAGGCCCGCATCGCGCTGTGTGCTGACAGCTCACAACCTGGAACCTGCTTCAGATTCTGTGTCTCCCATTCTCTCTACCCTTCCTCCACTCATCCTGTATCTCTGACTCTCTCAAAAATACATAAGCGTTACAAAAAAAATTTTTTTTATGAATTTCTGCAGAGGACCTAGTGACAAATCAATACTCTGGAGGGGGAAAAGAATCAATAGCAAGCATGTCAAGTTTTTAATGTTAAGGAGTCATTCCATGAGCATAGAGTTTCTCTACAAAGTGTTAGAAGATGTGAGTGGGGTAACCATCACCCCACATCAGCAGGTCTCCTGGGTATCTTCCGGAAGTAAAGCTGGACTTCCCAAGGCAAACTAACCCCCCTTTATCTTTGATAAAGCCTATTATTTAGACTAGGTTGGAATGAATGATAGTTATACATAGAAAGCATGTGGATGCAATAGCTGGCTTCTCTCCCAAAGACTTTAGTTATATCTTCTGTATCAAAAAGCTCTCCAGAAACACCTGTTACTCTCCTGGCCCAGAAACTGTGAGTCTCTCTCTAGCTACTTGCTGATATTTGTAAGCTAGTCCTTGTAACTCATATATTTTTATGACTACCCAAATGGCTTATCAGCTAAATCTCTGTAGTTTGAGATATATGTTCACTGAACCCATAGAGATGATTTACCACTTCATTTAGCCTGTGTTATAGCATATGATACACATATTTACTCATAGCAATCCTAGTCTGAATAGAAATTATTAAAGATCGGGGCGCCTGGGTGGCTCAGTTGGTTAAGTGTCTGACTTCGGCTCAGGTCATGATCTCACGGTTCGTGAATTTGAGCCCCACATTGGGCTCTGTGCTGACAGCTTAGAGCCTGGAGCCTGCTTCAGATTCTGTGTCTCCCTCTCTTTCTCTCACTCTCAGAAATAAACTAACATTAAAGAAGATACTACAAATAACATGGAATCTATTTACACTTGAAAATGCATCTCATTCTAACATTACTATTCTAAAGATCGCTTAACATTTTAATTCAGAAAATAACATGTTTTATGTGATTATGTATTTAACACATGCTTCTAAATATTTTTTACATGTACACTTAGTAAATTTAAAATATTCCATAACATACTTTTAATTGATTTAGTCTTACTGAAAATGATTATTTCAGTATAATAATGAGTATTGAAATTATGCTATTTCAGTAAAGTGAAGGTGGTCAAATGTATACATTTCCAGTTATAAACTAAATAATTTATGGAGATGTAATATACAGCATAGTGACTATAGTTAATATGCTCGACTGTACATTTAAAAGTTGCTAAGAGAGTCGGTTTTAAAACTTCTCATTCTAGGGACACCTGTGCGGCTCAGTTGGTTAAGCACTTGACTTTGTTTCAGATCATGATCTTACAGTCTGTGAGTTCAAGCCCTGCATCAGGCTCTGTGCTGACAGTCCAGAGCCTGAAGCCTGCTTCAGATTCTATGTCTCTCTTTCTCTGCCCCTCCCCCACTCATGCTTTGTCTCTCTTTCTCTGAAAAATGAATAAACCTTAAAAATGGGTTTTTTTAAAACAACTTCTCAATCTAAGAAAAAGAAAACTTGTAACTGTGTGGTGGTGAATGTTAACTAGATTTACTGAGGTAATCATTTGGCAATATATACAAATATTGAACCATCATTTGGTGCGCCTGAGACGAATATAATGCTTATATCAATCTCAAAAAAGAAAACAAGAAATGAGCTTACAAGACACATACACAAGCACACTCACTCACAAAAGCTTTGTACACCCAAAATAAGAAAATTCTTTCTAATCCTATTTAATAGAGTGCTAGACAGTCTCTGTTTGTCCTTCTGCATCTACTCTCCACCCTCCTCACCCTGCTGTGAACCACCCAGCATCTCACCTCTACCTGATTTAGAGGATGAGATTTGGGACTTAGGACCAGATGATATTCAGACGAGATTTGGGATCTCATCCATTGTGCTCACATCAATGACACACCCCTGCCCAATGGCTGGGGGTGAGTTCAGCTGGAGGGAGGCCCTGGCAGAGGAGAGGGCAGGAGAGTGAGATCGGGGTACTTATTTCCTCTGTGTCCTGCAGGGCTGAAGGGCTAGCAGCGACTGTGTTCCTCAGTCTCGGGTCACAGCGCTCGGCTGGTGGGAAGACCTCTAACCCATTGTTATAATTCTCTCCAGGTGGCTGTCCGCCCTTCTCCCCTTCTAAGTCTTGGGTGGTGGAACCGCATCCCCTATCATGAGACACTGGTGCCTCTTGTCATTTATTAGTTCTCTTAACCTGTCCACACCTCCGAAAATCTTCTCTTCAATAAACTCTCTCCAGTCACCCCTTTGCGTGTGCTGTCTTCTGCCAGCCCCTCACTGAAACAGCTCCTCAGTATCCAGCTGATTGGCTCAACCAAACATCCTGCATAATTTCTTCCCAGAAATAAAACTACTCTAGGTTTAAAAAAAAAAAAAAAGCTTAGTTTAAAAGAATTGCAACGGGCTATGACTGGCATGAGATATTTCCTCCTTTAACAAAAATATATGCGGTGGGAGCTCGGGATGATCTCACTCCCCCTCAGAAGCTTCCGCTACAACTGACTCTTATCACCAAATGATTTTGGTCCCCAAATACCTGTCATCGCCATCACCGATGCACTCAGGGAAGGCGAGGCTACAACCAAAAAGCAAGATATGCTGATAGCAACTGAGGCGATGGAGGTACATGAAGAACTTGAGGAACTTCTCCATTTCCATGGTTTTGACAAAGGAGAAGAGAGGTGTGAGCGTGGTGCGGTAGGGCAGCATCTGACACTGGCTGTGGGTGATGTCCACACAGGCACCTGGGAAGTCAAGACAGTTACAGTTAGGAGCAGACACTTCAGAATTATATGCTCACAAACTCATTTGATATGGCACACTGACATGCTCATAAGACAAAATACATTCTGCAAGCAAGAATGATTATAGATATACAATCAGACACCCGCATACATACAAATAAGAGTGTGTGTGTGCACACAGGCACACGCATGCATACAATAATTAAGTCAAGCTACTAATATTCACAAAGGGATAGCATTTGTGTCCTGGGAAAATGTGTAGAAAAATACACTTTCACACCTAGCTGATGGGCATAAAAAATTGGCAAACACTGTTTTGGATCATAGCTAGGTAAGACAATATGTACCAAAATTTTTTAAATGTTTAAATGCATATCCTTTGACACTGCAATATTTCTAAAACTTTTATTCTAAGGGAATAATCATGGTTGACAACATGGATTTATCTACATGGATCTTCACCTCTGCATAGTTTATAATTTTTACTTTTTATTTTTTAAAACATTTTTAAAGTTTATTTATTTTGAGAGAGAGAGAGAATAAGAGCGAGAGCACACAAGCAGGATAGAGGCAAAGAGAGAAAGAAAAGCGAGGATCCCCAGCAGGTTCTGTCCTGTCAGCAAAGAGCCAGATGTGGGGCTCAAACCCACAAACCACGAGATCATGACCTGAGATGAGAGTAGATGCTTAACCGGCTGAGCCACACGGCACCCTCTATGATTTTTAAAAGATAGCAATCACCTAAACATTCACCAATGGGAATTTGTTTAAAATACTATGAAACAAACAACACAATACATAACTATATGAAACATGCTTTAGAAGACTATTTAATCACATAGAATGGTGCTTGTATTAAAAAAGAGCACGTTACAAAGCACTTTGTATACCATGATGCTGTTTTTAAAAATACAAGGGTTTCCAATCCTGTCCATGCTAACAGGGCAGGGTCAGCTCAGAGCCTCCGATTTCATTATCTTCCATAATCGACTCTTCTCCTGGGCACTACCACCTCCATAGCCTCTCTGTCTCCTTCATTCCCTGAATTTGCATAGTTGGTGTCATATAAATAAAAATGTTAATATGAGTCCAGATGATGGGATTTTAGGAGACTATTCTATTTTGCTCCTTGAATTCTGGTTTCTCTTATTGGTTTATATAAAGATTTATTACTTTTAATTTAAGGAGGGGTAATTAAAATTTTGGTGATTATTTAAGCAAGCTACTATTTAGACGCACAGTCCTCAGGTTTGAGAAACAAGACGGAAGTATTAATTCTAATTATGCTGAGGAGGGATCAACGCAAGAAGGGAAAGGAGCTCGACAAGAAAGGAAACATCTCTTCTGATAACTATATAATTCCCAGTCAAAGAAATAAAGGGGAAAACCTCTCCAAACCTAGGGCCAATTTCATTTTAATAAAAATAATGTTTAAAAATGAGGCTGCATCGCTGACAAAATGGCTGAACTAACCCTTTGATCTGTAATACAGAATAAATACAGCCTATCACAGAAGGATTCTAGACCTCCTCTTCCGCTTCCTTCCTTCACACAGGTCACCTCGGAGACTTCACTTCTTATCGACTCATTGCCTGTCTAGTCCCCTACGTACACTTCCTAATGTCACGTCTCTTTCAAACCTCTCTGAAAACTGCCCAAAACCATGTAAGAAGTCTTTCCCCCAAATGACCAGATTGTAGCCATTAGCTCAGAGTCTCATTCTTCATGAAAAGACACACTTCACCATTGCTTTTAGTATCTAACCCAAAATGCACAGAGCTCAGTGGGGCAGGACCAAAACATGATTTCCCTTTTCAAACTTTTTGGACCTGCTCAAACTCAAAATACAAAATAGGAAAGAAAGGAGTTAGAGAAGAAGAAAATCCAAGTTAAAATATTCAGACAGAACACAAATAGACACATAAACACAGGAATTCAGCCTCACATGAGTGCAAAGGTCGGGGGTTCTGGGCACGGCGCACGATTATGACAGTCACTTTGTTTGGTGAGGGAGGTTAAAATACATTTCAGTGTGGGAGATTAGCACAGGCAACAGGATTATATAGTCAGTAAGCTTCAAAATAACACAACTGTATGTATTGTGCCACAGGCAGAAATGCTTACTTAAAAGAGCAGAGAGTAGGAGTTTTATTCCATCAAAAATATGAAATAATCTGTGGAAATTCAGTCTCAGGAAGACCTTTATTGAAAGTCAACCTGTGTCACGCCTCAAACCAAGTACTCAGAGGCCCTTATTCACATCTCATTTTCACAACCTGGTAAAGTGGTATCACATCTATAATATACATGAGGAAACTCAATTTCAGAAAGGTTGAGACATCTGCCCGGCTATGCAGAGCCATTCTGGGGAAATTCCAGATCTTTAAGCCTATGTCTTCTGAAAAACTTCCATTTGGAACCACCTTAGGCTAACACAAAAGGGGTTACCATATGAAAAACACATCTTAAAGAATATAATTCCTAATGGCCCATAAAAGGAAAAGACTAAAAAGCACATAATGGCATGTCATAGTTCTGAATTTATATTTATAGGTAATACACCCATGTATACTGACCACATGCTATCATCCGTTTTATATTACATTGTTTTCTGTAGGGCGCACAGCTTTGGGGTTTATACACCTGATGATAAGCTATATTTGAAGTGATGAGGTGATCAAAAGGCTAATTCACCACCACCTAGCCAAAGAATATTGAGAATCAATATTGAGAATATTGAGAAATGAATTTTAAGAAATCATTTGAAAACAGCAAAATAGTAAGGTAACTCTTATTTGGCGTGCTATCTTGTGTTAATGGCAATGTGAGCTGCGCGCACACACACACACACACACACACACACACACACACGCAGGTATTACGTTCTCAAAGGACAGCAGAAGTTCCCATAAGTATACCATCCAAAGTGCTCCTGTATCCCTTCATAACAGCATCCTGTTTTATTTTCATTATAGTATTAGGATACCTCATACAATCTTGTCTGTCTGTCTATCTATCTACTCCCAGCATTCTTCCATGATAGAAACCACTGGGATATCAAATAGTAGACAATAGTTATTCACTGCATGAATGAGAAGATTAAATGGAAGAAATTGTTCCCACTAAAAGATTTCTTATTTAAAAAAAGTAGATGTGAAAAGGCAGTATATCTGAGGCCAAAGGCACCAATGTTGACGGCTAATGTTGCTACTATTGTTTTTAATTATCTGTTCCTTAGAACCAACCGTGACCCAGGGAGTCATCCCATCCTGTTTCTTTCACTAGATTAACTCTTGTCTTGGACTCCCCTCTGGGCTCTAGTGAGCAGCTGAAAGTAAGAACCGAAGGGCTGCCCTCCCTTTCATTACCTTTAAGCATGCTCAATTGCTTGTCGCATGAGACCTCTCCATAGCAGAGAAAACATAGCAGAAATCATCCTGCTGATGTTCAACTATCATTTCAATTGCGTTGGTACCTTCAGCAAGAAAAATATACAATTCAGAGAGGATAGGGTGAGATAAGTTTACAGTAAAAGCCTACGGGGCGCCTGAAGGCTCAGCCAGTTGAGTGTCCAACTTCGGTTCAGGTCATGATCTCACGGTTCATGGGTTTGAGTCCCATGTTGGGCCTCGTGTGACAGTTAGCTCAAAGCCAGGAGCCTGCTTCAGATTCTGTGTCTCTCTCTCTCTTTCTCTCCCCTCCCTTGTTCACGCTCTGTCTCTGTCTCACAAAAATAAATAAATGCAAAAAAAATTAAAGAAAAAGCCTAAATAAATTATTAGTATCTATCTATTCAAGTTGTCTTTTAATATTAAATATATTTTAAAGTTCCATTTATTGTTTTATATTAACAATTTAATGAAAAGAAAAGAGATAAAAAAAAATCCTTGAATACCTTCTAGGCTGGATGTATGATGCTAGGTATATTATATACAGAACTTTATTTAACCTTCTTACAATCCTATGAGAAAGCTCCTTTATTCCTATTTTATAGATGATGAGATAGATTTAGTGAGGGTAAGAAAGTATTCAAGATTACACAGATGTTAACTTGGAGAGCCAAAACCAGGTCTTTCTGATCCCATAACCTATTCTTTTCCTCCGTATGATTACACCAAAGATATGATTCCATTTCAAACATGGTCAATTTACTTCATTCATTGTAGAATATTTTGACGAATCTCCTTGGATTTAGCAATAGAGCTACTTCTCTAATTTTGGCAAAAATTAAACTTTCTCAAAGGAAACAGTGAATCTGCTATTAACAATAGTTCACCTGTCCTTACTGAGAGTCCATTTGGATTTGGGAACATTCTGTATCACTTCCTGGCCATACCACAGGTCAGGACTACATCAGCAGAATAGAAAAATGATGGCCATTACTTATTCTAGATAACTTATGGGGAAAGTTACAGCTTGTCAGAATAATTTCTGGCACAAACCAGAAAGGACTTCGTGTACTTAGGAAGATTCGTAAAAGGGTTACAGTAAGATAAGAAGGAACAGAGAGTTAAGGACAGGTCCTCTCTGTGATTATCCTGGCCTCTTAACTAAATCTGTAAACATCTTTGAGTCCAAATATGGTAATTATTTTATTGCTCATAAGAGAAAATCAATGAGACAAAGTAAATCACATGAGTCAATAGTAGCATTCGAAAAAAGTCTTCACAGATATAGTCAAGGGCATAGGTAACTCAATGTCTTGCCAATTCATGCACAAGCAAAAAATGTAAGTGCCTGGCTAGTACCACAGTGTATAAATTATCACAGTTAAGTAACAGCTAGCGACTCTTGCCAAGAGGAGCATGAGGATGGAGATTTAACATTTTCTATATAATTATATATATTCCAGATTTAACACTTTTTTAATACAACCTTGTCTCTTGGTAAAGTCTTTTCCAAGCTTTAAGCTTTAATATTCCACATATACCTGTATCTAGGTCATTCTCTCCTATCATTCATACACATATATTCATACTACATGATTCTAAGATGTTTGAATGATAGCTGATAGCACACAACCTGTTATCATTCATGCATCCAACAAATATCTACTGCAGCAACACTCTAACACAGTGAGGGGTTGGTGTTTTATTATAAATTATAAATTACTTATTCAGATCCCAAAGAACAAAGTAAGATGTAACATCTCAGCTGTCATGTCTTCATCTGTCGGTCATTATTCAGTAATTTTTAAGGAATTACATATTGTCCCATATAATTACCTATCAAATTTTTATATACCTTCAAGTTGGTAAAACGTCTTTCCTATACATAGCATGGTGGTTCAATGGTCAGATTTAAATTCTGCTTTTATTATTCTATTTATGTGGCCTTTCACAGGTTACTGAACTTTCTGTTTATGTTTGTCCATCTCTAAATTATTATATTTTGGATTATTATAAGGATTAAATGATGCTCACGTAATGCCTGTCATTAGCACATATGGTAAGCTATAAAACTTTTTACTACTATGATTAACTCATTTGTGGCTCACAGAATCTCTGTAGACTAGAAAACTAATTAATGAAACTTTGAAATTGGTTATATACATAATGGAATATAATCATGGAATTTAGAAGAAAAAGGCAGATGAAAGCTTAATGTTTCAGCCTCAGTTTTTCTACCTATACACCATGCATACTTGTTCTTTTTAACAAATATACCTTTTACCTTATTACAAGGCAACATAAGACGAGAAAGTAGAAGTAAAACATAAGCAACCACTCAACAACAAGGAAGAAGAATAGTTCTTGTTGGTCGTATCCTCAGTATCAACTCCCTCATCTCTAATTAGAATCGTAGCCATGAACTTTAGGAGGTCTCTCCCTATCCCTCATTCCAGGCAGGTGTCCTAATTGGCCAATGACAGCTCATGACATTGCTTGGCACTGTCCTTAATTCAAGGGCACATAAGAGACTGAAGTTGGTCCAATCACAGTAAAACCCAGGAACAGAATGCACTACCTAATTTAGGGCACCCAAGGTAAATTGCAAATATAGGGCCCCTTGTTCAACAATTATTTTATATTATTTATGTATTATTTATAATATTTATATTTATTTATATTATCATTAATAATTTCAACAAAGTGACAGTAGAGCATTAAACAATGAGTGGAGTCCTGTCTTCAGCTCAGCATGCTTATGAAGTCAGCCAATGATTAGAAAAGGCATCCTCCCTCCAGAAATGTCTATAACTCTCCACACAGGGATATTTGAGCAGCAGTCCCAGGATTTCTCTACGACATTAGGTAAGAACCAAAGATGATCAGTTTAAGAGCTGTAGGGGCCTCCAATTTAGTCAGAGGACTTCTGTGTTTTTCTAAGATTTTAAGATGTCAGAGGCAGAGATATCAAACGCAAAGGATCCCTGGCTTTGTATATCCATTCAAACATCGCATAGAAATAGTGTCTCTTCTTGGGAAACGGAATGTATGGGCAAAGTACATTTCAACTCCAGCTTGAGAGATTCACACATGTCTCCAGGGAAGGTGCCTACACAGGACCGGTGAGGAGCCCATGCCCTGCCATTGTTAAGTGGCCACTTTCCTCTCATGTTTAGCCAGGAGAGAAAACATGATCTAATTCTGGTGTTCCAATGTTCCAAACCTTGTGCTGAAGTATTTGCAGCTTTATACCTGCTTCCAAATTATAGTGCACATACTAAAGCCCACTTATCATGAGTCAGTCATTTTGGGTTCTTGATTCATAGGGAATTTTCCAAGAAAATATTAATGGCTATACTGTGTACTGTATCTCTACTATGGATATATTAGGTGAATTTGGCCAAATTGTAACTGAAGACATTTGTAGAACACTAAGAAAAGCGTTTCTTCTTTATCAAGAAGATATTAGCAGGAAATGTGTGAGTGTTTTTCTCATACTTGTTAACAACAATAGTAGATAATGTCAATTCACTTGGCAGATGACAGAAAACAGGACTCTGTAAAATGTGGCCTTGGAAAAAATGTAAATTCTGAAACTTCTCTACTCTCTGCCTTTTCATGTTAGGGTGGAGACGGCAGTAACTAAAGCAAAGGGCTCTGGATTAATAAAGCCAAAAAAAAAAAAGAGAGAAATACAGGAAGCTTAAACATGTACACGAATAAATGAAGTTGAAATAGCAAACAAGTAGAGTCAAAATTAGTGAGACTAGCCCAGATTGCAGTGGGGCAAATAGAGGTAGAGATCTGAATGGTACAGTGGAAGACGTGGAAAACCCAACACAAAAACTCCAAAGGGAAATGTCAATTCAATTTTGTCCGGTGTAAGGACATTGTAATTTTTCCTATAATTGAAAAGAGTTGGAATATACATTTTAATAATGATGAATTAAGTATTTAAGATTAGATTTAACATATTGCTGTATAAAGCCTTTGCTTTCTCTAGGTGATTTCTTAAAACAATGAAACTATGATATACTATGAGTACTTTAATTAAAAACTAGTTAATGTCAAAATTACCAGGGATAATTACAGGAGTAAGTTTAAATTCTACTACAAAAGGAACTAGGAAAAAATGCTTTAGGAAAAATCCTGACAAAATTGATACAATATTGATAAGCTGAGAGAGGGCATATCGAGATTCATTGTACTATTCTACTTTTGTGTGTGATTAAAAATTTCTGTGTAAATTAATCTTTTTAAAGAATGACATGAAACAGTTCTCTGCATCACTCATCATCAGGGAAATACAAATCAAAGCCACACTGAGATACCACCTCATGCCAGTCAGAGTGGCTAAAATGAGCAAATCAAGAGACTATAGATGCTGGTGAGGATGTGGAGAAATGGGCACCCTCCTACACTGTTGGTGGGAATGTAAACTGGTGCAGCCTCTCTGGAAAACAGGGTGGAGGTTCCTCAAAAAACTATCCATAGAACTCCCCTATGACCCAGCAATAGCACTGCTGGGGATCTACCCAAGGGATACAGAAGTGCTGAAGCGTAGGGACACATGTACCCCAATGTTCACAGCAGCACGGTCAACAATAGCCAAAACATGGAAAGAGCCTAAATGTCCATCACCTGATGAATGAATCAAGAAAATGTGGTTTATATATACAGTGGAATACTACATGGCAATGAGAAAGAAAAAAGAAAAGAAAGGAAAGGAAAGAGAAAAGAAAAGAAAAGAAACCTTGTGTCCATAAGAAGCACAATGAAGAACCAAAACCTCCACAGAAAAGGACTCAACTAGCTCAGGCATGTTATGAGGATACTTGTCTGACTCTGCCTAGATTTTGATTGGAAACAAAACACTTCTTTGGACACCTTTTACCACAGTTCTAGCTTTCCCAGGGGTTTGAAATAGAACTATGCATGTGATCCAAGAACCACAAACATCAAATAGTAACATAAAAATTGGCCCCAGGGTAATATTACCTTGGGGTGCCAGTCAAACCAAACACAAAATTGTCTCAGACTGATGTGATCTAAATCAAAGGGAGTTTATAACCTAAAGTCATAAAACAAGCAGGAACTCAATCCATTAAGAGAAATAATACTAAATCATTAGTCATAACCAACATCAGTATAAAAGTCTGAGAACTTCAGACAAGTGAACAATTGATAGGGGCTATTAAACAAGTGTGAATGAAACAACTAAAGATAAAAATGCTGTGTTTTGAATGACAAACTATAAATTAAAAAATTGGACAATCTTAAAAGAAACTAAAAAGAACCTCTAGAAATAAAAAATATATATCAACACTAAAATTTAAAATTCAGTGAATAGAGTAAAATAGAAGGTTAGATACTGCTGAAGAGAGGACTAAAGAACTAAAAAATACATCAGAATTTAGCACAAAGATTAATAGAGGATGGATGAGAATGTCCAACCTAAGTGTAATTAGAGTTCCAAAAAGACAGAATAGAAGCATCAGGAGGGAAGTTATACTCATAATTGCTGAGAACTCTCCCAAACTGAAGAACTATCTGAGGCTTCAAATTCAAAAAGTGCATCTTCTAGACAAGATATATAAAAAGAAACCCAGAGGCACCTGGGTGGCTCAGTTGATTGGGTGTCTGACTCTTTATTTCAGCTCAGGTCATGATCCCAGGGTCATGGGATCAAGCCCTGTGTCAAGCTCCATGATAAGTGTGAAGCCTCCTTAAGATTCACTCTCTATGTATCTCTCTCTCTCTCTCTCTCTCTCTCTCTCTCTCTCTCTCTCTTTCTCTCTCTCTCTCTCTCCCCCTCTGCCCTTCTCCTCTGCTCACACTCTCTCTCTCTCTAAAATAGATAGATAGGTAGATGGATAGATAACTAGATAGATAGATAGATAGATAGATAGATAGATAGATAGATAGATGATAGACACCCAATTAATATCCATTGTAATTAAATCAGTTTATTAAAAAAAATTAAAGCATCCAAAGACAAAATTCCAGTTGCCTACAGGGAAACAAAATTTAAATTGGCACTAAAGTTTCTGATAGCATTGAAGAATCCAGATAAATGTGAAATAAAATTCTTAAATTGATGAGAGGGAAAAAAATTGCCAACCTAGTTAAATAATCATGCCATTTTTGAGGGGGAAATAAAGACATTTTAAGATAAACCAAAACTGAAATAATTTCCACTGGGCAAACTGCCAAGAAGTATTTTCAATTAAGAAGATAATTTAATACAGAAGGAAGAAGCAGGATGCAAGAAGCAATGGTGATTATTAAATTATGTATACTTGAAAACCTTCATCATATTGAAAAGGAATGCAAGAGCCTTCTGTGGTTAAAGTCTTCTTTAAATTGCCTAAAAATTCAGAAGGTTGAGTAGCACTAGCTATGGTACTTATTTATTACTATAAAAATCAGAAACCTGGGGCTTATTGATTCCCTTGCTCAAAAGCATAGAGAAAAAAGAGTATCCCCCATATTTTGAAATTTGAAAAAATATTGAAATTCTGTACCTTGGATGCAGAAAGGAAATTTATTAATTTGGTATTATTTTGCTAGTCTTTTCAATATTTTGTATATTATTTAACATAATATGAATATATAATATTGCAATGCATCACAATGGTCTGTATATATGAAAAGTATATTATTTAGCCTACTAATTCACTCACTAACATCTTGAACATTTCCACATATCAGTATGTATTCTTCCACAATATTGCTTTTAATGGTTGTAAATTTATTCATACAATGAAACAAAAGAAAGGGATAGGGGAGAAGAACAAAAGACTGATTAAAAACCCATAAAAATATAACCCAGGAACAAACAAACAAAACAACCCAAAATCTTTACAAATGCTATATATTATAAGAAAACACTAATGAAAGTTTAATAAAATAACAGCTCAAATAATCCAATTAAAAAATAGGCAGAAGACATGAACAGACATTTCTCCTCCCTCCCTCCCCTGAAAAAAAGACATACAGATACAAGAAAAGGTGCTCCTCATCACTTACCATCAAAGAAATGCTAATCAAAACTACAATGAAATATCACCTTACACCTGCAAAATGGCTAAAATCAATAACACAAGAAACAACAGGTGTCGGTGAAGATGTGGAGAGAACCCTTATGCACTGTTGTTGGGAAGACAAACTGGTGTAGCCATTGTGAAAACAGTATGGAGCTTCCTCAAAAAGTTAGAAATAGAACTACCCTAAGATCCAGCAATAACGCTACTAGGTATTTACCCAAAGACTACAAAAACGTTAATTCAAAAGCATACATACACCCTTATGTTTATAAAGCGGTCTTATTTATAGTAGCCAAGATATGGAACCAGCCCAAGTGTCCATCAACTGATGAATGGATAAAAAAGATGGGACACACACACACACACACACACACACACTCAAATATTATTGACCCATAAAAAACAATGAAATCTCACCATTTGCAAGGACATGGATGGAGCTACAGAGTATAAGTCTCACCAAAAAAGTCGATGAGAGAAAGACAAATACTATATGATTTCACTTATATGTGGGATTTAAGAAACAAAACAAATGAACAAAGGGAAAAGAGAAATAGAGAGAAAGACAAAAAAAAAAAAAGACTCTTAATTATAATAACAAACTGATGGTTACCAGAGCAGTGTGCTGGGCTATTTAGGTGATCGGGATTAAGGAGGGCACTTGTCATGAAGAGCACAGAGTGACATATGGAATTATTGCATTACTATAGTGTATGCTGGAAACTAATATAATACCATATGTAAACTAACAGGAATTAAAATAAACACTAAAAATACAGACATACATGCATACATATACATATACATAAAATACATGTTTACCAAAAAAATACAGCTCAAAGACAAAAGAAAAAATTGTAATAAAAATAATTTTTAAAATTGAGACTATCACACTAAAAATAGTAATTTAACACTAAACATGTTTACAACTAATAAATCAAAATTGAAGTCTTAGGGTAATCACTATAAGCACATTTAAGAAGATGCACATATAAGAAAAATAGCAAGTCAACCAAAAAATGTCCTTCTGGTGCTGATGCATAGGGCCACATGTACCCCAGTGTTCATAGCAGCACTTTCAACAATAGCCAAATCATGGAAAGAGCCTAAATGTCCATCAACTGACGAATGAATCAAGAAGATGTGGTTTATATATACAATGGAATATTACATGGCAATGAGAAAGAATGAAATCTGGCCATTCATAGCAACATGGATGGACCTCGAGGGTGTTACGCTGAGTGAAATAAGTCAGGCAGAGAAGGACAGATGACCTCGAGGCTGTTATGCTGAGTGAAATAAGTCAGGCAGAGAAGGACAGATACCATCTGTTTTCACTCATAAGTGGAAGAGGAGAAACTTAACAGAGGACCATGGGGAAGGGGTAGGGGGAAAAATATTTGGGGAGAGGGAGGGAGGCAAACCATGAGAGACTCTTGAATACTGAAAACAAACTGAGGGCTGATGGGGGAGGGGGAGAAAGGAAGGTGGGTGATGGTCATGGAGGAGGGCACTTGAGGGGATGAGCACTGGGTGTTATGGAAACCAAGTTGACAATAAACTATAAAAGAAAAAAACATGTCCTTCTGAATCTAAGAACCTAGAAGTAGAAGAGAAAAGCCCTGAAAATGTTATTATGAAAATTTTTTTCCTGGGGTGCCCAGAAGGCTCAGTCATTTAAGTGTCTGACTTTGGCTCAGGTCATGCTCTGTGGTTCCTGAGTTCAGGCCCTACATCCAGCTCTGTGCTGACAGCTCAGAGCCTGGAGCCTGCTTCGGATTCAGTGTCTCCTTCCCTATGCCCCTCCCCCTCCTGCATTCATGTCTCTCTTGAAAATAATCATTAAAAAAAATTTTTTTAAAGGAAATTTTTTCCTGGAATGAAGGAATAGGTGAGTCTGCATATGAGAAAAGCAATCATATTTCATTATGACATCAGAATGATGGACATCAAGATATAAACAGTTTAAGTTAATAAACTTAATGGAAGAATTCTTCAAGAACTTTTTCAATAATTAAGCACCAAATGTGTTTATTGTCCTGAGTTGCCACTTCTTTCAAACCTTATGTTAAACAAAGACAACTATTATGTGGTTTTAAAGAAGGAAAAAAAAATACTGTCTTTACACTGGCATTTTCAATTCAAAATTAAGATTACAGTATTTTACTTATTTTTGTATCTGGAACCTCTTTTCTCTTATGTTGAAAATGTTGGTTCCTGACAATATGAATATAAATACTTATTTGCTTTCTCTTGTAATGTGCAAACAATGGTTTCAAAATAATAACTCCAATATAACAATAAGCCTGCCTAATGGAAACTTGAAATGGATTAAAGATTTAAATATAACACCTAAAACCATAAAGTCCCTAAAATAAAACAGGAAGGGGGGGGAGATTCCTAACATTGATCTTGGTAATGATTATTTTGATAAGACACCAAAAGTACAGGCAACAAAAGCTACATAAATAAGTGGAACTACATCAACCTAAAAAACTTGAAAATGCAACTTATGAAATGGAAAAACATTTGTGTGAACTCACACAACTCAGTAGCAAAAAAAACACAAATAATCCTAATTTTAAAATGGGCAAAGGACCCAAATAGATAGTTTCCAAAAAAAGACATACAAACTGCCAACAGATAAATGAAAAAATGCCCAACATCTCTAATCATAAGAAATGCAAATCAAAACCACAATGAAATATCACTTCACACCTGTTAGAATAGCTAATATCAAAAAGACAAGAGATAACAAGTATTAATGAGGATGTAGAAAATGAGAACCCTTGAACAGTGTTGATGGAAATAAGATTCCACACACACACAAAAAAGAACTACCATGTGACCTAGAAATTTCACTCTGGGAAAGCACAATTTCTTGTTTATCTGAATAGAAAAATGAAAACACCAATTCACAAAGACATATGCACCCCATGTTCACTGCAGCGTGCCTTAACAACAGTCAAGACATGGAACAACATAAATGCCCACTGATGGATGAATGGATAAAGAAAATGTAATGGAATATTATTTGGTCATAAAAATAAATCCTATCAATTGCAACAACATGAATAAACCCAGAGAAAGACAAATACTGTATGGTATTATTTATATGTGGAATCTTTTTGTTTTAATTAATTTATTTATTTTTTATTTATTATTGAGACAGAGAAAAACAGAGCATGAGTAGAAGAGGGGCAGAAAGAGAGGGAGACACAGAATTAGAAGAAGGCTCCAGGCTTTAACCTGTCAGCACAGAGTCTGATGTGGGGCTCAAACCCACAAACCGTGAGATCATGACCTGAGCCGAAGTCAGCTGCTTAACCAACTGAGCCACCCAGGTGCCCCTATAAGTGGAATCTTAAAAAAAATGGACTTCACTGAAACAAGAATAAACTAGTGATTGCTAAGGGCTGAGGGGAAATACAGATGTAGGTCAAAGGGTACAAATTTTCAGTTAAAGTATGAATAAGCTCTGAGGATTTAATGTACAACAAGGTGACTATAGTTAATGACACCATATGATAGACTTGAAATTTGCCAAGAGTAGAAGTGTTCTCAGCACACACACACACACACAAAGTTAACTACATGAAGTGATGGATGTGTTTATTACCTTGAATTTGGCAAACATGTCAAAATGTATATGTACATCAAATCATCACATTTTACACTTAAAATATAGGCAATTATATTGGTCAATTTTTCCTCAATAAAGTTGGGAGGAAAACAGTACTACTTGTTGAAGTTTAAACTTTCTTTGCAATTCTTTAGGTGCTTAGAGTACATCTACTGGAGATGAACAATCAAATTATTTTAAGTTCAGGGGAGATAATTCATTTATTTTAGATGGTCAAGTCACTCACTTGATAAAGGATAATTTGTGGCCTTGTTTTCACTGTTTTATGAATTTTGTTCCTCTGGTATAATTGTTCATGAAGTAAGTCATTTACCTGATTCTAAATCAAAGCTACATGAACAGCACATATGAATGTGACTTATTTGTATCTCATCACCTCCTTCCTGTCTCTCTTCACCAATAAGAAACATTTTTAATAGTTTCTGGTGAATCCTTCTTGTTTATTTTTTAATGTATATAGATAATTTCCTCTTTCCATTTATCACACCAAAAGTGACATTTTATACATTGTTTTGACCCTTGATTTATTGATTCACTATTTAGTCTAGATATCATAATATATCATGATATTTATATACCTGTGTGTAGCAACCCACTTCATTATCTTCTCAGATGTATCCTACACTACTACTTGGCTAAACCATGTTTATACTCCTAATGGATATTTAGAGTATTTCGATTCTTTTATAACTGCAAATAATGTCAAAGCATCCAGGTTTTTGAGAGATATTCTTTACTGGATTAAAGAAATTTTCTTTCCTTTTTAGTGTCAAATTTTAACAAATGCGTTTGCTTCAGCAACTGAGATGGTCAATAAAAGAAATCTATTAATTAAATGAGGAGACATAAGAATACAGTGTCTAATACTGAGCAATCCTTGCATTTCAGAATAAAGCCTATTTTGTTAAGAGGCAATATATTTTTAGGTGTTAATAGATTCGGTTGCTGATATTTTATTTAATAGCTTTGCGTTTTATAAGTGAGATTTGTATTCATCTACCCAGGCTGCCATGATGGAATACTATAGACTGGGTGGCTTAAAGAACAGAAATTTATTTTCTCACAGTTCTGGAGCTGGGATTCTAAGATCATGGTGAGGGGCGCCTGGGTGGCTCAGTCGGTTGAGTGTCTGACTTTGGCTCAGGTCATGATCTCACAGTTTGTGTTGGGCTATGGGCTGGCAGCTCAGAGCCTGGAGCCTGCTTCCAATTCTGTATGTCCCTCTCTCTGCCCTTCCCCTGCTCATGATCCGTCTGTCTCTCTCTCTCTCTCTCTCTCTCTCTCTCTCTCAAAAATAAATAAATGTTAAAAAAAAAATTGAAGATCAAGGTGATAGCATGGCGTGTTTCTAGTGAAAGCTCTCCCCTTGGGTTCCAGAGGATGTTTTCTGGCTGTGTGCTCACATGACTTCTTTTCCGTGTGAGCATGGAGAGAGGCAGAGCAAGTTTTCCCCTGTCACTTCTTACAAGGGCCCTTAATCCCATCATGATAGTCCCACCTCATGACCTGCTCTAGCCTAATTACCTCCCCAAATCCCCATCTCCAAAGGCCATCACATTGGGTGTCAGAGTTTCAACATATGAATTATAGAGGGATACAAACATTCAGTCCATAACACTCCACCCTTGTCCCCGAAAATCCATGTCCTTCTTAATGCAAAATATATGTATTCTATCCCAAAAGCCCCAAAAGCCTTAAGTCAATCCAGCATCAACTCCAAAGTCTAAATTCCAAAGTCTTTTACAAATACTATTTAAATCAGATATGGGTGGGACTCAAGGTACAATTCATCCTAAGGCAAAATTCCTCTCCAGCTGTAAAACTGAAAATGAACAAGTTATGTGCTTGCTTTATAAAGCAAGGTTGACCTTCCCATAAAATTGAAAACTACAGGCTTTGTTCAATCTATCTAAGATAATTATATTATAAATAAGTCTTTAGATTTAATAATGAAACAGTATAATCTCACTAAAAATGAAAATTCCAGGTCAAACCTCTCAACTAAAATTTACTTTTATAATTATAAATAAAACTTTAAGAGGAGCCTGGATGACTCAGTCAGTTGAGCATCTGACTTCGGCTTAGGTCATGATCTCATGGTTCACGAGTTCAAGCCCCACGTCAGGCTCTATGCTGACGGCTGGGAGTGTGGGGCTGCTTTGAATTCTGTCTCTCTCTCTCTCTCTCTGTCCCTCCACTACTCATATTCTCTCTCTCTCTCTTTCTCTCTCTCTCTCTCTCAAAAATAAATTTAAAGTTTTTTTAAATAAATAAATAAATAAAAGTTTATCATTTGGGAAAATGTTGTATTCATTGCACATAAAAAATGGTATGAATTAGAAATTTTATCTTTTAAAGAAATAACAATAATTGAAATAGACCATGTTTTTTATCTGTCGTTAAACCTCTCTTACAGAATTTCTCAGGTTGTAAATAACCTGTTCATGTCTCAAGGCAGTTACTAGACATCGGCTACAACTTGGGGACAGGATTTATGTCTGACCCACCCTTAGAGTCTGCACAGCCAAACCCCAGAGCATGGCACCCAGTAATCAGTTGCTGATGAATAAATGGTGCTTCCCAGAATATCCTAAACCCTCAGAAATTGAGATGTCTCACAAAGCCTGGAAGAGTATGTAAACATCGGCATTAGTTCACACCAATTAACATAACTAGAAACAAGTACTGTAAATTTTATCAATTCAAACACCACATGCAAATATTAGTTCAATGATGCAGACGAGCAGAATATAGGCATAAAATATGTTAACAATAAAAGCCAGAGACTGGTTTGTATCAAATGGAAATGGATACAAAGCTTTGGCTTACAAAACTCATTATCATATTCATTTCAACAACAAGTAAGTGAAAAGGCATATTCTCCAAAGACATATGTAACAGCAAACAGATCTCCACTGATGGGTTTGGTTTTTTTTTTTTTTTTTTTTTTTTTGCCTTCAACACAAAATTGTACAAAGACCAAAAACCTAAGACAGTCAGCAAATTGAATGATTCAGGCAAAAGAATATACACGATGCCAATTTTCTGTCAGAACCAGAGAGTAACTTACACAGCTTCTTTTTTTTAAGTTTTATCTAAGAATTTGGTTTTTAAAAGATCATTTTTAACCTTGAATTATATCGGGGCTGTGATTGCAATGCACTTTAACTTCACTATTTTTTTTTCTTTATATAGATCAAGGATATTGGGCTGTTCTTTCTGAAGAGGAAACTGATAATAAATCTGGAGAGGAAAATTTTGAGCCACAGGCCTTTGACATAACCATTTAAATCTGACTCTTGCTTGCTTTAGTAATGTGTTACAGGCACATGCTTTTGGAAGAACACATCACCTGTGGAATGTTGCAGGGTTCGTTTTGGAAAGAAGGTCCGGACGTCTTACCCACAAATCTTTGAGAAGGGACTCCTGGAACTGTAGTTACCAGTCCATTACCCCCTGCAAAAGCCTACCTCTGCAAGTGATTCAGTTTGCTCTCTCTGAGAGAGACCCCAACACCTCCCAGTCATCTAGTGATGAAATGAGGAGAAAAGAAAGAAGAGTCGGGGTGGAAGGGTAGAAAAGAGAGTCCAGTGGTACATTTAATTTTCCTTTCTCTCTCCCCCCAGAAGTGTGCAGCTCTTTGCTAGAATGCTACCATGCTAACTGGAAGAGCATGCAGCAATTATTTACATGTTTCACTGACTTTTGCTTAGATGTTGATGCTAGCAGAAGCCCATGTCTGAATCTCATAACTATTTTTTTAATTTTTTTATGTTTATTTATTATTGAGACAGAGAGAAACAGAGCATGAGTGGGGGATAGGCAGAGAGAGCGGGAGACACAGAATCTGAGGCAGGCTCCAGGCTCCGAGCTGTCAGCACAGAGCCCGACGTGGAGTTCGAATGCACAAACTGTGAGATCACAAACTGAGCTGAAGTCAGATGCTTAACTGACTGAGCCACCCAAGCGCCCCATCTCATAACTGTTCTTTAAGCTTGAAGAATATGATTAATATACAGCAGAGGGCGACCACCTGGATGTGAATATTGGTGACTGGCACTGGGAATTAGCAGAGCAGATAAGCGATGGTGTCCTGGGTCATGACTACAGCACATTTTGTAGTAGCAAATTCCTAGTGAGGCAGCTTAAATAGGCCTTCAACTCTCCCAGGTACAAAAAAAAAAAAAAAAAAACCTTTTCATCTGGAGTCTCTGTCCTTAATCATAATTCAATGATCCCTCAAAGTGTCCATACATAGAATTTTTACTGTCTGTGAAGAATCTAAATTGGAGAAAAGCAGAATTTCTATTTTCATTAACCTCCAACTGAAATTTAGCATACTTAAATTACCAACGTAAAAACACAAATTAAAAATTACATGTGGTATTTTCATATCAACATGGAATTATTATAGACATTTCAAATTATTTATGCTCATCCCTGTTAGAAAATTATAGTCATTGACCTACAACTAGATATCATTATTTAATGTGTTAAAAGACACATGAATTAATATATCATGAACTTGTCTTTCTAATATCTTGATAACTGAATTTTAATAAATTGCCTTCCTTTGCAATTCCGTGTAATTTATTTTAAGCATCAAAGCATTACTCTGAGAGGTTACCCAGAGGCCTCATCAGATCGCCAAAGGAGTCCCGGGCACAAAATAAGTTTAGAAGCTCTTCTCTAGAGGATCACTGCTTTCTCTGGGGATGTGACACAAACAGCTAGAATTCTGTCACCCAAACGCAGTATTTTGCAAGCTGAACATTGTACAGGCCTTTTCACAGGAAGCAAGTTATGCAAGTTTATATATATATATATAATTAGATATAAACCAGTGTATGCCTATTGTTCTAACACATCTATGAAATTAATATGTATAAATTAAATTGGAACAAAACTACAAAACTAATGAAAATTAATTACATTGATGAATAATATTAACATTATTCTATAAAAAGCATGGTGCTGAGGCACAAGTGCTTCTGTCTTTAGGAACCTTACACTACAATGTATTCCAACTGAGCAAGTGAGTCACCATTTTTCTTGGTCTGAATTGCCCTGGAGGTGCCCTTCACACAAGAAGCCGGTACACACCATAGTTCTGCGGTTGAGAAGAATATCTATCAGGTCTGTCCCCGTTCCTTTCTTGTTGCCTGGCAAACGTCTAAGCGACATAGTTTAGCAGCAACATAAACCTTAAATAGAAACTCAAATACAGGCACCAAAATTCCATGTAAGTTGGAATTTTGTTACAAGATGGTTATCCAGGTTTTTGAGATCGGGCTTACGTTAGCTATTTTATATTGTCATTGCAACGAAAGCATATATTTAAGAAATTGTTACAGAAAATTCTTGGATCCTCAGAATACATCTGAGTTCTCTCAGACCCCTGATGGAGTATAACAGAGGCATGCTAAGGGTACAATTCTCCAATGCATTTAATCCATTCACCCATCCTTCTTTACACATATAAGAACAGATAAGCACAGATTCCCATTCCGAACAGCACAATAATCCACAGTCAGCAATCTACAGAGGTGTGTAACTTATTCTGAGGACAGCAGAACTGGCTTCTGAAAAATATAAAAGACATGAAGGGTTCTAGAAAATGACGGGAAAAAAGAAGGGATTTTACATGATTTCTGATGTCTAACTAGACTCCGTCTCCCAAGTCCCCCCTTGGATAGTTGCCTGATGAATAATAATCGGGGGAAAACTTCAAAACATGCTCTCTGATCATTTTAACTTCATATTCTTGTAGAACTCACTTTCAGGCTAATAGAAATACTATGCTACAAACAGAAAGCCAGGAAGAAAGAATAACCTTGGGGGCTTTGATTGGTAATAAGCTTTCTACACTCAGCAAATTTTGAGCATGTGGCTAGCACACTTTTGGTACAAAATTATCAGTGCCATTCAATCTCTGATTTTTAGACATCTTCACTGTTATGATCCAAGTCATTTTATCTTCAGAAGAGAGACTCTGTGTAGTTCGTTGAAGAAAAAATAAGTAAATATATGGTGAACGTTCGTTGTTAGGAAAATGGTTGAATAAATTATGACATAATGACAATATGGAATGCTAGTCAGTCATTGTAATAATGAATTAAAGCTAAAGTATTGTCTGAGGGCATTTACTGAAAGTATTCTTGAATGAGGAAAACATTTTATATTTATGTGATCCCATTTTTTTGGAAAAACAATGACAAGAAAACCCGTACATATACGTTATTTTATACACAGGTATGTGCATATATGTTTGTATATGATTATATGAGCATGGGGAAAACTTTAAATCATATACACTAAGTAGTTAACATGGGTTAACTATGGGCAGATTGAAGGTAATAAAATGTACAAGCAAGGAGGGGCAATGAAGAGATTTATGCAACAAAAAAAAAAAAAGAAAGAAAGAAAAAAGAAAAAGACTTCCATTTAAGCATAATATGTATAATATGAACATAGTTATGCATTATAAAAAGAAGAAAAGAAGTTCCCAATATTGGAGGAAATGAAAAAGAAGCACTAGAGTAGATAAGGAAGGTAAAAATGGCTGAGGGGTAGGAAGCAATTCCAGAAGAGTACAGTCAGATCCTCCACAAATATGCTCCTTCATAAAAGCAGTGAAAACACTGGGAAAAACTTACCAAAATCAAATTTTTCAAAACTTTGAAATTTAACCAAGGGCTTGCATCAATTAGAGAAACATTTATTAAGAAAAATGACTGAATAACAGAGAAAACTATGAGCTTTGCAGCATTTTACCCTTCTCTATTTCCATCACCATCTCCTCAGTTCTGTGGTAACCTTGAAAACCAATGGTTTTGCATTTGTTGCAAAAACCTGCAACTGAGGAGGCAATGGAGAGGAAAGAATGGGTTTGAAGCTATCCAAAAACCATCCCCGGAAAACTGTCATCATTTAACCTGTCTGGAAGATCCCTGGAAAGAATCCATTCTCAGAGCTTGTCCTTACTTGACCTGACTCAGAACTTTTTGTTGCAGTTGTTTCTGACTCAGAACTTTCTATATGAAAACAGCCCCATCCCCAGGGCACTTGTCAAAAACAACAACATCTGGTGGGAATGTAAACTGGTGCAGCCGCTCTGGAAAACAGTGTGGAGGTTCCTCAAAAAACTATCCATAGAACTCCCTTATGACCCAGCAATAGCACTGCTAGGGATTTAGCCAGGGGATACAGAAGTGCTGATGCATAGGGGCACATGTACCCCAATGTTCATAGCAGCACTTTCAACAATAGCCAAATCATGGAAAGAGCCTAAATGTCCATCACCTGATAAATGGATCAAGAAGATGTGGTATATATATATACAATAGAGTACTACATGGCAATGAGAGGGAATGAAATCTGGCCATTTGTAGGAAAGTGGATGGACCTCGAGGGTGTCATGCTAAGCGAAATAAGTCAGGCAGAGAAGGACAGATACCATATGTTTGCACTCATAGGTCTAACAGGAGAACAAGAGAAACCTAATGGAGGACCGGGGGAGCGGAGGAGAGAGAGAGAGTTGGGGAGAGAGACGGACACAAAACTTGAGAGAATAGTGAATACTGAAAATGAGCTGAGGGTTGAGGGGGAAGTGGGAGGGGGAAAAAGAGGTGATGGTGATGGAGGGGGGCACTTGTGGGGAAGAGCACTGGGTGTTGTTTGGAAACCAATTTGACAATAAACTATTTTAAAAAATACACACACAACAACATCACAGTTACCTAAGGCAAAGATGCCCATAGTAAAAAAGAGGGTGACCCAAAAACACTTATAAGGAAAAACTGGAAAATATGATACAAAGGGGCCTTTGAAAGGCTCTGATATATTCTCTGGGACCTAAAAGGTGAGGATGGTGCACATATCCAAGAAAGATATGAGGAGCCAGTCACAAAGCCACATATTTATTATCTAATGCTCTTTCTATGAAATGTTCAGAATAGGCAAATTCATAGAGAAAGAGACCACAGGAGTTTTGGACACGGGGTGGGGGAGTGGGGAAATGAGGAATAATGGATACAACAGTTCTTCTTTTTTTTTTTTAACTGTTTTTAATGTTCATCTATTTTTGAGAGAGAGCATGCACCTGTGCACACACAAGCAGGGAGGGGCAGAGAGAGAGAGGGAGACACAGAATCTGAAGAGGGCTCCAGACTCTGTCAGCACAGAGCCTGACTTGGGGCTCAAACCTACGGACTATGAGATCGTGACCTGAGCTGAAGTCAGATGCCCATGTAAGTCACCCTGGTGCCCCCAACATTACTTTTTGCATTGATGAAAATGTTCTAAAATCAGATAGTTGTGGTGGTTGCACAACTCTGTGACTACATTCTTAAAATCTTGTATTTTACATATTAGAGGGCGAATTTTATAGTAGATGGACCATATCCCACAAAAATGTTCTTTTTATTAAAAAGAATGAGATGTATGATGCATTTTCATCTGATATAGAGATTAGGGATCTGGTTATCAAACAACAGGATGAAAAAATGGAACATTTTAAGCTTTTAGCACATTACCCCACTCTTTTGTCACTTACTCCATTGTCCACTATATTGTTTTTAACCCAAATGCTCTGGGTTGGACAAAGAGGGGTTTTTTTTCCTTTTCCCTTAAAATTCAGTTTATGCTTAAATATCTAACACATATATAAGGAAAAAAGGTGAAAATACAAATGGTAACCTAGAAAAATCCATTGCTAAAATATAACCTGCAAGCTAACTATGAACCTTTCCCTTTCCTGTATCACAACTGGGTTTCAAAATGCAGCTACGAAAAGTCCAGAAGTAACAGATGTCACATAAAAGCTGTTTTATATTTACAAACTCTCCCACTCAGTGTAATACAGGGAGTATTCCGATTAAGACTTTACAAACTACAGTATTCTACGCTTTGGCTTGATATTAAGGACCCCCAGGGGGAACCGTCTTACGCAGAGGCTATTTCCTGGTACCTCTTGCCAGGAGTTCTCTCCTTGGTTTCTTACCCAGGATATTTGGATAGAACAGAACATCTTGGGGGCGCCTGGGTGGCTCAGTTGGTTGAGCCTCCGACTTCGGCTCAGGTCAGATCTCACGTTCATGGGTTCAAGCCCTGCGTCGGGCTCTGTGCTGACAGCTCAGAGCCTGAGCCTGCTTCCGGTTCTGTGTCTCCCTCTCTCTCTGCCCCTCCCCCTCTCATGCTCTGTCTCTGTCTGTATCAAAAATAAATAAAACATTAAAAAAAAAGAACAGAATGTCTGGTTACTGTATTATTGGACTAAGTGGACTTAAATTGATTTTACATATGCCAGGAATTTAAAATGACATTTTAATTAGAGACTAATTTTTCAAAAGGGACAAAAGCAAATCCTCTCCTAGGTGTTAGTCCTGATACAAGGCACTAGATGATGCTTTAAGTAAAACTGGTTAAAAAAATACCAAGTGCAGAAGTGTGATTAGACATTATTAATGAAAAGTGGTAATTCGGATATTAAAATTTTGAAATGACTGCAGTTTGCTTACTTAGTCATTCAATAAATATTTTACTGTGCACTGGCTATACAGCAGCAAAAGAAAGCAGACTACTCTCCTGAAGCTTAAAGTTTGCTCTGCTCCTGCAAAGAAACCAATAAAATTAAATGAAGAAGCATGAAAACTTGAAAGAGCACTGGTCTACATGTCCCAAGATCTTAAGCCCAGTTTCATGCCTTTCACTTACTAGACAAGCAATTTGGAATCTGTCAGGTAAGCCTTGATTCCATACCTTGAAATGGTATGTACACCAGTCCTGCATACCTCATCAGTTAATTCTATATAAGGAGAAAAGTATTTAAATATACCCTAAAAACTACCAAAAGCTACAATACAATCATAGGCTAACAATATTACTGAAATGTATGAAAAACTATCAGATCCTTTGCAATGAATAATTTTAGTTAATATAGACAGTGTATTGAAGGTCTATGTGGTTAGTAGTTAGCTCAGTGCTACCTGTCAAGTACATGAACAACACAGAATGACATATACTCAAAGGTGCTGACCTTTCTCCACTGAATAGTTCTAATTTCACCTGGATTTCCTTTACATGTCAAATTACGTTCCTAGTCTCATGCAATGTTCCAGTCATAGGAAGAGAAAACGAGTCAAACAGGCTTCCATCAAGCCTCCAGAGTAACAAATACCATATGTTTCTTTACTCTTCACAGTATGTGTTTGCCACCTCTACTTGAATCTTAACAAATGACAGAACTTTCAGAAGAGAGAAAGATCCACTTAGCAAAAGAAAATAACACTTGCTGTAATTGCAAACACATTAACGGGACTGAGTTTTGGCTTAAATTACCTCTGCACTTCTGATGAAAAACATTGTCCTTAAGAAAAATGAAATGCTTCAAACATGACTAAAACATTAAAAACTTCAAAATCAAACTCACAAGGAAAGTAAATTTTGCTTGGTATAATTTGGGTTTGCAGCTATTACTGTCAGGTAATAAATACAAATCTATATTAATCACTGGAGAATACCAAGCGTAAGAAACAGTTAATATGTAGGTGCTGTGTGAAACAAAGGAATCCAGTTTGTCTGTTTGAGTATAGAGCAATAAAATAACCCTGCTTTTCTTCAGACACTGGCAAATATATACCATGATCGCTAAAAGTTGCCTTGATCCTTCCCTTCCTGGCTCTGAATGAAAATCAATACTCTGTCCTAGATCTAGGATGTGTAGGTTTTCATGAAAAAGGAAGAAATAGACAAGAAAATGACCCTGGATGGAAGGGCTTCATATAATTTTCAATCACCTTGTGATTTAGGTGTAGAAAAGAAGAAGACAACTGTCGAGAAAGTTCTTACGGTGACTGTGCTCTGATCGTGTTTTGCCACTGCTGATTCTTTCAGAGCTAAGGTTCCCTGGCACTTTCCCCCAACTCCACTCTCACCAGCCTTCTGGAGACATAGTGACCTTACTAAAAAATTGAGGGACGTTGAGGAAGAAAATCACGTTCCAGAGAGTCCTATCTGCCACTGTGTAACTGGTCCCATCTCTACAGCTTTTGTCCTCTCTCTCTCCCAGCTGTTGTTCTGGAGTAGCTGACGTTTGTCCTCAAGTAGAGTTTCACACACACCATTTGCCTTAAGGCGCCATTGTCAGTCACCAACACGTGAAATAAATTGCACAGCCAATAAAGGAGGGAGAAGAGGGAAGTAAGGAAAAAAGACCCCATGAGCACCTCAAATGCAAATGGGGGTGGATAGTCCCCATTAAATCATTAACATTCTAGTATAGACCTAAGATCCTTTCCACAAGGATAACAAAGTAAGTAACTTCACTTACCTATTCATTTAACTATCTCAAAACAAGTAACTTAAAAACTTCAAAACAGAAGCACAAACTTTCAGAGATGAGCCACCATAAAATCAATACCATTGTATTGGGGCAAGCAGTGTGCCTTGGAAACGTTGAATGATGTTGGTACATTATCATTTCCTACTCTTATCCCTATATGGATGGCTGAGGTCATAGCATTTCATGTTTAGGAACAGAACTCTCAGTTAGGTGTGCAGTGCGTGCAACTCTGCCTCTGTGACCAGTTCGTGGTTGTGAATTAAAAGCATTGGTTGCCACGCTTAAAGTCCACCCGCGGGTTCCACAGACATTAAAAGGTAGTCAGCACCTTCAGACTTACTTGCGTTCCTGTGAGTTTGGTCCCCTGGGAGAGGAGCATCCGCGGTCCAGGCTGGAATGTGCTCATTGGGATGTGTAGCAGATGTCACAGTGCTCTTGTTACAAATAGTATTTGTAAGAATAATATCAGACACCTGGACTTCACCATCGGTGACCAAAGGTTCACTCCCATTTGATTTTAAATAGGCTTTTTTTAATGTTCCTGGAAGAAAAAAAAAGGTATTTCCATACATAACTAGAAGTGTTTATTTTTTAAAACATTGACAAAACTCTAGAACTACTTTTCCAAGTCTCATTCTACCCCAGCCAACCCAAAGAGGAAGATGGTGCTGGCAAAGCTACCCACTTCATTGGAACAACTGAGAGAGTTTCTCTTCTACCACAAATGGCCTAATTCTGTGAAGAAACCACTGCTTTCTCAGAAGCTTCTGGCATAGAAACTGAGTCTCCCATGTAGGGTTCCCGGTGCCCAAAAAATTCAGGGCAATTCCACCTCACCTGAGACTCATAACCAATAAATGAAATGTGGTGAATCTCAGCATTTTCTTCTGGCTTTCTTAGTTTCTCAATTTCATCCACCACTTTATGTTACCTAGTACGCAGGATTCATGTCCTCCACATCTCTATATCCACCACCAAAGGACAACAGTGCCTGCTTAAGTTCAGCCTTATATTTCTCCACATTTTCCACTAAGTTTCAGTGACTTGTGCATAACAAATAAACAAAAAGAACAGGGCTCATATATTTACCAAGGCTAGATCAGAAACACCCCCAAAAATAAACTCTGATTCTAGGAAAACTAAGAGAAGGAACTAAATTAACTTCATCTGGGACCAGAAACTATAAATATTATAAGAGGTGGCCATTAAAACTAAGATTATCAACTCGTCCTTTCTCAAGGTATTCACTCATTGACAAAATAGTCAAACCTAAGATTACTGGAAATCACCTCACTTTGGCTTTAGGCAGACCCTCCCAAAAACTTTGAAAGAGATCATGTATTTTTAACTTAGTAAAAATAGACAACAGATTGTTTCCAGAATATAGCACTGCAATTGAGTATGTCCCTAAAATAAACAAATGCAATATTGATTCACTATAGAAATACTCAAGGGAGATTTTTTTCTAAAGGAATTTACAGTGAATGCTCTAATTGGCTCTCACTTTTCCAAACAGTCCACGGACCATTAAAAATAAAAGAAATATAAATAAAATGTTTAATATCGGTCTATGGAAAAAATTTCTCTACATGTGCTTAACACTTGGAAAACATTAACTACAAATCAAAATAGAAAAGCAGCTGTTTTCTAGCTAACTAAGGTCAACAGTTTCATCTGCCAAAGGTTCCTAAATAAAACGTTGGAGCAAAAAAACTCAATTGTGACCATGTAGTGCAGGTAACATACTTTCCAACTGTCTATAGGATGAGGAGTAAAGATTAAATGCAGTAAGTAAAATGACTCCATGTAATTGTTTTTTATTTTCAAAATGATTTAAATCAAAATAAATGTATGTGATCAACTTGATGACTATATAATATAGATCTCATTCATACAAATATATGAATCAATTAGATATAATTTTATTTTCATCCATTTATTAGTTGCTCTCACTGGTACTTATTTTGGCATAAATGGACTCTTCACAGTAACATGTTAATTCCATTAATGTGGCCGTGATGAACTTTTAAAGTCCCTAAAGTTAACTTCATATGTGAACTCTCTGAGTCAGCAACCAGCGCTGTCAACATACATTTAGCAAATGCCAACTCCTCTCAGTTACATCCCTGAGTAATTCACTTAAAAGGAGTTGCTTTCCATATGAAATATTTCAACAGCTGTTCTTAACATTTTGTTTATAATGGTTAGCCATATTAATAATATGTCCTTTATCCTTTTCATCAAATCACAGTGGTGAAAGTGTTAATAACATCTGCTTAGAGAGGCAAACCATAAGAGACTCTTCAATATAGAGAACAAACTGAAGGTTGTTGTGGGGGACAGGGGAAGTGGGGTGATGGGCATGGAGGAGGGCATTTGTTGGGATGAGCACTGGGTGTTATATGGAAATGAGAACCACGGGAATTTACCCCAAAAACCAAGAGCACACTTTACCCACTGTTTGTTAGCCAGTTTGACAATAAATTATATATTTTTAATTACCTAAATTAATCACTTTAAAAAAAAGAAGTCTTCTGAAACTAAAATTCTTAAGAAAACACTGACTTAGATAACAACTTCCTAAAAAAATTCAGCTTCCTTGCTCTTAAATTCTACATATCAAAGCCAGCGAGCAGAATAGATAGAAAGGCACAGGTAATACATACTATATGGTGGTAGCTATAGTTAATGTTCCTAACGTATATTTTTAAGAGGCAGACAGACAGACCAACTGACAGAGAAGGAGAGAGAATAAGCCTACAGACCTGTCTTTAAAAGCCTGAACTCACTAGACAATTTCTTTTCAAGCATCTCTCGAAACTGACCAACTCTCAACTCATAGTTGGCCATTTTTTAAAAGTACAAAAATTAGAACTCGGTAAGACTAAATTGCCCTCAGGCTACACCATGATAAGCTATAAAAATGCTGAAAGTGATTAGGCCAAAATGGTGGGTTCATTCTTCCAATTTTGCCCCATTGTTTTCTACATTCTTATTATTACAGTGCTGTGGTTAAAAGTACAGCTTCTATTAGCCTGATCACGTGGATTTAAATCTCATCTCTGGTGCATACTCGCCTTGTAACTTTGGGAAACTCTCAAATGCCATTAAATAAGGAAAATAAAAGCCCCTCCCCTCATAGGACTGGCCGTTAAGATCAAATTAGTCAATATATATATAAACTCTTGGAACAGTTGCTGGCACATAGTAAGATCTCAATAACTGTTAGTCATTACTATACAATGACAGTAATGAAAGTAAAAGTGCCTTTCCTAGGGTCATGTAGGTACTTTTAAATAAATATCAATTTCCATTTGCTCTAAGTGCATCCCACATAACTAAATGTCTAAGGAAATTTTCAAAAGTTAATCACTTGACCTACTTTTGGAGTAAAAAGAAATGTGGCCCTTTCATGCCCAGTTAATAGTACAAGGCCACACCAATCAAGGTTGTTTGGTTCAAACGTGTTTCGGCTCTGGCACACAGCTCTGCTCAATTAACAACATTTAAGGGGGGGTGACTGGGTGGCTCAGTTGGCTAAGTGTCTGACTTCAGCTCAGGTCATGATCTCATGGTTCATGGATTCGAGCGCTGCATTGGCTCTGTGCTAACAGCTCAGAGCCAGGAGCCTGCTTTGCATTCTGTGTCGCCTTCTCTCTCTGTCCCTCCCCCACTCACACTCAGTCTGTCTCTCTTTCTCTCTCAAAAGCAAATAAAACATTAAAAAGTAAAAAAAAATGTTTAAGGAAAAGTCTATAACTCCAATAATAATAGCCGAACTTCACTGGCCACTTATAATGAATGTTCCCCCAGAGACATCCACCTCCTGAGTCCCAGAACCTGTGAATATACTACCTTACACACCTTAAACGGTGAAAGAGATGTTGCCAATGTGAGTTAGTCACAGAATTTGAGTGAGGAAATTACCCTCTATCATTCACATGAACCCAAGACAGTCACAGGGTTTTTATAAGCAGAAGAGGGAGGTGAGAGTTTGTGTGTATCACAGCCATGCAGAGCGAGAAGGACTTGATGGACCATTGCTCATTTTGAAGATGGAAGGAGGCAACAAGTCAAGGAATATACAAAGCCTTCAGAAGTGAGAAAGACAGGAAATAGACCGTCCCCTAGAGCCTCCAGACAGAATACAGTACTGCCAACACCTTCATCTTAGCCCACTGAGACCAATTTCGATTTCTGCCATCTATAACTCCAAGGTAATGTATTTGTGTTGTACCAAGTAATCGAATTGTTATAAGAGCAATAGGAAACAGACACAGGCACCTTGCTAAGGATCTTCACTATAGGCATCTACTGAGTTAGCCTTCCAACAATCTTGTGACACAGATGCTGTAATTGACTCTTCTTTACAGATTCAGTGAGGAAGAAACTGAAGCTTTCAAGAGTTATTTAATGTACCCAAGAATGGAGTCAGGACATCTCACACACACACACACACACACACACACACACACACTTCTCACTATGGACAAAGTCTATAGGTTTTTAAAACAAAATCAACCATCTTATGCGTGTTAAAAAACAAAAAAAGATCTTCCTATTATGGGAGTTTCAAAGTAATTCCTCATCTTTATATCTCTAGCCATGTGGTAATACATTCACTTGGCATTTTCTATGTGCCAGGAATGTTGTTTTTACTCTCTGCTGAAAACACGCCATTTCGTGAAAGCTTATCATCAAGACATTTATAGATTAGTTGAGGGAAACAGGCATGTAGTCTAAAAGCACAAACCATGATACAAGTGCTTTGAGAATGGTAAGCAGAAGACCATTTGATGACAGAAAGTAGAGAAGTAGCTGTCATTCCATTTGAGAAAGTCAGGAAAGATTTCCTAGGGGGAAATGGTACTCCATATACATCTTAAAAGATAATTAAGGATTGTCTGGGTTTGAGCAAAGCATTTGTGGGGAAGCAGGACATACGGGAATAGGGAATAGAGAACTTTCTAGTTGGAGCAAAGGGGGAAAGATACACAAAGCCACGTGGCAAGTAACTAAACATGACTAGCACACAGGGGACCTGGCAAGAGGAAAGGCGAGAGAGGGAGAAGCCAGACTGTGAAGAGTTCCTGTTAAAGGCTTGGAGTCATGCTTGTGATGAAGAACTTTCAAAGGATCTTAAATAGGATGGCACATTAGAATGATCACTCTGGCAGCAGCATGGTGATGGAAAGGAGTCAAGTCCAAGGGAGAAAAAAGGAAAGCCTGATCCAAGGCAAAAGCACTGAGGACTAAGGTAACATTTGGAAGAGGCAAAATTGTGGGTACAACAGGAGAAGACTCAGAGGTCACTTCAAGGTTTCTGGTTAGAATTATTGTGTATATGAAGGGACCCCTCACTGAGATAAGGGTGACAATCATTAAGGGTGACAGTGCTGTTCATCAAGTATTTTGAAGTCTCTCGCATTCACTAAGACACATGCTTGGGTTACATTCTCTGGCCTCATTCTCTGTCTCTGGGCATTCCTGATGCTGTGCCCTTTGAGCACAGTTTCCAGTTATAAGGTGAATAAGCTCTGGGGATCTAATGTACAGCACAGTGATTATAGTTAATAATACTATATCATACACCTTTGAAAAAAAAGAAGCCCCAATGCTCTTTTTCTTTCTCTTTGGCACAATAACTACACAAGCACAAGATGATGGCTAGTTCATCAATTTAGTCCCTGAATGAGCATAGCCCCCCTGTTATCCCCAAAGGACATGCAGGATGAATGAGAAATTGACCTTTGCTGCTTTTAAACTACTATTATTTTAGGATTACTTTTGTTATACAGTACTGCATAGCCTATCCTGCTGATACAGAAAATGAAAAATAGAATTTGGAGGAGCTGCCTTGCATTATTATTATTGTTACAATTCATTGAGTATGAAATCTAGAGCAATTGAAACATTTCTTCCAGAATGCCTCGTCAGACCCCCACAAATCTGATCTCTGTGGTCCCAGAGCACACACTGTTTGTATCACACATATACTCAAGAGCAACTGTCTGTTTTCTTGTCTGCCTTCCTGAAGGTAGGGAGTAATATTATGCACGTCTGCATCTCAAGTGCCCAGCAGAATGCATGGCACCAGTGTAAGGCTTAATGAATATTGAAATATGTTGCCAAGAGAGGCATGGGTGTAAAGTGAAAAGAGAGAGAGCCTGGGACAGAAACCCCAACATTTAATGGCTAGGTGAAAAAAAAAAAGATAAGCTCAAGGAGACAGAGAAAGAACAGTCAGAAGCAAAATCAGAAGTGATAATATGCTGGCGAAACAGAAGAGCGTTTTGAGAAGAAAGTCAAGACTAGGCAAGATTATATCTCCTCACATGATCCTATCTGAATGAAACACAGGGTCACTGGCACCAACTAACAATGAACATGCTTCCTCTCAACTGGTTTAAACAAGCACAGACAGAAAGCATGGGCTCTTCATTTTAAAGTCTTGTTCAAACACACATCAGTTTCAAATGCTGTGCATCAGCTAAAAAGTCACTGGTGCCTCACTAAGAATATTTAGTAGGATGACAAGAAGAGAAAGGGAAGATCAGATCCCAGTGGGTTGGGGACTGGATCAAGCACAGAAATCACCTGGGATCTTGCTGGAATGAAAAGGCAGGAGGTTGGAGTGGAATTTGCACTTCACACAAACTCTCAAGTGATGCTGATGTCGCCAGCTCATGGACCACACTTTGAGTATAAAGCTTTGGACTTCCATTTCAAAAAGCTTTAGACATTACATATAACCTCAGGCCTGAGCAGTTAAAGAAAACTATTCTCAAGTTTGGAAGCTCTATGTCCATGAATCTGTACGAGAAGGTCAGGGTTATTAAAGGAATTTGGGGGCTCAACTAAGTAATATGGAGTCAGGTCATAAAAGAGCAGAAAGAATCTTAAATTTTTTGGTGTAAGGAAATAAGGATCTGGGAGGTTTTCCCATGTTAAAGTGACAGTCAAAATATAACATTATAAATTAAAGTTCTTATAATTCCAAATTCTTGTAAAAGCCACAAGCTGCAAAGAAATTCGCTAAGAGAAAAACTGTATTTAAGTTCAATGATCTTTAGCTGATCTAGCATTTTTGTAGAAGAATATTTCTTTTGAGTTCAAGAACAATGGCCTATTCACCATATTTGCTATAATCTTCACCACTATACTTTTTCTTTCTTCTTCACTGCATAACAAAAATACAAAAACACAAACAAAAAACCCCACACAGTCCTTTCATAGTATTAAGAAAATTGGGAAAGTTACCTTATACCACTCATAATAAGTTTAAGGCTAAAACAAACAAAATGTATTTCCAATGTGGATGAATGGAAGAACCTTTGAAATCAAGGCCTCCACAGCCTGGGAAAGAAGATAGGGAGCATCCCAGTGAGATTTTTTGGATCATAACTTTGATGACATTAAATTAAGATGAACAATGTTTGCAAAACTCACTGCAAACCAAAACCTACACTTGTAGGACTGTTACAACACACCCCTTCATTTTTTCCTCCCTGTCACATACTCTACCTACTTCAACCTTCTTTTCCCATACCTGCCAAAGGCACCTTTTAAAAGCCTCTATCAAATCGAACATGTCACTCCCTTACTCCAACACCCTTATTGTCCCCATTGTGGAGTTTGTGATTGAAGTGCCCCTCCTCAGAAAAGTCTGCCCTCAACTTGATGAACTAGCTTTGGGCCCCTGTCATAAGCTGTCCTAGCAGCAGTCTCTTTCCACATCAGTTACCGCTGTTGGCATTAATTAATTGTGTGATCATTTGTTAATGCCTTCCTCCCTCAATAAATTGTGGAGTCCAGGAGGGTAAGTTTACTCAATGCCATAGTAGATTGCCTTGAACTCAATAAATGTCTGTTAAAGGACTGACTGGTATCAAATAAAGCTACAATTCTATCTCTTTCAAACGTTTCCCAACATAACAAAATAAATATTGCAGATATATGTTTAGATATTATTTACATATTTACATATAATCTCAAGCAGATATCAATTCAACCTCTAATAAAGTACTCTAGGGCATAAGCTGACTCTTCCAGGGATATGCTAACAATACAACCTCCCCCCAGTTTAGTTCTGATAAGAAATGGATAACTTCTGAAATTAACACTCGGGTCTAAGCATAAAAGTCATGTGAAATTTGCCATCACATTGCAAATCCAACAGTCAGTCAAGTTTATTCCTTCCTAGCAACTATACTGGCAATTGAAATATACTGTGGCAATGGCTGGGTTATAGGGTTATGGGTTTATGGATTATGGGATTACTACGGCAATGGGTCATGGCACAAAGATTCTACGATAGAGTTTTAAAAAGATAAGCACATTTTTAGTCAATTTTTGAGTATAGTAAAAATGAAATCTTCCCCTTAATAATTAATTTTACCATTTATAAAAATGCTTTCCCAAATTTTATTTCATTCAACTTTTGTAATAATGTTGCAAAGTGAATCAGAATTATACTCCTCCTCTGACAGAGAAGTTAAAACATTTGACCAAAACTCACACATCTGGTAAATGGAAGAAGAAGACATTAAACTCCAGCCTCCCTGTGACATTATAAATTACTTTTCTAGGTCACATGGCCCTTCGTTATTAGATCATAACTAAAGAAATAAAAACCTCAGGAGAATATTGTAACTTTTCTACTCCTCAATTTTCCTTTCAATGTGTTTCAAAAACCTAAATCTTAAAAAAAAAAACTGACTATAACTGGCATACAGTGCCACGTTAGTTTCAGCTGTGCAACATAGTGCACCTTCTCTCTGTTTTATACTATGCTCACTACAAATGTAACTACCATCTGTCACCATACAACACTACTATAATATCATTGACTATATTCCTATGCTGTGTCTTTTATTCCTGTGACTTACTCCGTAACTAGAAGCCTGTACCTCCCAATCCCCTTCACCCGTTTTGCCCATTCTTCCCACCCCCTTCCCTCTGGCAACCATCAGTCTGTTCTCTGTAGGTATAGTCTCCATTTTTAGTTAGTTAGTTTGTTTATTCACCTGTTTTGTGTTTTTAGATTTCACCTACGAGTAAAATCATATGGTATTTACCTTTCTTAGTCTGATTTATCTTACTTAGCATAATAGACTGTAGGTCTATGCATGTCATCACAAATGACAAGATCTCAGCCTTTTTACGGCTGCATACTATCCCATGGTGTGTATATGCCACACCATCTTATCCAGTTGTCTACTGATGGACACTTGGGTAGCTTCCATATCTGGACGATTGTAAATAATGCTGCAGTAAACATAGGGGTGCATATATCTTTTTTAATTAATGTTTTCATTTTCTTTGAGTAAATACCCAATAGTGAAACTGCTGGATCATAGGGTAATTCTATTTTTTTTTAATTTTTGAGGAACATCCAGCTTTCCACAGGAGCCGCACCAGTTTGCAATCCCACCAACAGTGTATGAGGGTTCCTTTTCCTCTACATCCTCACCAACACTTAACCGTTTCTTGTGGTTTTAATTTTAGCCATTCTGACAGCTGTAAAGTGATGTATCATTGTGTTATACTTTGGATTTTCTTTTTTTTTTTTTTTACTTATATTCCATAGCATTTATGTGGAAATTAAACCCTTTACAGTTGTTATCATGAACCGTTATGAAAACCTCTTATTTAACATCTTGTGTTTATAATTTATTTCACCAAATAAATACATTCCTGCTCGTCTATCTTTTCTGTATCTTTCAACACTTGTCACAATGCCTCAGCCTTTAGTTGCTACTGATGAAAATCTGTTGACTGGTGTGGTCAGGGTAGGTGATTTATAGTGCCCCACAGAAAGCAACAGAGCAATTGTTCTCGAGGCCATGTCTTTCTCTATACTTTTTTCATATGTAATTCTCAAATGGAATCCTTTTTTTTAATATAACACAATTTATTTTTTAACATATGCAATTATTTTCCATCATTTACAATACAGTAGTTAAAATGACACTCCAAACAGAAAAGCAAAGTAAAAAATCAAAACCCCAACTTCTATTTCATATAATTAGACTTATACAGAAATTAAGTAAGGTTAAGTTACTTAATATACAGAATTAAGAAGGTTAAGTAACAACTAGTTAATCACCTAATTTCACAGCTATCTGAAGTGGCAATCCTTATATAGCAGCTTATCTATGATATACTCAAGATAAGTGATACAATTTATTACTTGCCCATAAGCTAAAACACAGCCTGCTTATTACCTTAATGATTGGTGATGTTGAGCATCTTTTGATGGGTCTGTGTGTCTTCTTTGGAAAAATGCCATTTCGGTCCTCTGCCTATTTTTTAATTGGATTTTTGTGGGGTTTTGATGTTAAGTTGTATAAGTTCTTATGTATTTTGGATAATAACTCCTTATCAGGTATATCATTTATGTATATCCTCTCCCATTCAGGTAGTTGTCTTTTTGTATTGTTAATGGGTTCCTTCACTGTGCAGAAGCTTTTTATTTTGGTATCATCCCAATAGTTTAGTTTTGCTTGTTTCCCTGGCTTCAGGAGACATATAAAGGAAGATATTTCTATGGCTGATCTCAAAGAAATCACTACCTGTGTCTACTTCTAGGAAGTTTATGGTTTTGGTGTCACATTTAGATCTTAAATGCATTTTGAGTTTATTTTTGTGTGTGCTGTAAGTGGTCCGCTTTCATGCTTTCGCACGCAGCTGTCCAGTTTTCCCAGCACCATTTGGTGAAGAGACTTTTGTCCCATTATATATTCTTGCCTTCCTTGTCACAGATAAGTTGACTAAGTATGGGTTTATTTCTGAACTCCATTCTGTTTCATTGATCTACATGTCTATTTTTGTGTGAGCACTATACTGTTCTTATTACTGTAGCTTTGTTGCAGATCTTGAAATCGGGGATTGTGGTACCTCCAGCTTTGTTCTTATTTCTCAAGTTGGCTTTGGCTATTTGGGGTCTTCTGGGTCCTATACAAATTTTAGTATTATTTCTTCTATCGTTCTATGTGAAATGCTTCTTGTAGTCTCATATTAATTGCATTGAAACTCTAGATTGCTTTAGACAATATGAACATGTTAACAATATTAATTCTGCCCATTCATGAGCATAGAATATCTTTCCATTTGTCATTTCCATCTTCAATTCTTTCATCAATGTCTCACAGTTTTCAAAGTAAAGGTCTTCCATTGTCTTGGTTAAGTTTATTCCTAGGTATTTTATTATTTTTGGTGCAATTCTAAATGGATTTGTTTTCTTAATTTTCCTATTGATGCTACTTCATTAGTGTATAGAAATACTGTTGATTTCTGAGATGTTAATTTTGTATACTGCAAATTTATCATTCATTTGTTTCTACTAATAGTTTTTTGGTGGAGGATTTAAGATTTTCTATGTATCATGCCATCAGCAAATAGTGACAGCTTAACTTGTTCCTTACCAATGTGGGTTCCTCTTATTCCTTTCCTTTTCTGATTGCTGTGGATAAGACTTCCAGTTCATTGTTGAATAAAGGTAGTGAGAGTTCCTAATATTATAGGAAATGCTCTCAGTTTTTCACCATCAAGTATGATGCTAGCTGTGAGTTTTTTACCAGGTGGCATTTATTATGTTGAGGTATGTTCTCTCTAAACCCACTTTGTTGAAAGTGTTTAGCATGAACAGATGTTGAATTTTGTCAAATGGATTTCTTCATCTATTAAGATGATCACGTGATTTTTATTCTTCATTTTGTTGATCTGGTTTATCATATTGATTAATTTGTGAATATTGAACCATCCTTGCATCCTCAAAATAAATTCCACTTGATTCTGGTGAATAATCCTTTTAATGAATTATTGAATAGTTGCTATTCTGTTGAGAATTTTTGCATTTGTGTTCATCAGGGATACTGGCTTATTGTTTTCTTTTTTATGTGTGGTGTCTTTGTTTGGTTTTGGTATCATAGTAAGGCTGGCCTCATAGAATGTCTTTGTAAGCTCTACTTCCTCTTCTGTTGTTTGGAATAGTTTGAGGAGAATACATATGAACTCTTCTTTATTTTTTATTATTATTTTTTAATGTTTGTTTATTATTTTAGAGAGAGAGAGAGACAAAGTATTAGTAGGAAAGGGGCAGAAAGGTAGGGGGCAGACACAGAATCTGAAACAGACTGCAGGTTCTGAGCTGTCAGCACAGAACCCAACACAGGGCTCAAACTCACAACTGTGAGATCATGATGAGCTGAAGTCAGAAGATCACCAGCTGAGTCACCCAGGTGTCCCAGCTCTTTTTTTTAAATGTTTGATGATATCCACCTTGAAATCCATCTGATTCTGGACTTAACACTTTTTAAAAACCTAAATCTTTTTCTTGGGGTCCAAATCATTGGAACCATATGGACAGCTCAGACCATCCAATAATTTTAAAAATACTAACCTGGGACACCTGGGTGGCTTAGTCAGTTAGCATCTGTCTCTTGATTTCAGCTCATGATCTCATCAACTCATAAGTTCAAGCCCTGCTTTGGGATTTGTGCAGTGACCGCACACAGCTCAAGTGGGATTCTTTCTCTGTCCATCTTTCTGCCCCTGCCCCACTCACACTCTCTCTGTCCCTCTCAAAATAAATAAATAAACTTCAAAAAAAATGAAAAAAGAAATACTGAACTAAACTAAACCTTTGTAGCTCCAGCTTCAGGTTTGGGGGTTGAGGAGAGAAATAATTTGCTACTGCTCTCCTCTATATCCTGTTTCTGAAATAATTATTTAGAAAGTCCAACTCCCTTATCTTCCAGAATCTTTTTACCAACTTGACTTTTTGCATGAGAGAAGCCCAAAGGGACAAAACACACAACTACACAAAGTGCATCTTTATTAGCATAAGGCTTTCATTATCTTTTTCTAACTGATAATCCTCTCACTATTTTTGTCTTTTGAATCTACAGCTGCTGGTAACTAACTATACAAAATTGGGATCCCAGCATCCCAAAGCAAACTTTATGGACCCATAAATAAATACAAGACTTTAAATGAGCATGTAGTTACAAACTCAAACCAAAGAGAACATTTTTAAAAGTAAGCACAATAATTTAAGGAGTTTTTTTAAAAAACCAAAAATATAAAATTGTTTTATTGCTTATTATAAAAACAAACATCTCAGTTATAAAATAGGAAATGTTTATTTGAGCAGACACTACTCAACATATCCATATCAAATCATCTGGGGCAGAATCTATGGAAAGAATGCTTTTGAAGAAAATGTCCAGGAAATTCTCACTTTCTAAAGGTTACCTAAATCTAAGCCAAAATGCATTTAGTAGTGGTTATAAATGGTACATTTCGTGATCCCATATACAGTGATAAAAAAAAATTGTCCTGTTAGGTATTACCCAAGAGAAATTAAAACTCAGGTTCACACAAAAACTTGTACATGGATACTCAAAGCAACGTCATTCATAATAATCAAAAGATGGAAACAACTAAAATGTCCATCAATTGGTATATGGATTTTAAAAATGTAGTAAATCAATACAATACAACATTATTTGGCCACAAGAAAGAATGGGGTACCGATACATATACAACATGAATGAACCTTGAAAATATTGTGCCAAGCAGAAAACGCCAATTACAAAAACCACACGTGGTCATATAAAATGTCCAGAATAAGGACATCTGTAGAGATAGAACATAGATTAGTGACTGCTTAGGGCTGGAGCAGAGGGAGAATGGAAATATAGAGGACTGATAGTAAAAAGTATAGCATCTCTTCTTAAAGTGATAAAAATGTTCCCCAATTGATTGTAGTGATGGTTACACTTACCCATGAATATACTAAAAAGTGTTCAAATATACACTTTTTAACTTTTTTAATGTGTTATTTATTTTTGAGAGAGAGTCAGTATGAGCAGGGGAGGTCAGAGAGAGAGGGAGACACAGAATCTGAAGACAGGCTCCAGGCTCTGAGCTAGCTGTCAGCACAGAGCCCAATGTGGGGCTCAAACCCACGAACTGTGAGATCATAACCTGAGCCAAAGTCAGATGCCCAACCAACTGAGTCATCCTGATGCCCCTCAATTATACACTTTAAATAGTTATGTGAATTATATTTCAATAAAGCTGTAAAAAAATTAGAATCTCATAAATAAAGAAACAAACAAACTTAACCCAATTAAAGTACTGCTTTAATAGCATCTCTCCACTGTGCAGAGACCTCTAAGCACGGAGGTCCTTAAAAATGCGTTTAAAACTTACATTAGCATTCTACCCTGAGAATGAAAGGAAATATTCTTCAGTGTGTGTGAGCCTCTGAACACACTCTTACAAGAATTAGACTTTTAGAAATGACAGTGGTCTGGGTGAGGGAGCTCCTACCAGAGAGACCCTTGCAGTGATGACAACAATAAATCTGGACAAAACACACACAAAAAGTACCCGAAGGCTTCGAAAAGGAAACAAAAGCAGGCCAACTCTGGAGGGGAGGGGAGTGGAGTCTTGGAAGAAAAGAGGGGCAGAGATGAGTTTCAGAGATTCGTCAAGTCTCTGGCCTGAGAGCAGGCCACAGGTGGCACCATGTGCGGGCAGGGCAACGAAAACTCCAGTAGAAAACCTGGTCTCCTTGGGCTGAGACACTCCCTGTGTCCTGTCTTTACTTGTCACCTTCTGACCTTTGCAGTGTCCCTCCCCTCTTAGCTATGAAACTGAGCATTTCTGGGTTCTTTTCCTTCTCCTCTGACCATTCTTCCTGTATCTCTTGTTTCCTTTTTTTTCCTTATCGTCCCCTTAGGTTCTCCAGGGCTTCTGATCAGTACACTTTCTGTTTATGGTTCACCTAATTCTATTGCTTCAACTGCCAGTGAGACTCACACCTTCATTACTGGTGAGGACTCCCTCCTTGACTTCCCTTCTGGATCCTTCTAACTTCAAACCAGTAACAGCAAGGTAGGAGTTAGGTTCTTTTTTTTTTAATGTTTATGTATTTATTTTGAGGGGGGAGGGGCAGAGAGAGAGAGGGAGAGAGGGAATTTTAATTTGGGGCACGACCTCATGACCATGGGATCATGAGCTGAGCTGGAATTAGGAATCATCGTTCAACCAGCTGAGACACTCAGGCACCTCAAGTTATAAAGTGAGCACAACAAAGCCAAAAACCGTGTGTAGTCACAATTTCCCTTGAAATTTCCTTAGGAAAGCAACACGTTCTGCTAGACCGACATTCATTTCTTGGTCTTGCCTACACTGTTGAATTTGCTCAAGATAAATGTACTTAAACTATGATGCCAATGCAGTTTGTAGTCCCCACAAGTATCTCTAAGTTAACACACCCAAACTAAACTTTTAACCTGTCCACCATCTACCTACATTCTACTCCTCCGCTTTTACTTCCTCCTTGAACAAATGCTACCAAAGTCACCCTGGGTGCCTAAGCCAAAATTCCAGAGGTCAACACTGATGCGTCTTGTCCTTCACTCCAAAATCCAATCAGCCCTGACTTCTGATTTTAATGCACCGAATGCCTTCATTCAAGCCCTTCTCATGTTTTTACTTAGTTCACAGCCAGAGCCTCAGAAAGGCCTCCTGCCTTTCTGCCTCCAGTCCTCTGTGGTGTATCTAGACCTACTGTCTTTTGGAGATGCAAATAAGGTCAGCTTTCTCCCTGCTTGGAAAGATCTTTCAAAGGTAAACTACTGCTCATAGCAGTGATTCTCAAGTGTTTTTGTAGCAGATAAATACTATTTTCAAATTAATACCATGTAAGATCCTTATGTCAACAAATGGATAGAAGCTGTATTTTATTAGGATTAATTTACTATATAAGTTATAAATGTATAACTTATTAAAAAACCAATCACTGAGAAAATAATAGGTAGTTTTGGTGAAATACAAAAATTCAAAATTGTTGGTAAGCAATTAGATCAAAATCATCTTGCTATTTATTTCTCTATTTCATTTGACTGCACATGATCAAAAAAATCCTGATTCATAGCGATAGGTAGCTACCAAAAGTAATATTTTGGGGTTTCTCCCCCCAAACAGCTCACCTTTTAAGTTTAGCATATTATTCATTTAAAAAGATAGCAAGATCCAAATACAAATGAATTTATCTGTCAGCACAAATTAGTTGGCTTTTAGTCTGCACTCGGTTAAAAACTGGCATGTAATAGTTTGAGTATGTGTTTAAGATTTCTTTTATAAATTGAAAGCCAAAACAAACATTTGTGGGGAGGATGGACAGTTCAGTTGGTTGAGGCTTCGACTCCTGATTTTATCTCAGGTCATGATCCCAGGCTAGTGGGATTGAGCCCCACATCAAGCTCTGCACTGACTATGGAGCCTATCTAAGATTCTCTCATTCTCTCATTCTCTCTCTCTTTCTTTCTGGGGGCATTTGGGTGGCTCAGTGGGTTAAGCATCCAACTTTAGCTCAGGTCATGATCTCATAAATTTGTGAGTTCGAGCCCCAAGTTGGGCTCTGTGCTGTCAGTGCAGAGGCTGCTTCAGATCCTCTATACTCTTCCCTCTGCCTCTCTTCCTCTCTCTGGCTCTCCTCCCCCTCCTCTTTCAAAAATAAAATAAATAAACATTTTAAAAAAACATTCTCTCTCTCTCCCCCCCCCCTTTCCTGCTCATCCCTCTCTAAAATTAAAAAAAAAGAAAAAAAAAGGAAGGGCATCTGGGTGTCACAGTTGGTTAAGCATCTGACTCTTGAGCTCAGCTCAGTTCATGATCTCAAGGTTTGTGAGTTCAGGCCCACAATGGGCTCTGCACTAACCACATGGAGCTTGCTTGGGATTCTGTCTCTCCTTCTCTCTACCCCTCCCCAGCTTGTGTGTGCTCTTTCTCTCTCACAAAAATAAATAATAAACTTAAAAAAAATTTTAGGGGTGCCTGGGTGGCCAGGCGGTTGAGTGTCTGGCTTCGGCTCAGGTCATGATCTCATGGTTCATGGGTTCAAGCCCTGCATCGGGCTCTGTGCTGACAGCTAGCTCAGAGCCTAGAGTCTGCTTCAGATTCTGTGTCTCCCTCTCTCTCTGACCCTCTCCTGCTCACACTGTCTCTTTCTGTCTCTCAAAAATAACTAATAAAAAAAACATTAAAAAATAAAAATTTAAAAAATTTTAAAAAATTTTTTAAAGAAAGAAAAAAGAAAACATTTGTGTAATCCTTGAAACTCTTCCTCAGAACCTTGGTTTCATGGAATAGAGTTTGAAAAGAAACTACCTAGGTGCTTAAGCCCAATTCCCTTAGGACAATATGTCTGTGTCACTTGGATTTTATCTATCAATCTAACATCATTTACTCCCACTGCCAAAATTCTACCCAATCTCCTAAGTCTACCTCCATCTATCATGGGGTTATACTTTTGCACTTGCTGTTTTCTCTGCCAAACCCATGTATTTGTACAATGGCCTTCTTACCTGAATTTCTATTAACTATCCAACGGTTAAAATGTTAATGCCTCATGAAGCCTTCTTCGACTTCCCCAAAGCACCTGGTGCAAACCTCCACCATCACCATGTGTTTGTTGCCTTGTGTAATAATCATCCCCTCCTCCCACCCATGAGCTCCTAAGAAAGAAGGACTAAGTTAACCACCACTAAGTTCTCAGGGACTTTCCAAGTGCCTGGTACCTGGTAACCATACCTTCAGTGCTTTTAATTCATTACTTTATTAATTTATACTAATAATAATAACTATCAGAGTGATTACAGTAAGGTTAACTTCAGATTTGCATTAGATAGTCAACAGATATCAAGACCAAGATCTCAACTTTCATCAAGTTGACACTTCAGGTTAAACACATACTGGGTAGAAATTACTGTTATGCTCATTTTCATTTTGACTTCATTTTTCTTTAATAGTGGCATCACTCACCAACAAAGGAAAGCAGGATCACGAGCAGGATAACGAGGGCACAGATACATGGAATCAAGACCAGCAACAGGAAGCGGAGAATATTCACAGTTGCCAGCTTCTGAGGGCAGCCATCACCCATGTTATTCTCAACAGGTCCCAAAACCTAAAGTAAAAGAATATGAAACATGGTTTTAATATTACAAAGCAATGCAGTATGCAATATTAAATTATAGCGTACAGCTGTCCTTCAGAGAAGCAGCATTCCTGAGAGATTCTAGTGTGTATACTTTATGGCATGAAAATGAACTAAGTCACTAAATCATGCTATTAAATGGACAAATAACTGTAAACCCACATTCAGGGTAGAGAAAATCATCTGTTTCTGAAATGTTTTTCAGGAGTACAGGAACTTTCCATGATCTTCCATCTTGAATTTTTTTTAACATATTTGCCAATTTGGTGTTATTTCAAAGGGCTATGAATTACCATGGCAAGGACTCATGTTGGCCCAGAGCTACAAGCAAAGACTACTTAGTATAGTGATAAAATATTGGTGAGTAGGTGTAGATGGGACATTAACCAGATTTCATTGCTGTTTGTCCCATCAGTTCTAAGCCCAATCTTCATGAATCTGGATAAAATTAATTTTCAGCCATTTATAATTCAGCAAGGTTAAATATTACTGACCATGTATTTAGTGACAAGCTGAACAATGAAAAAGAGGGCCTGTCCTGTTGACCCATTACACACTGACAACCCCTTAGGATACCTTCCACTGGCCAGGCTGTCCCTGTAGCCCATCTACTTGTGAAAGAATTATGAGATGCAAAAGTGAGGGTTCCAATAAACTTATATTCAAATACATTAAATTTTGCTAATTTAAATTAAAATTAAATACCTTAATTTTTAGTTCAGTCTCTTGCCAGAAATGATCTCTGGAAATTCATTTCTTGTAAATGGCTAGTTTAGGGCACTGACTTAGTTCAACAGGAGTCTGAGATGAAATTAAAAGTGATTGAGTCCCTCACTTTAAGCAACTCTTCCAAACTCATGTGAAGGTGTTTCTCATGGTTTCACCTTGGATTTTCAACTCTCATAGCCTTTTCTCCTGTGACAGTTTCAGAGCTTGAATGATAACCTCTGCCTAAGTGACTCCTGAATCTTTCTGGAATCCCAAACTTCCTTCTAAGTTATATCATATATTTCCAATGCCTGGTGCTCCATGGCATCTCTTCTCAACAAGTCCAAAACCAGATTAATCTCTTTCTCTATCTCTACCGTCAAACTAGTTCTTCTCTTGATTTCCATAGTTTTGCCAACAGACATCCCACTACTCCAATAACCCCAAGACTCCTCACTTCTTTATGATGCCCCCATGCCATGCATTATCGGGTTTTATTGGTTCTTCCCCTATAACAAATGCCTGATTCTGAAAAACGAATGACCTTTGAGATACAGCCTTATCATAATCAGGAAGTTGTTCTAAAAGAATGGTCCTGTACTTGATCGTTTATAGCATATAACAAGTAGTTGATAATTTCCCATAAATAAAAAGGCAACTGTGATAAGTTCTTCTGGATTGCAAGACATACATGATATTCCAATTCTGCTTTATTCCCCCTAAATCAGAATCCATTCTTAGTCACTAGCACATATTGCAAGTAGCATGCACTATATATACTCTGTATATGTATTACGATTCCCTCTGTAATTTTAAGCATAGCCCCTGAGACATGTTATTTGAAAGAACATCTGATGTTAGCTTGAGAATGGCTGGATCTGCTAGGTTAATGCCTTTACTGATCCTTCCCTGTGCACCTGGTCTAATCCACCAGCCAAAGTGAGATTGGAGTTAATTTACCATGCGATCTGCAAGAAGACATGGCACTGTGTTAGAGGAGACCATAAGAAAAGATGTGGTCACCCATTGACCCTTGAGCTGGAAACAGGCAAGAAGAGGCTCCTAACCTCCTTCTCTGTCCTTGAAATGTACCACTGTTCCCATAGCCAGAGCCATTTTCAAGAATGCAGCCTTGAGAGAGCAATGTGTTGTTGAGACCATCTGGACAACACACATGCCTAAACTCGTTAAGGCCTCTATATAAACTTTTATGATTCTGGCAGGCAGGTGTGGAAATTCACTCATCTTGTCTGCCTAAGTCTCCTAGTAAGTTACCTTGCTCCTTAAACCTACCATCTACCAATCTCAAGTAGTCTCTCTCTTTCTTCAATACCTCCTTGCACCCTGTGTGTAAATGCCAATTTCAAATTTTACTCACGAAGCTTGTTGGCAAACCAACACACTGACAAAATTTAATATAAAATCTGAAATAGCACAATAATTACCACACTAGCATTGGGGGGAGGGGGTGCCCTTTCAGGTTTGGAAATAAGCAAGTGTAGGACTACAGCCCAATAGAAACAGTAGGAGAATCTACTGACTTATTTCATTTACTTAACAATTAGCTATTGAAAACCTACAATTATAATAAGCATGATGACAGACGTAACAGTGATTTCAGACTAACTGTTCCTCAAAAGCTCACAGTCTTGTAGGAAAGAAATGTCCATAAATGATATGTCTATATGTCAAAGTAGCAAATGTTAAGCACCATGACACTTCCAGCTGAAGTGCTATAGGAATTCAGAAGATAAGAATACAATTTCTTGCCGGAGGATCAGGTAAAGCATAGAGAACCAGCACTTGAGGCAGACATAGTTCTGGGAAAAGTGCCCCTGAAAAGCCCTGCTATAGTTTTAAACAGTGGTAAGTCACAACCAGAGATGGAGGGAGGCATGAACTTTCTTTGGCTTCTACAACAGTAGAAAATGTTTCTTTGTTGAGATAATCACAGGAGATTACAGGGATCATCTTCTTAGGTGGCAAATTCATGATCATTCTGACACTTCCTATATCTATTACCACGTACTTGACCTCCAAAAACCATCTTCAAGATTCTTGCAGATATGTTCTCCAGTGCTTAGGAAATTGTTTTCTCTTATCAAGGGGAGAGGAGAAAGAAATTCTTAGAAGAAAGCCAGCATCATTGGCAATTTCATAACTGGCCTCTTGCACTCGTGGCCACTTAGGACTACAGCTATAAGTGTCACATTATTCAGGGGTTTGGAGTTTTCTCTGGGCATAACGTAACTCTTAGACTCTACTATTGAGTGAATAATGCCAGATGACATAACCTACTAGAGAAATTCCTAAGTTTCATTTCAGTGGACTCTACAACGCTCTCTCCAGAGGGCACCCTCTTCCAGAACCTACCCTCCACAGGCTTGAAACTGTAAGCCAAGCACAGGCACAGCATTCCACGAGACAGGCAGGCAAGACTGCATCTGACTGACCTGCACGTATTTCAAACACGTCCTTCTTGTGTGTTGCTAATCCTGCTGGTAAAAACTCGTTTCTTAGATCTTAAGAGCTACATTTATTTTAAACGCTGCCGTTTGGTTTATATCACATGTATGGATGCAATCTATCTGACTAGGGTATTTTTTTGAGTCAATTTGGTTCCATTTGGAAGACCTTCTCCTCCCTCTCCTTCCACATTTTTAACTCTATCATGCTGAATTTGCTGACTCAACCATTTTCACAACAGCCATCCTCTGACCCTTTGGAGACCTGCTGTCCGTGGATGCCTCTATCTTCTCCCAGTCTATCGGCTCCCTCCATTTTTCATTTCCCTATGTGTCTTCTTTAAAATTTGTACCAGGGGAGGAGCCAAGATGGTGGAGAGGAAGGGAGCTCTGTAAACTTCGTCTGCCCCATCAATCGAACTGAGAAGGACATTACTTTCATCTGCAAGAGTGGAAGGAGAAAATACAGACCCCAGAAGGAAGAGAACCTGAAGGATACCTGAGTGAGTGAGAACTGGGGAGATTGGAAAACGGGCCAGCCCGAGATGGGCAGGGGAGGTGGGAGTCCCAGCCCAATGCAGGGCAAGCGGGTGGAGCCCTAGACACAAAGGGAAGAGACAGAGAGACTGATCACGCTCATAGTACTCTCTGGGGAAGAGGTAAAAAACGCGTAACCGTGCTCGGAGAGAGAAGCTCACTCCATAGATAACTGCTGGGTAGCCTAAATCCCAAACCCAGGTGGCGCAAGGGAAGGAACAGCTTCCAGCCCTGCGCCATCTTGGTGAGGTGTCGGCGACCCCTGCAGCAGCGGTGTCAGGGGTGCTCACTTCGACCTCAGTTTTGGGAGTGGGAGCACACACCTCATTTCCATGGCACATCTCGCCCCCAGCATTGGCCGCGCAAAACCTGAATCCTGGGTGCCAACAGGGAAAAAATAGCCCCTACCTCTGCGTGATCCCGGCAGGGAGTTGGCGGTGGTGGAGACATGGGTGCGCTCGCAGGCTGTAGGAGCTCCCAGCTCATTTCCAGCAGCTTCCGGTGCCGCCTCAGGCAACAGCTGTGCATTCATTCCTCCCCCAACACTAACGCAATCACCGCTGGGGGTTGGCTCTGTGATTGTGCACACTCACTTCACCTCCTGCTGCGCATCTCACCTCAAGCAGGGGCCGCCAAAATACCACCCTGAGCCAAGACAAACAAATTCCTCCCCCTAAGAAGCCAGCCACCTAAACAAATACATCTCATCTGTGGTACCATAAAAGTACATGGACTGGAACTTTGAACTGAGGAGGGCCTGGAAAATATAACTCTGCTCAACTGAGGCAAAAGGAGATCGGACTCATTAGAGTGGCCTACAGTTTGTAGTTCAGTGGAGCCACCTATCTAATCTCTGTAGACACCAAGGCAGAGCCTCTGAGAGCAGCTTCCAAGACCTACCACATCAAACCACGCCAATCCACGAGGGGGAGCTGCTGGAGGTTTTTTTTTGGGAGGGGCGGTTTTTTGCTTTTTTTATAATTTTTCTTCTTTTTCTTCTTCATTTTTGTTCATTTTGCCTTTTTCTGTATGTATTTCTTATAATTATTATTTTTGTTACTTAAATTTTTTAAAATTTTTACTCATTTTCCTTTCTCCTTTCTCCCCCCCTTTTTTTAACCTTCTTGCAATCCAGATATATTCTCCTATATCTCATCCCTACCATCTCCCCTCAACTGGTCATATACTTTTAGACTGTCCACTGTCCTTTGTCATCTCTGACCTCCTTTCTTTTTTTCTTTCTTTTTTTCTTTTTCTTTTTCTTTTTCTTTTCTTCTTCTCCTCTTTTCGTCTCTTTCCTCTCAATTCTCCTTATTTTCTTTCCTCCTGTTAATGTGTTTGTTTGATTTGTCTGTGCATTTGTGTGTTACTGTTCATCTGTGTTTGTCTGCCTGTTTTCCTTCTCAGGGATACACCAAGAAACAAGCCAAAGTGTGCATGACAGCGAGTCCCAAATATTGCTGAGTAGGGAAATAAAATATTCAAAGGCACAACAAGAGAAACTGAGAGACACCATTAAAAGAATATTTCCTGAAACTACAGACCCTGGACAGTCAATAAGCCCCCTTTAACAGAGAAATATGAACAGGTGCACAGTGCATAATGAGCTTTCTAAAGGTGACAAGAGACAGAAAACTAGCAAAAATGACAAAACGAAGGAACTCTCCCCTGAAGAAACTCTAGGAAGAAGTCACAGCCACAGAAAAGCTCAAGGCAAACCTAGACAACGTACCGGATCAAGAATTTAAAAAACATGTCATAAAATTAATCACTGGGGTTGAGAAAAGCATCAAAGAATCAACTGAGACAATGAGTAGGCACTATGATGAGTTTAAAAAGGCTACAGATGAGGTGAATAACAAACTGGAGGCAGCCACCTCAAGTATTGACGAGGCAGAGAGAATAGGTTAATTAGAAGATATAGTTATAGCAAAAGAGGAAGCTGAAAAAAAGGAGAGAGAAATTAATCCAGGAGCAGGAAAGGAGAATTCGAGACCTGAGTGATACAATCAAGCGGAACAACATCCGTATCATAGGAATTCCTGAAGAGGAAGACAGAGAGAAAGGGCCTGAAGGGATACTAGACCACATTATAACTGAGAATTTCCCAAATCTGGGAAAAGAAATAGACATTCAAATTCAAGAGGCACAAAGAACCCCCTTAAGATGGAACTTGAATCGGCCTTCGGCACAACATATCATAGTGAAACTGGAAAAATATAAAGATAAAGAGAGAATTCTGAAAGCAGCTAGGGAGAAAATGGCCCTCACATACAAAGGGAAACATATCAGAGTGGTTAAAGACCTATTGAATGAAACCTGGCAGGCCAGGAAGGAATGGCAGGAAATCTTCAATGTGATGAACAGAAAAAAACATGCAGCCAAGAATCCTTTATCCAGCAAGCCTGTCATTCAAAATAGAAGGAGAGATAAAAGTGTTCCCAAA
>NC_043700.1:155788127-155827778 GCF_006229205.1 Suricata suricatta | reverse complement strand
GAAATAAGTCAGGCAGAGAAGGACAGATACCATATGTTTGCACTCATAGGTCTAACAGGAAATTTTCAGAATGATCTACTTCAAGAAAAGCAAGCAGTTAGTAGTGCTTAAGAAAAATTGATTCAGTATCTAATGGATAGTTGATACCTGTCACAACGCAGCATTTTATATACTGTTAAGTGAAACTGCAATACAATCTAAGTTTATTTTGGGAGTGTTTGCTGTATAATTGGATTTAAGGAAATGTTTAGAGGTGCAGTAGGCATGACTTTGAGTAGATAATCAAGGAAAATGCAAAATGCATATTGATTCATGATGTGGTTTTATCTTAGCGTGGGCAAACCATGCAGTATTTAATACATAGTACCAGAATATTTACTATTGAAGCTTGAAAAGATGTGAGTTCTTTGTGTGCAATCTTTCATTAATGCATGAGAGGGTTTTCTTTTTTTTAATATTTTTACATTATAGTACTTGTTTTGCTTGTTGGGGGTGTTTCCTTATTTACTACATTCTGTCAAGGACAGAAATTACATGCTGGTTTTTTTTCCCCTAGGAAGTGTGTCTTGGGTTTTTCCCTTATTATTTTCTTTACTTTTTTTTTCCTCTTCTTTTTTTGGGGGTGGGGGTGGTTATGTTTAAATGAAGTTGCTTTTACAACACCAAAGACTTAATCATCCATTTCCTATATGAAAGGTAGCTACTTTTTTGCATGGACTTCAAGTATATTGTAGTATAGAGGTGGAATTGAAGGAAAGGTATTAAGCAGGCAGTGTTTTAGCTTATGGGCAAGTAATAAATTGTATCCTTTATCTTGAATGTATCATAGATAAGCTGCTATATAAGGATTGCCACTTCAGATAGCTGTGAAATTAGGTGATTAACTAGTTGTTACTTAACCTTCTAATTTCTGTATAAGTCTAATTATATGAAATACAAGTTGGGGTTTTGATTTTTTACTTTGCTTTTCTTTTTGGAGTGTCATTGTAACTACTATATTGTAAATGATGGAAAATAATTGCATATGTTAAAAAAATAAATTATGTTATATTCAAAAATAAATAAATAAAATAAAATAAAATATTTGTACCATTAATGAAACAATACTCTTGTTAATGCCCTGAACCTCCTTACTCCTCTGAATTTTCTTCTTACTCATCATGTAAAAGTCAATGCCAGATGAATCCAACAATCTTGTCTCTGTATCTACACCTGGACAGTTGAATGTAGCTATAAAAAGTCACTCAACAGCACTACTCAGTTGTTGACGTAAAGCCTTCTCCATTCTCCTCAAACTACCTTCTCCCATCCTGCCATCACCCTCAAAAAAAACCCACCTCAATTCCCATCTTACACGAGAACAAAAACTGTCAAATGAGAATTGCCTCACTTTCTTAAATCTAAATCTACACACCTGATCATTTATAGACCCTTCCCTCCTGTTCAAAGAGAGAAGCTATTTAAGGCTCCTTGTATTTAAGACTAATCCTGGAGTGCCTGGATGACTCAATTGGTTAAATATCTGACTCTTGATTTTGATTCAGGTCATGATCTCACAATTCATGAGTTCAAGCCCCCTGTCAGACTCTACACTGTGTCAGCACAGAGCCTGCTTCGAAGTCTCTCTCCCTCTCCCTCTCTCTGTCCCTACCCCCCCACCATGCTCTCTCTCTCTCTTTCTCTCTCTCTCTCTCTCTCTCTCTCTCTCTCTCTCTCTCTCTCTGTCTCTCAAAATAAACAAACTTAAAAAAATTAAAAAGGCTAATCCTCCCACTTTTGTGACACACTCCATCTCCTCCTCCTTTCTCTGGAATCTTACATCTTAATTCTCCATTAAATCATATATCGAAACTTTCTATCTCCCTCTCTCTCCCCCTCCCTTCCTTTCCTCCTTCCCCACCCTTCTCTCACTGCCATCAGCTTTATATCATGTTTAGGTTTCTCCAGTTATTTTTTTAACCATCTTCAAGCCTACATTGCAACAGCCACTGGCCTATTTCTATCCTTCTTTTGCATCCAAAACACCATATGAGTCCTTTGTTTTAATTGTCCAAATTTCATCACTCACTGTTTACTCTTGTGGCCACTACAATTTGGGACCCACTTCTGTTACCATGCCAATAGACTTTTTGCAATGGTCACCAACGATGTCCATATGGACATTTTTCAGTCATCATTGTAATTACATCTCAGTATCATTTGAGTGATCAAATTCTCAGTTAGCCACTCCCATCTGCTTCAAGTGCTTTCTTCATTTGACTTCTCTCTCTCTCCTCCCTCTCTGGTCATTCCTTCTCTTTCATTAAGCTCTTTTCTCACATTCACAATCCCCAGGCAATGTCACCCACACAAAGAGCATCAATTGCCAACCCTATACATGTGACTTACATCTTTAAATAGTGAACACAGATCTTACCCCTGAGCTCCAGACTTTTGTATCCAACTGGCCATCTGACATCTCCACCGTGGATGTTACAAAAATACCTCACACCTAACATGTCTGAAAACAAATAATCTTTATCCTCGTATCTGGTATATTTCCAGAGCTTCCTATCTCAGGAAAAAGTAATTGAGCACCTATTGTGGGTCAGGTGATATTTGGGTACTTGGGATACATAATTATGCAGGCAAGAATCTCCAGCCTCACAGACCCTATATTCCATTAAAACTATCATCGTGTCTCACCTGGAATGGTTTACCTATATCCCTTCTTGCTCTAATTTGTTTTTCACATGCTAGCCAGAGTGTGAAAGAGGAGGTATATCACTGGATATGAGAAAAGGCAACATGAAAAGTGATTCCCAAATTTAACTAATTCAGACAATTCAGAGCCTAGAACCAGGCATGGTCATGAGAAGCACGTACCCAGTGTATTGGTAGAGATTTAGAGAGGGCTTTGGACCTCCACAGGAGTGTATGGGATTTCAAGACCATTTTATTAAGATTTCAAAGGTCAGGGGTGCCTGGGTAGACCAGTCAGTTAAGCCTCTGACTCTTGATTTTGGCTCAGGTCATGATCTCATGGTTCTTGAGTTTGAGCCCGTGTCAGGCTCTGCACTGACATCACGGAAACTGTTTGGGATTCTCTCTCTCCCTCTCCCTCTCCTTCTGCCCCTCCTCTGTTCACACAGGCTCTCTTCACTCGCATTCTCGCTCTTTCTCTTTCTCATTCTCTCTCAAAATAAATAACTTAAAAAAAAAAGATTTCAAAGGTCAAAGAGACCAAAGTTGATATTGCAGGTACATTAGCCTTTATCTTGTTCTGCCTCCCTGCAGCATTTGACTTTATTAACACATAGTGCAGTTTTGGGAATACTTCCACAGCTGCAAATGGCAGAAGCCACTTTAGAACAAGGAGATTCCTGCTTCTGTAATCATAGCATAAACAGTATTAACTCAGTTGTAACTCCCTCTTTATATGCAAATAGGTCCCTTTTCTCATGAGTGTACCAGCATCTACGGTGACACCTAAACACAATCAGGAGTGGACTGATACCAGTTGAATAAGTAAATGAATTAAATCACCTAAACAAAAATTGTTCTGTGCATCATTATGCAAATTACTACTTCTTTTTTAAATTATATACGCTTTATAAAGTCTATTCCAAAATCTTGAAGTATAAAATGTATTTGGTAAAAAAGTAAAAATATTTCTCTTTTAGGGAAAATATACTAGAATTAATAAAATTGGCTTTTACTAGGAGTATTAGTACAATTCCATGCTCATATTTCCTATGATGAGCTTTGAAGTCAGTTAAAAACTTTTGTGATTCAAGGAGTCCATTTAGTGGGTTTTTATAGACAAAATTCTTTTTCATATAGTTTATTGTCAAGTTGGTTTCCATATAACACCCAGTGCTCATCCTGACAGGTGCCCTCCCCCATGACCATCACCCCCCTTCCCCTTTCCCTCTCCCCCTTCAGCCCTCAGTTCACTTTCAGTATTCAAGAGTCTCTCATGATTTGCCTCCCTCCTTCTCCATCTTTTTCCCCTTCCCCTCCCCACGGTCCTCTGTTAGGTTTCTGCTGTTAGACCTATGAGTGAAAACATACGTTATCTGTCTTTCCCTGCCTGACATATTTTGCTTAGCATGACACCCTCGAGATCCATCCATGTTGCTACAAATGACCACATTTCATTCTTTCTCATTGCCATGTAGTACTCCACTGTATATATAAAGCACATCTTCTTGATCATCAGTTGATGAACATTTAGGTTCTTTCCATGATTTGGCTAACACTGAAAGTGCTGCTAGGAACATTGGGGTACATGTGCCCCTATGCATCAGCACTTCTGTATCCCTTGGGTAGATCCCCAGCAGTGCTATTGCTGGGTCATAGGGGAGTTCTACTGATAGCTTAAGGAACCTCCACACTGTTTACCAGAGTGGCTGTACCAGTTTATATTCCCACCAGCAGTGTAGGAGGGTGCCCGTTTCTCCACATCCTCGCCAGCATCTATAGTCTCTTGATTTGTTCATTTTAGCCACTCTGACTGGCGTGAGGTGATATCTTAGTGTGGTTTTGATCTGTATTTCTCTGATGATGAGTGATGTTGAGCATCATTTAATGTGCCTGTTGGCCCTCTGGATGTCCTCTTTGAAGAAGTGTCTATTCATATCTTCTGCCCATTTTTTCACTAAATTATTCATTTTTCAGGTGTGAAGTTTGGTGAGTTCCTTGTAGATTTTGGATACTAGCCCTTTATCGATACGTCATTTGCAACTATCTTTTCCCATTCCATCGGTTGCCTATTAGTTTTCTTGATTGTTTCCTTTGCAGTGCAGAAGGTTTTTATCTTGATGAGGTCCCAATAGTTCATTTTTGTTCTTGATTCCCTTGCCTTTGGGGATGTGTTGAGTAGGAAATTGCTGCAGTTGAGGTCAAGGAGGCTGTTTCCTTAGACAAAATTGTTTAAATACCATCTTTGTTAAGAACATGAAAAGAGAGAGAGAGGGTCCTAAAACCTGAGAGACAACTGAATACTGAAAGCGAGCCAAGGATTGAAGGGGGAGCGGGAGAGGGGAAAGAGGTGGTGGTAATGGAGGGGGGTACTTGTGGGGAAGAGCACTGGGTGTTATATGGAAACCAATTTGACAATAAACTATTTTTTAAAAATACAAAAAAAAAAAAGAACATGAAAAGAAGTGATTATGTAACACTATAAACCCCCTAAATCAGAGATTCCCAGATATTCTTGGTTCAGACCTCCATCAGCATCCAGGTAATTATTTTCAGTGGCCTAGGCCAAAAGAAATGCCTAACAATCCATTTTTTAAGTCTCTCAGTCCAACTATTTTTTTCCATAATATTTTATTGTCAAATTGTTTTCCATACCCAGTCCAACTAATTTAAGTGTTTTTGTATCCTAAAAACTTAGGCTGTTTGAAAAAAATTCAACACAAAAATTAAAATAAGCAAACTTTTCATGTTATTCTTCAGTAACAACAAATACTTATCCATACACAACATTTCAAACCTTAGAATCAGATTGTAAATCACCACCATTGATTGTGTGTTCCACATGAACTTTTCCATGATACAACTTTTTACACAGTTAACCATCAAGAACTAAGCCTTATGAAGACAGGACAACATCAAAAGGAATATAGCACAATGTTGAAACTGTGAACCACCTCAAGCTAGCATGTCATTTGATAACTAACAAATGTTGAGCATCACTGGATTCCCCTCAAAAACTGAAAATAACCAGGAGAACCTCTGGGAGTCACTGCAGTATTTGGGGACATGAGCCCACAGTTAGGAAATCATGGTTCTAGATTATTGCTCCCACATCTACCTGCCTAAGTCTGAATCCTCAGATCATCCCTTGATAATCTAGCTACAAATAACCTCCCTCTGCCTCATGTGAATTTCTGGTAGGTGGCAGAGACTAATTGACTGCTAGCATCTATTCTTTCCTTTGAGCTTAGAAACACACTCCTAAATTTTGGTTATGTCAATACTTAATGGTCACTAAGAATAGAGATATCCCCAGCCTCTCTTGCAGCTATGTAAGACCATGTGGCTAACTTCTTGCTCATAAGATGCAACTAGAAGTGGTAAATGTGACTCAGGAAGTGCCCTCAAAGACAGTCATATTGTCTTTCCTCCTCTTTCCTGCTGGTGGGAATATGAATGTAATAGCTGGAGTTCAAGCAACCATTTTAGACTCTGAGGTAAAAACTATATGTAGACAGTGGCTAAGTAGCAAGGAAAAGGGAAACTGAATCCCTGATAGGTTTACGAAGCTACTCTATCAGTCCTGAACTACTTATTTTTCCAGACTACATTCACATGAGAAAAGAATAAATTCTTGATAAATCACTGATAGTTTGAATATTCTGTTACTTGCAGTTGAAGCAATTTTAACTGACCTATGTATTTATCTTTCTACTTTGGTTCATGGTCATATATGTACAAACTAAAATTATCAATCTACAATCTCAGTACTAGGTAGGAGTACTAGTACATAATACATAGTATGATCAATGAAATATATGGTTCTCAACTGAATAAATGACTCACAATTAAAGCTCAAAAAATCCTCCAAGAAATGTTTGGGGTTTTTAATTTACTTACTGTGTATGGGAGGGAGCTAAAAACCATAAAAGGCTTTGTGTGATAAATAATATAACTGTCAAGTTTGTTTGCCTTTGATGAGAATAACAGAAACTTAATGTTGCCACAGTAGATTATCTCTTGCTATTCAAAAGTTCAGGGCCTTTTATACATCTTCAACAAGGATAAATTAAGAAGAAAAAAATTACAACATAGTACATTACAGTTTACCAATTTTCAATTAAAAATGTCTGGGACATCTAGGTGACTCAGTCGGCTGAGTTTTTGACTTCAGCTCAGGTCATGATCTGAGGGTTCATGAGTTTGAGTCCCACATCAGGCTCACTGCTGGCAGTCTGTCAGTGCACAGTCCACTTCAGATCCTCTTTCCTCCTCTCTCTGCCCGCCCACATTCCTACTTTCCCCAAAATAAATAAATAAATAAATTTTTTTTTTATTTATAAATACAGTGTAGTAGCCAAAATGTTGCCATCAGGAGTTAATAGGGAGCAAGCAATAGAAAGTAAGGTTGGTTAAAATGCAGACACTTATTGGACCAGGTCATCTCACAATCCCGTTAGAAACCACATTCTCTACCGCCTTCAGCAATCTCCTACCTGGTTTCCCCGTATCCTCACTTGTCTCCTTCCAATCTCTGCATTGTAGCCCTGCTTAAAACCCTCCAGAAACTTTAGAGACAAAGATGATTTTTTTCTTTTTTTAATGTTTATTTATTTATTTTTGAGATAACAATACAGAAAAACACAAACACACACACAATTGGGCATTTCCTGTGGACCAGGCACTCCTCTCAGTGTTTTGCATATAAAAATGCTCTTGATCCTCAAAAAACTCTAGTAGGTGGTTGCTAATACCATACCCATTTCTAGATGAGTGTGAGACTCTTTGTGAATAACTTTATAAAAATAATTCAAAGTAATTGACAAACGAGGCAGAATCCAAAGCAAGACACAGTCGTTCAATCCCTTTCTCTAAAGCTCAGTAGAAAGACCAGACATCTCATGAGCTTTTAATTTGGTCTAATTCTACGGCTTTCAAAACTTTTTAGAACACACTATCCACGCTCCAGCTCTGTCCCAGCGAACATAGACTAAGCTTTTACCCTGAGTCATGCAGAGCTGAATCCAGATGCCCCAAACCCTATGAAGGACCAGATCTCATGGCTCTCATCATCAGAGATTCAAGACCACCCATTCCTTTTTTTTTTTAATTTTTTTTAATGTTTATTTTTGAGAGACAGAAAGACAGAGTGCAAGTGGGGGAAGGGCAGAGAGAGAGGGAGACACAGAATCCAAAGACAGGCTCCAGGCTCCTAGCTGTCAGCACAGAGTCCAGTGTGGGGCTCGAACCCATGAACTGTAAGATCATGACCTGAGCCAAAGTCGGATGCTTAACTGACTGAGCCACCCAGGCGCCCCTCAAGACCACCCATTCCTGAGTAGAGCTGGTCCTTTGGAGGTAGGAAATAGACCTTTCCCTGAGTCTCCCTGCTTCTGCCCCTCTTCCCAGATCAGATGGCATAATGGAGGTTACCACTTCACCACAGCCAGACATTAAGAGATCCATTTTAGAAATGGCCTCTCTGTAGTATTTTTCAATTTCTTTCTAGAGCTCTTATTTCAAAATCACCTTTATGACCTTGATCTAATTATCTAATAAAACCTTAATTACCTGGAATCTTTAAGTGCAGAAGTTTTCTATTCTGTATCTTCTGGAGAGATGGAAAGATCACAGGAAGATAAGTAAACTATCAAGAATTAAATTTATAAAATATTGCCAGAAAATGACTTGAAAGTCTGGAAAATATAGACTCTTCTAAAGTTTCTATAATGTGGAATATCTTGCCCAGAGAATGCAAGTCTTGGCCCTAATGACCAGTTTTCAAAGATAGGGGTATTATTCTGCCCAGTACAGTGTAAGTAACATCATATCAACAATAGAAAATCAGAATAGAAAGGAGGTTCAAGGTCATATGTGATACGTGAAAAACCTAATTAACAACAGCAACAAAACCATATTGCCTGACCATTCCAAGGTTTTGCCAAACATATGCTATCCTTGGCCTACAATATCTCTGAAAGTGGTATTATTCAACCGAAGACACTGTGTATAAAGAGACTAGTTTTAGCTTGCTACTTCTTATGGTACAACATCAGATGTAGAGATATGTTGATTCTTTTTATTTCAAATAGGATTTGCTTAACTTACAACCAAAGATCAGACAAACTTGAGGTAACATATAAACTGTTCCAAATTAACAGTATTTTAAAATGTGCAGGTTAAGTCTACCTTATAACATGATACTATACTATGGATCTTCTTAAATATCAAAATGATTATATATTTTTTTAATATTTATTTTTTATTTTTGAAGGAAAGAGAGAGAGAGAGAGCAAGAGCAGGGGAGGAGAAGAGAGAGAGACATGGCATGTGAAGCAGGCTCTAGGCTGTCAACACAGAGCTGAACATAGGGCTTGAACCCACAAACCACGAGATCATGACCTGAGCTGTAGTCAAATGCGTAACCTACTGGGCCACACAGATGCCCCAAAATGATTATATTCTTAAATGCAATTGTGAAATTATGTAGACTTAGATAAGATGCGATGGTCAGTCAATCGTCTATTAATTTTAACCCTGTACAAATATCACTACCTACTATCCAAAAGTTATCCTAACTCATAGATCTAGTAAAATTCTATTTACTGCTTTGCAGTTCATGATATGAGCAAGTCAAATATCAAAACATTCTTAAACCAAAACGACAGCACACATTTTGGTGGATGGGGTTTTATGCAAAACTACAGCAGAATTCAATAACCATCTGTCCTACCAAAGATCTACTTACAATGTTGAAAACAACTCGAAAGAAAAATTTCACCCCAAACCCAAACTATGCATTGGCTCGAGACCAACTGAGCACCTTAGCTTTGCTAGGCAGAAAGCTGATAAACGCCACTGTATTCTGACTCTGCTGCTTGAGTAGTGCAGGGAACAGCCCGCAAGAATGACAAGGCCACTCTGCCTGGTGTGGCCCGAACAGGACACAGAGCACCCTTAAACTCCGTGGGAATATTATGCTATCACGTGTTAGTGTAGTTACAATCCTGAAAAAAATGCAGATGTCAAGACTCCACTTGCTGCTAGATATTCAGCGTGGGACACTGTCCTGTACAACCATCACTCCAAAATGTGATTTGAATGGTGCTTTCAGCATTCAAGAAAGAGCTTCTCCAATCCACATCTGCCGTCTTACCCACTGACCAAACACAAGCCAACTGTTACCCCATGTTTGAGAAGAAAATCTGCCAGCGCTAGATGCTTTCCTCTCTGTTCTTGATAAGGTGTGGAAGTGTTCTCTATATGAATTAAAAGTAGATTTATTGAATAAGAGATCAGTGATTTAGATACACTAAAACCAGACATCTGTTAATTCTCCAAATAGTAGCTCCCACTCTACCACTAAGCAAAATGCCTCCAAAATCATCCATCAGTGAATTATGCCAAACCCAAATGTCTTTTGTTGTGATGTTTGTTTTTAATATTCCAAGAGGCATAAAGAACAAGCATCTGGTTTTCAGTAAGTCTTTTCATCCCATTTTCTGGTATTTAATTGAAGCATACAAAGTTCAAAGAACTCATGAGCTCCCTCAAAATGAAATTACTCAGTTCTCACCAGAACACACGAGTCCCGAGCCAACCATGCTCACATTTTCTCCTTTGAAAATTAACTTAACAGGAGGACCACATTGTACCGCCACCCCAAATTCCATATTCACACATCCCAGAAGGGATCCTCAATACGGACACTAAATACCGGCAAATATTTTCCCTGTTGAAGAGACTAGTATTAATAATCCAGTGCCCAGGCAGCATATCACATCAATGTTTTGGTTTTGAGGGTAGCACTCTTTAGCCGAAGTCTGAAATATGAAAGAGAAGACCAGAATGTTTCAGAGACACTTGTACAATATTGTCTCCACCACTGAAAATCTAGGTGACCTTATAAATCTATCACCGTGTCCTAATCATATTTTTGTATGTATAAATAAGGACTAAAAACTAAATGTCTTGGGCCAACCACAAATATTGCAAAAATAAAATGAAATTGGTAAAGCAAAAGAAAAGAAGAAGAAGAATGCCTCTTTCAAGTTCAAAAAGCTCTGTTCAATTCAGTCTCTGGAGGAAAGATAACATACTCTTTATTCAAGTGAGGCGATGTCCTCAGGGATAACGGGAAAATTTTCTAAGGTAAACCTCATTTTCTTCAGAGCAAGGTGGGAGGGTCATATTTCTGTTACAGTTACAGGATGATCTCAGAACAAAACAGCAGGCAACTCCCCATCTAGACAAGATAGATAAATGGGGCCCGGGGTCCTTGTTGTGAGATGGCTTTGCCCCCAATCTCAAACATGTCGGTGTTACCATTTATGACAGCCACAAATCGTAAAGTAATAAAACATTCCTTTTAAAGTAGATACAATATCAGAAGTCTTTCTACATATATTACAGAGTCTTAAAGCCTTTTCAGTATGTTTCTTTTGAAACGATGGAGGCTACGGGAGGTGGGGGGAAGGAAGGTTGTGTTATCCGTCCCTCAGGAAATTAAATATTTGACATTTATTCATTAAAATGTTTTAAATTTCACATCCCGATTATAAGTTACTACATTTCTAAGGATGCTACAGCAAAATCCAGAGGAGCCTAACATACTGTCAAATGGAGCCAAACCTATTTTTCACAGAGCACTAAGGAAGCTGCTGACTTTGTGCAAATCTGAGACCTAATTGACTCGCTGATCCTATAACAATGGAAATGTTGTGACTTTAAAGAATTCAAACAGATTGGCAAAGTGAGTACAGAACTAAAATATTGACTCCCTACAGCTGAAAATAATCAGGGAATGCATACGAGACAAAATGGATTTTATGCTCTACAGCAATCCATTTCAGGCATTTCAATGCAAAGTAAAACATAAACAGATGTCGAAAACAGTTAACCTACTGAACCTACCTGCTGAAAGGGATCTTGTAGTAAAAAAAAAAAAAAAAAAAAGTACAAGTTAGGATTTTATGTGTTAGATGAAACAGCAATTTCTTTCTGAATTCTGAATACCTGGAGCAAAAGGATGGATTCCAAAATTAACATTTATCTTCTGTTTTGTTATATTTCATGAATATTCTAGTTGGAATATTCAAGAGAAGTCCTGTCTTGTGTTCCATTACAAAACATGTCTATGCTACATGCCAAAACCTCATTCATTTGATTGACTTATTCCACTTATGTTTATTTAGTGCCTGTTCTGTGCACAGCTGAGCTATAGGGATACAAAGTTGAGAAAGACATAGTCCCGGGAGTTGACAGCCTACCTCCCAGGAGATGCACAACATCATGAGTGACCTCAGTAGCCCATGATCCAGCAGTAACACAATGCAGAAAGAACAGCAAGTCAACCATAAGGGCGGAGTGAACTACAGCATGGTCAGTCCACACTGCTATGTTTTTAAAAATGTGCAAGATTTTACTTTTGCACCACGATTAAATGACAGTATTTCTCCAGCCTTCATTTTTCATGGGTCTAAGAACATGTGTGTGTCAATTGAGGGAGGAGAGAAGGCAAGGGAAATCAACATAACTGACATTTTAAGCAGGGCAATTTTTCACTGATGGGACTCTCACACATATTTCAGGACATTTGGCATCCCTGGCCACCACCTAATAAATGCCAGCAGTGACTCTCCTTACCCTGCAATAACACATCCTCCATTATTTCTAAATGTCCCCCGGAGTACTATGTTTTCTGGTTAAGGAACATTTGAACTGTTCAGCAGGGACCCATTGCACACATATTGCATGGTCAGCTCTGTGCTCTGGATGGAAGGCAAAGTCCTATGTTAGCAAATGTCTCCCACATTCCGTAGGCATTAACTAACCCTAAGAGCTAATACCTTTAAGTAAACAATAAGCATTTATACCTTTTTGTCTACAGAGAGATAGTACACCTTTCGTGCCCAAACATTTTATCTTTTCATTGTGACCATCACCTTACCTGGCATATAAAAAAAAAAACAAACCCACAGACTCTTAATGTCAACATTAATTAATTAAAGAAAAGAGGCATCATGTATTAGGTCCTTCAAAACCTAACATCTACTAGATTAAACCAGGAATACCGAGTAAGAGTGAGGAGTAATATTTGGGAGGATAATATACATGGAGTGATTATTTCTTGGGCAGAGAGGGCATGAGGTTTAAGCTCTGGTGGATCCATACCATGTATGGTCCATGTAGGATTTTAGACTTTGGATCATCTTTGGAGCCTCTGCCCCCAGGATCCATAGGTGTGGCTTGGCCCAGTGTTTCAAACGAGGCAGAGGTAGGACCAACCCTTTGTAGTCCCAGAGGTGAGCAGAACCAAACGTGCTTCCTGGAAACTACAAAGCAACTGAGATTCTCTGGCTCTCCAGGAGTGGATGTGAACTTCCAGCTTTGACTCTGTGCCAGTCTTAGAGCAGATACTGAAAGAAGGCTGCCCCAGGTTCCATTTCTTATGATGTTATTTTTAAGTGTACTCAGAGCCATGGAAAGAAACCAACAAGTGGAGGTACCAACACCCCAGATGCATGGGGCTTATTCACAAGTTTTAGCCATCCTCCATCATATGGTCCTAATTCACTCTGGATTTGTTAAATAACCTCTAGCCCTGGCTTTAGATTTTAGAGACTAATTCATGGATTCTGTCAGGGAAAGGTGGCAGATTTTGTTTCAAAACAAAGAGGAATAGATGACTTTATTGTCTTGTATTTCATCTTCCTGAAGTGTACTAGGAACACAACTCAATACAATTTTTAATAAATGCAATCCTAAGAAGGCATTTTAAAAGGCCTGTGCATTGAACATTCTGTCTTGACAAAATAAACTTAACTCAGAGTCAAAGAAGATGCGGAATGGTTTAAAAAACATACTTCAGTCTTGTTTCCAAAACAACAAACTAATGAAGCTAGAGGAAGGAAGAGATTTCTTTAAGAGAAAGGCTGAGCCTTGAGCCAACACACTGAGCAGATAGGAAGAAGAAAACATGACTCTGAAGGTCCGGACAGAAAATGGTGAAGTTTCAGGTCTACTACTCTTAAGGAGGCTATTAGAAGAGGGAAGATAGTTTTAGTAGTTATTAGACAGTAATACGTGGCTGGAACCCAAAGAAATCAAACAGAGAAGGAGGGGCAAGGCAAAATCTCAAAGAACAAATAAATTGATTGCTCCCAAGGAGGAAAGGATTAGAGAAATTAGTGAAAGCTGGCTTCTTAAAGCTGCCAGGAGACAGTTCATTGCAAGAACAATTCAGAAACCATGCTTTCAAGATTGTATAGCTACGTCAAGTGGCTACTGAAAACGATATTTATGAAACACACAATCTGTCAGACAGTTCATTGCAAGAACAATTCAGAAACCATGCTTTCAAGATTGTATAGCTACGTCAAGTGGCTACTGAAAACGATATTTATGAAACACACAATCTGTCAGAGAAGAAAGTAAATAGTTATATAAATATTCATTTAATTATAATGGCATTAAGTGCTGTACAGAATAACTACTGGGTAAATAGTATGTGGTAATCTGAAAAATGAGTATATAAAACTAATCTCCACTTTTTCATTAAAACTTAACATGTTTTAACTACAACAGGAAATAGTTTAATATTGAAAATACTTCAGCGACAAGGACTTCTAATGAATATTTACTTATTAGTACTCAAAACTGAATTACTAGAATTATTTTATCCATAATTAAATAATTTAGCCTCCCAATTTCTTTCCAATGATGGTTTCAAATGCTTTTATTAATCATATTTATTTTTTAATGTTTATTTATTTTTGAGAGACAGAGCACAAGTGGGGAGGGGCAGAGAGAGAGAGAAACACAGAATCTGAAGTGGCTCCAGGCTCTGAGCTGTCACCCCTCAGCCCAGCATGGGGCTTGAACCCATGAACTGTGAGATCATGACCTGAGCTGAAGTTAGAGGCCAACCAACTGAGCCACCCAGGTGCCCCTATGTTAATCAGATTTACAATATAAACCGTGCTGTTTAATATTTCTGATCAGAGTTCAAAGTATTAAAAACTATATAACATTTCCTAAAATTATGAGGCTAATGATTAAAAGAAGACTTTTTAGGATATAAGCCTCATCAGCCTATCCATCATATTTTTAAATATTGTTTTAATATCTTTAGAGTTAGTATTCCCAAGTATAGAACATTTTAAAAATCAGTTTACAATTATACCAAAATAAATAAATAAAATACCTAGAAATAAATTCAGCCAAGGAAGTAAAAGATCTATATTCTGAAAACAGTAAGACATTGATGAAATAAATTAAAGATAACACAAACAAATGTAAAGATATACAAGCTCATGGATTGGAGGAATTGATATTGCTAAAATGTCCATACTACCCAAATCAATTTACAAATTCAGTACAATGCCTATCAAAATGCCAAGTACATTTTTACAGAGCTAGAATAATCCTTTTATGGGACCATAAGAGACCTGGAATAGCCACAGCAATCTTGAGAAAGAAGAACAAAACTGGAGGTGTTCCAATCCCAGATTTCAAGATATACTACAAACCTATTGAAATCAAAACAGTATCGTACTGGCACAAAAACAGACACATAGATCAATGGAACAAATCAGAGAGCCCAGAAATAAACCCACACCTATATCATCAGTTAATCTATGGCAAAAGAGGCAAGAATATATAGTAAGAAAAAGTCTCCTCAATAAATGATGTTGGGAAAATCAGATAGCTACATGCAAAAGAATGAAAACCACATTCTTAAATCACATTCTTATGCCATACACAAAAATGAACTCAAAATGAACTCTACATGTGAGACCCAAAACCATAAAACTCCTAAAAGAAAACATAGGCAAAAACCTCTTTGACATCAGCTTTAGCAACATTTTAAAAAATATGTCTCTTAAGGGAAACAAAAGCAAAATTAAACTGTTGGAATGACACCAAAATAAAAAGGTTTTGCTAGCAAAGCAAACTATCAACAAACCAAAGAGGCAACCTACAAAAGGGAGAAGATATTTGCAAGTGATATATCCAATAAGGGACTAATATCCAAAATATATAAAGGATTTATACAACTGAACACCAAAAAAAAAAAAAACCTCAAACCCAAATAATCCAATTAAAATATGGGCAGAAGATGTGAACAAACAACAAAACAAAACAAAATGTGTATTTTTCCAAAGAAGACCTACAGATGTCCCATAGACACATTAAAAGATGATTGACATTGCTAATCATTATCGCATTAGGGAAATGCATATCAAACCTGCAATAAGATATCATCTTATACCTGTGAAAATGGCTAGTATCAAAATGACGAGAAAAACAAGTGTTGGTGAGTATGTGGAGAAAAGGAGTCTTCGTGCACTTTTGGTGGGAATGTAAATTCACACAGCCCCAGTAGAAAGCAGTACGAAGATTCCTCAAAAAATTAAAAATAGAAATACCAGTTTTTGGTATTTTCCTAAAAACCATGAAAACACTATTTTGAAAAGATAAATGCATCTCTAGGTTTATTGCAGCATTATTTATAATAACCAAGATATGGAAGCACCTCAGGTGTCTTTCAATAGATGAGTAGATTAAAAAGATGTGGTGTATGTATACAGTGGAATTCTCAGCCATAAAAAAGAATAAGATCTTGCCTTTTGTGACAACATGGATGGATCTAAAGGGTGTTATGCTAAGTGAAGTAGGTCAGACAGAGAGGACAAATGCCATATGATTTCACTTATAAGTGGAATCCAAAAAACAAAACAAATGAACAAACAAACAGACTTAAATACAGAGAACAAACTGGTTGTTGCCAGAGGGGAAGTGGATGGGGGGCTGTGCAAATAGGTGACAGGGAAATTTTTAAAAATTATAATATCGTATTTTACAAAGAATAACATCTGTTAATTCTCCTGAGTTTTTTTCCAGTGCTAAAGTTGTCTGCACTTTGAGACAAAACAAAAAACATAAATGATCAATGCTTTAAAATGCATAGTAGGTATCTACTGCATGTATCTCATTTGCTTATGAAAAGGCAAACCCCTGAATCCAAATTAAAAGATGAAAGTAATAAAAAGGATACCTTTAAATGTTTAATTATTGCATAAACTTGGTGCGTAGACTCTTATCCTTTACAAAAAAATTAAAAATATGATTGTGAACTAAGTGATTATAAATAATCCTGTTTTCAAATGAAGAAGTTAGAAAAAATTCTCCTTTTGGAAATATAAGATTATATTGTTAAATTGTGTGTTAACAGAATACTTTTTGTTTACTGCTTTCCAAAAAAAAAAAAGTTGCCACGATTACAGACAGACTTAGTGTAGAGACAAACATAAAAAGTTTTAAAATCTCTTGAAAATATTACATAAAATGTATACACTTCTTTCTTTTTTAAAAATTTGAAACAACCACCTATGTATAGAAAAGGTGGAAGTACAATACAAAGAACTATTTTTCTGAATCATTTCATGGGTTGCTAACCAGATGCCCTATCACTCTGGAACATGCTAGAGGGTACTTCCTACAAACAAGGACATTCTCCTACCTGACCACAGTACAACCATCAAAACCCGAACATTGCCCTGATACCTGCACTGATTGATTGACTGATACCTGCATTGCATTGATACAGCTACCATTTAATTCTCAGAACTCACTCAAGTTTTGCCAATAGTCTCAATAATACCCGATACCAAAAAGAGTCTAATGTAGAATCAGATACTACACTTAGTTTTCGTTTCATTTTATTTTGTTTTTGTTTTGTTTGTTTTGAGAGAGAGAGAGAGAACAATCAGGGGAGGGACAGAGAGAGACAGAGAGAGAAAATATCCAACTGACTGAGCCACCCAGGTGCCCCAGTTTTCATGTTCCTTTGGTCTCCTTCAGTCTTCCTTTGACTTTCATGACTTTGACGCTTTTGTGAATTACAGACCAGTTATTTTGTGGAATGTTTAGTTGTGGTTTAGGATTAAATTTAGATATCTGTAGCAGAAAGATCACAAGTCGGGTGCCTGGGTGGCTCAGGCTCAGTCAGTTAAGCATCAGACTCTCGATTTCTGCTCAGGTCATGATCTCACAGTTCGAAGGATCGAATCTGTGTCAGGCTCTGTGCTGACAGCATGGAGCCTGCTTGGGATTCTCGCTCTCCCTCTCTCTCTCTCTGCTCCTCCCCTGCTCTCTCTCCTTCTTTCTCTCACTCTCAAAATAAATAAAAATAAACTTTAAAAAAGGAACATCACAAAAGTGATACTATATTCTTCTCATTGCAATCCTATCATTCCTCTACTGACACAATGACATGAATCATGGGTTGTCTGCTTTGATTCACTTATTCAAGCATCCCTGCGAGACTATTTCTCCCCTCCTCCGCATCTCATCTGTGTCGTCAAGAAGCGTTTTGTGGTGAGGCACTGAAATTATGAAACTATCCCATCCCTTCAAATGTTCAGTTTATTCTTTTGTTGACATGTGCATGAACTCTTGGTTCCCTAATGTATTGCGTGGTTTATAATCCGTTACCACCATTACTTACTTCATGCTAAACTGTCCCCCATTTGGCCAGTGGGAGCCAAGTCAGTCTGGTTTCAGTGTCCTTTTAACATGAACCCATCATTCTTTGAGCCCTCCTTTGCTTTCTGGAACAAGATGTTTTAGATTCTTTCCTTGCTTTACCCTTGAAATCAACCATTTCTCCAAGAACCTTGGTTCCTTTTAGTAAAAAATGGTACTTAAAACTTAGCTCAGGCTGTCCCTTGGAACTCACAGGGTGTGCTCATCGCTCTTAGGTTGTTCCTGTTCCCAGTCTCTTTCAGCAGACAGAGCTAGAGGGGAAAATGTATTCATCCGGCGTATGCACTCATGAGTGTCCACATATACACACACATTACGTCTATAGTCATCTATCTTTATATGTTGGAACACACATTTACACAAGTATCTGCAATTCCAATGCCAAATCACAGGGTTCTAGATTTAGCTCTCTGTCTCTGTCTAGCTTTAACTCCTTGTTCCAATAGCAAGAATGTGGCTTATTCTTAATATGTGTAATTATTTGATCAGCCCTCCAGTCTGCAAGGAGTCTCCCGGCCCCACCTTCCGTGGATGCTGTGCCCACGTGGCCCAAGCTCCGATAGCCTGCCTCGGCCGCCCCACGCCTGGACACCTTCTTCATCCCACTCAAGCTCTGACTCTCAACCCACGCTGACCCCACGCACGCCCTCCTTTCCCTTACACCCCGCCGGGCAGCCCTCCACAGCCCCGTGTTGGCCGCTGCACTGCCCCTCCTGGCACCCGAGCGCTTGCTATTCTCTCCCCGTAAAACTAATTCAGAACCTGTGCATCAAGGGGCAAGAATAAGGAGGTCCAAATCAAGGTTTGAAGTCTAGTCATGTTCTTCCTCTGTTCACTTGCCTCCCACTTAAACATACACAAAAGAGGAATAGAACGACAAGATCTAGCTCCTTCAACCTTCTCCCGTGCCTGTTCGTCAGGAGGTTGTGTGTATAACTGAGTGTTTCACGTTTATGCTATGGCCGCCAGATCACCACCGAAGCTCTGTGTTCACTGCTTCCTACCCGGCCTGACCAATTTCCCGGCCACGGTGCAAACCATTCAGCACCCCATTAAGGGGGAAAAACCAAAGTGGATCATTGACTACATTCTTCCTGTTCTTTGAGAACTGTGCATGGAGAAACAACCTTTTTAAAAAGAAAAACCTGCTTTCAAACCTTAAAAAAACAACAACAACAGATAACAACTTAAAGAAATTTTGTTTTCATTACAAATTTGTTCTAATAAAAATTACAATAGTTATCCCAGGAGTTTTGTTTACTTCCATTAGGGAGAATAAATAATTTTTCTGGAATGAAGGAAAACTCTCTTCAAGGAAGAGAGGGAGAACGGTGCCTGCTTTCAGGAGTTTCTGACACAGAACAATGGGAGAATGTCATTAGTTAGGAATATCCATCCCTTAGCTAGAGAGCGTGTTTGTTCCTCTTACTGACATTCAGCTGATAGAGGGAAAGCCAAAACAATCCAGGGGAAAGGGTCAGTGCTATGAGGAGAGAGTCGAGCAGGCAAGCTGAGGCGGCCACAGGAGGGCCGAGGCTGCTGACCTTGGCACATAAATCAGCACTCGCAGGTCCTTGCAAGAGGCCACTTAACTTCTCACCAAGGACACCTCTGGAACGGCTCATCTCTGTTTTAATGTCAGAGTTCGGGAAGCTCAGCTTTATTCTTTTTTTTTTCTATGTTTATTTATCTTTGTGAGAGACAGAGTGTGAGCAGGGGGCGGGGCAGAGAGACCTGGAGACAGAATCCCAAGCAAGCTCCAGGCTCTGAGCGGTCAGCACAGAGCCCGACCCGGGACTCGAACTCACGAACGATGAGATCATGACCTGAGCTGAAGGCTGCACCTAACCGTTTAACTGAGCCACCCAGGCGCCCCTCAGCTTTAATTATTATGCAGAAGGCGGCAGCATAAAACTCACCACATGCCAGGTTGAGGACTGTAGTTACCAAGTCTAGAATTTACACACACATACACACACACACACACACACACACACACCAGGAGAGAGAGGAGCTAGTCTCTGAAATTTGCCCTAACTCTTCCACACAATGACACTGGGCTTCAGTCATTCCTGGCTTCATTCTCCCACCCGCCCCCTTGCCCAGAACTGGTCACCTCGAGGGGCCCCTGCGTGTGAGAGCTTTGCGGGGCGTCCCCAGGGCTATTTTTAACCTGGTATTTTCTGCTTACAGGCTTTCCACTGGGGCAGCCCCAGGCCCGGGGATTCACTCCAGCTGGGAAATCTGAGAAGTCAGCTGGCCTGTGTGGCAAACGAGGTATTTTTAGCTGAGACTTGGGGATGTCAGGATTGTCATCTACTTTAGACCTCAGGGTGGGGAGACACAAAAGAGCCACACAAGAGGAGGGGTGCCAACTCTGAAGTTCCTTAGCAACAGCGGCCACTGAGCTTATTGTTGGAAGAAGATTCATGTCCACCCTGCTGGGGGAGGGCAGGCCGGCCTGGGAGGCTTCCCAGCAATAGTGCTGCACCCTCCCACGGAAGCCAGGCCTGGGACACCCTCCTGCAGGCCGGGTATTTCCAGGGGCTCTCCCAACACCCACCTGCTCACCTGCTGCAGCCACATCAACGGGAACTTGTTAGAAATGCAAATTCCTGGTCCCTGCCCTAGACCTACTGCGTTAGAAATTCTGACAGTGGGACGCAGCGACCTGGGTGATATATATCAAGCCCTCCAGGTGATTCCCATGCTCACTGCACGTGAAGAAGCAGTGGTCCAATTACATTCATTAACGTTCAGAGATAAAAGGTCATAGGAGCAAACTTTTACCCGTACCAAACCCGCATGGCAGTAAGTTTTTGAAAATTAAGAGACATTCATTCTTTGCACAATTTTAAAGCATTGAGTGGATGGTAGAGAGAGCTGGTAACTTTTTCTGAACCATATTTTTCCTCTTGTGTGCGGTACCCTAATGTGACAAACCTCTCTCTGCAGTTCATCCTCAAGGACAATGACAAGACATCAACTGAGTTTTGCCAGCAAGGGCTGCCACTGAGTCAGAGTCAGAAACAGACCCCACTGCTCGGGGAGAGTGGCCATGACGCATCCCAACCCTCGGAATGAATGACTGAGCATAGGTACCCGAGACTGCGCCCCAATGAGGCCCGTCATTCTAATTGTGTAAGGGGATGTAGTCCTTCTCAACACGGTTTTAGAAATGATGTTACTGGGGTGCCTGGGTGGCTCAGTCAGTTAAGTATCTGACTTCTGCTCAGGTCATAATTGCATGGTTCATGAGTTCGAGCCCCGCAAGGGCCTCTGTGCTGACAGCTAAGAGCCAGGAGCCTGCTTCGGATTCTGTGTCACCCTCTCCCTCTGCCCTTCTCCCTTTCATGCTCTGTCTCTCTCTCTTTCTCAAAAATAAAAAAACATTAAAAAATAAAAACAGAAATGATGTTTCTATTAGACTAGTAGTAAGGAATTCGTTTCTTATGGCTGCTGTAACAAATTACCACAGAGGCTTACAACAACACAAATTTACTTCCCTATGATTCTGGAGGTTGGAATCCGTTTCACTGGGCCAAAGTCAAGGTGTATCAGAGCTGCTTCCTTCAGAAGGCTCTTGGGGGACAATCTGTTTTCTTGCCTTTTTCAGCTTTTAGTGGCGCCCTGTCTGCAGGGCATGGCTGGTGGGCCCTCCGGCATCTTTAAAGCACTTCTGTCCAATCTCCACACCTGCCATCTCATTGCTTCCTCTTCTGAGGATCCTCCTGACCAAGGACTTGGTGATTACGGCAGGTCCTCCCATTTAATCCAGGATAATCTCCCCATCTCAGAATCTTAACTAATCACATCTGCAAAGTCCCTTTTGCCCTATAAGGAGGCATTCACAGGTCCCAGGGATTAGGACATGGATATATTTAGGGGGCTACTCTTCAACCTATCATACTCCACATGGTTTAGTCCTATCCAAAATGCTAGACGCTAGCCACATGTGGTTATCGAGCATTTGAAATGAGACCCATCTGAATTGGGATGTGCTGTAAGAGAACTGAAATCTGAAGACCTGTTATAAACAAAAAGTAATATAGGGGCGCCTGGGTGGCTCAGTCGGTTGAGCATCCAACTCTTGGTTTTGGCTCAGGTCATGATCCCAGGGTCGTGGGATCGAGCCTGGTGTCAGGCTCTGCACTGAACTTGGAGCATGCTTAAGATTCTCTCTCACTCTTCCCCTGCCCCTCTCAAAAAAAAAAGTAATATATTTCATTAATAATTTTTATAAGGATTCCATGTTAAAATTATAAAATTCCAGATTGAGTTAAATAAAATATGTTACTAAAATTAATCTGTTTCTTTTGCTTTTTCAAATGCAGCTACTACACAGGCTTAAATTACACATGTGGCCGACATGATATTTCGAAGGGAGAGAGCTGCTGTAGACCACAAACAAAGCAAAGTAGTGGTTAATTTCAAATGCTTTATTTTTGTCATACTCATACTCAGAAGGGAGCCCAGTTGTAGAAAGCAGCATTTCTTCTTTCAAGCTTCTCTAGAGAGAGCAACTAAACACAGAATTGAGATTTCAGGGGTGCCTGGGTGGCTCAGCTGGTTAAGCCTCCGACTTCGGCTCAGGTCCTGACCTCACGTTCATGGGTTCGAGCCCCCCATCAGGCTCTGTGCTGACAGCTCAGAGCCTGGAGCCTGCTTCTGATTCTGTATCCCCCTCCCTCTCTGCCCCACCCCACTCACGTTCTGTCTCTCTCTGTCTCAAAAATAAATAAAACATTAAAAAAAATTTTTTTAAATTGAGATTTCAAATGAAGACGGATATCATCATGGGGTGTGCACAACTAAATTCTCCACAGATAACAGTAACTAAAAAAAAAAAATTTGTCTAGCAACTTGAGTTTTTACAAAGAACCTCCACAAAGCATTATTTCACTGAATCCTCGATCACAAACCTGGGAGAGGGACTTTGTTCCCATTTTGCAGAGAAGGAAAACTGAGCTGAAGGGAAATTTACTTTCTGGCGGCACAGCCAGCTACTAAGCGATGAAGCGAGAGTCTGAGCCAGGTCTGCATGCTCAGGGCTGCCTTGAGCCTATTTCCTGGCTTGGGTTGAACGATTTAATCAGGTTCACTCTACTTCCTGAATTATTTTATAACCAAGCTTCCTAACTTTCAGAGATCCAATAACTCTTCCTTCTTCCTAAAAAAAAAATTGTATTCCTTTTTGCTACTCGGAACACTTGTTATTATTATTTCTTAACTGAATATAGACGGGTGCATCTCCTACTAAGCCATTTAAGGAAAATGACTTTTCTCCTGTGTCGGACTGCTCCTCGGCTACACTCAGAGGCATACCTGGCTCCAAACTTGATTGTGGGTCATCCGTTGGAAGACGCCAACACCCATGACTGTCTCGTCCCACTCTATCCACCCCTCATAAGATGTATGCATCAGTGAAATGTTCAGCTCTGACTTCTAGCCAGAAAAGGTACCCCAGAGAGATTTCCTCTTGATCAGTCTTCCTTGGGGTTGAACAGGCAATGTTGCACTTTGGCAGATGGTCACCATAAGAAGAATCAGCAAAAAGAGCCACAAAGAGGGAAGCAAACATTAAGGTCTGCTAGGATGGCTCTTGCCCAGGCAGCACTTCTCAAATGTTAGAAAGAGAGGAAGGAAAGAAAAAAACAAAGGTACAATGTGCTGCTCATTTTCTCTGCCACATTAACTCTTCAGCGTTTAGACCAAGCTTGGAGAGGGTCAGGTTCAATGACGTCATTTTACACATGAGGACACCAAGATCAGATTAAGTGAGTTCTGTAAAGTCTCAAAGCACCTTAGAATCATATGAAGACTAGAATACCCACTTGTGATTTTCTGTTTTTGTTCAACTCGGACACAATTGTTCTGAATGATCACAGACAACTACACTAAGTAAACTCATAGTTTTGATCTCCAAACCAGAGTGCAGATGAGTGGCACCTTGCTTGCGGGATGAGGCTCTGAAATGGGCACACAAAGGGGAAAATCAGGTACAGTCAAAATAATCCTTGAAAATCCTTAGGAAAAGTGCCACACTGGAGACCAATACAACTTCTGTCAATAAATCCCACATGGTCAGTGTTTCCAGAGACGGAACAGGTTCATCAGTTTAGTACCAGATTAATGAACTGGCTTGAGGTCAAAGGACAAGAAGGCACAGATTTCTAAACACAGGATCACATGTACACCTGCAAGATGAATACATAGAAAGGCATGAGTGTTCTGAAACCAGCAGTAGATCCCCAGGGTGCCTGGGTGGCTCAGTTGGTTAAGCATCTGTCTTCAGCTCAGGTCATGATCTCACAGATCTTGAGTTCGAGCCCCGTGTTGAGCTTTGTGCTGACAGCTCAGAGCCTGGAGCCTGCTTCTGATTCTTTGTCTCCCTTTCTCCCTGCCCCTTCCCTGCTCATACTCTGTCTCTCTCTCCTTCAAAAATAAATAAACATTGGGGCACCTGGGTGGCTCAGTCGGATAATCATCCAGCTTCAGCTCAGGTCGTGATCTCACAGTTCGTGGGTTTGAGCCCCATGTTGGGCTCTGTGCTGACAGCTAGCTCACAGCCTGGAGCCCGCTTCAGATTCTGTATCTCTTTCTCTCTTTGACCCTCCCCTGTTCACGCTGTTTCTCTCTGCCTCTCAAAAATAAATAAAAAACATAAAATAAATAAATAAGCAAACAAACATTAAAAAAATTAGAAGACAAACAAAAAACAGTAGATCCCCTTCTAGAATCTTGGGCTCTAGTTCCGGGGCACTAAGCAGGATGACAGAGAGTGACTCATACTAAATTAAACAGCTAGCCCTCTTCCCCACGCTCCTGAGGCAGTATCCATTGCTCAGTTGAAAACTAAAGCTCCCGACATGCATGAATCTCTGTGTTTTGTTCACTGGTGTACCCCAATGCCTAGTACTGTGCCTGGCGCACAAGTGGTTGTTGAGCAAGTGGATGGCTCTACACCTCCTTTGGTCCAGGCTGTGTGGCCAAATTCTCAGAAGCTGAAGGAATCCAGGTCTAGCACATGACCTCTCAGGGTATTTATTATGCTGCCCTTGCCAGAAAAATTCACGTGGAACTCTTCATAGAGGTTTTTCACTATTCGTAGGTTCATGGACCCCAGACTAAGGTTTCCTGGTGCTACTGTGACCCTTTAGCAGAATGATCTTCATGGCTTTGGAGGTTCACTTTCATAGCTACATGAAGACCTTTCTTTAAAAGTCTCCCAACTGCTAGAAATAAACGGTGCCCTTCCACGGTCAGCCGAAAGGCTCACAGGGGCTGCGAGCTAAGCACAATAGTGGCACCAAAACGTTCTTTGCCACCCTCCCCGATATTTGCTGTCCACTCCTAAGCCAGCCTGTTGGCTGCCTGGCCTTTCTCCATAGATGTCCTCCGGAGCTGCCGACAGAGTTTCAGCACTGATATTGAATGGCAAGATGGATCACCTAAAGGACCACCCTGGACCCCCAGCTAGCCCAGCGAGCACTGACAGGTCACTTGTCACCCCAGCTCTGATGGCTTGGACTTGTAGAAATGTACTGCAGGAGAATATTCAAACAGCTGCTGTAAGGTGAGCTGATGGAGGCAACTGCCCACAAGCCGAGAGGAAAACATAATTTATGGGCACCCTTCTGCAGAGCTCAGAGCTGAGCAAACGCTGCTGCAGAAACGCTTGGGGACAAGCCAGTGCTCCAGGACCACAGTGGCTCCACCTGAGCAAAGAGAAAGTAGAGGCCAGAGACAGGGCTGGGAATGGTGACTGGCTTGGGAAGGGGCAGAGGTTCCCGCTATCCAAAGATGAACCACCCCATGGATTCCACACCCACGTGGACAGCACACATAACCTCCCAACCTGCGTGATGATTCTCTGTCTGTAAGAATAACAAACACCGTGGAGCCAGCAAAGTTCCAGAAACAAAATCAACCTCTATGGGGTTGGGAATCCAGGCAGGGGACTGATTACCCATCTATGCATCTGTGCTGGCTAGAATAGTGTCCCCCAAAACACATGTCCACTGGAAACTCAGAATGTGACCTTACTTAGAAAGAGGGTCTTTACACTATATGTTAGCTAACTTGGATTTAAATAATTAAAAAGAAGAATATGAAGGAAAAAAGAAAGAAAGGGTCTTGCTTTTGTAATTAGTTAGAGTGAAGTCATACTGGATTAGGGTCAGCCCTTAATCAAATATAACCAGGGTTCTTATAATAAGAGGAAAGAACATGGTGACCCAGGGAAGAAGGACTGTTGAGGCGGAGCCTGGAGTGATTCAGCTCGGAGCCAAGGATGGCCAAGAGCCGCCAGCACCTAGGAAGAGGGGAGGAAGGATTCTTCCCTAGAACCTTCAAGGGACATGGCCGTGCTGACATTTTCATTTTAGACTTGTAGTCTCCAGAACAGTGAGCAAATCAATTTCTGTTGCATTAAGCCACCCAGTTTGTGGTTATTTGTTACAGAGCCCTTGGAAACCAACCAGCATCTATCTGTCCTAGCTAGTTCCAAATATACCGCCATACTGTCATCCATTCACAAATAACTAGTAAGTACCAACTACGTACCAGGCACCCTTCTAACAATGAACACAAACACAGAAAATCTCTGCCTGTGTAAAGCTTCTATCTCCAAGCAGGAGAACCCAGAAAATAATCAAAATAAAGAAGTAAAATATAGTCCGTCAAGTGGTGGTAAGTTCGGGAAGGGGTCCTACAGAATGAGCTGGAGGTATTAGTTTCAAGTTTACATAAATCGAACACTCCCAGTAAATTGTGATGCAAACACTGGGGTAGTCTAGTAGTGTCATTTTTGTAAAAAATAATACAACATGTGAGGGTATAAGGGAGAGAGAAGAGCCTTCCTCTTTTATGTTGGAGTTTCTGCTCTAAATGTAGGAACACCATCAGCCATAAAGTTCATTGTGAAGGGAAAAGAATACATTAGCAAAAATCATCAAGGCTGAGTGGAAATGCCCAAGGACTTTGTGGCTAATTCACACTTGTTGGCTGATCTGTAAAGGAATCTAGCCATTTACCCTTCAACAAATGCCCCATGTCAAAGACCTCAACATCACAGAAGTGATTTAGCATTACAAAACCACTCTTTGGGAAGAAAAGAAGCAAAAGGAGGCAACTGAACAGAAAACCTGTATCACCCAAGAGCCTCGTTAAATTATTACTCAAGTGAAAGAAAGCTCAAGAGAACATTCCACATTGAAGGACATGTTCTATTGACAGAATATGGTAGCCACTGGTCACATGTGGTTAGTGAGCACTTGAAACATGTCTGGTGAGACTGAAGAACAGAATTTTTAATTTGATTTAATTTTGATGAATTTAAATAATGACCCTAATTAAATAACACTGTGTGACCAGCAGCTACTCTATTGGGGAGCACAAGCTTTAGAATCACAGAAGCCTGGCTGTGCAGAAAAGCCAAGGAGCCTCCTTGGATCCGAGAATGGGACCAACTCTGCAAGTAAAAATGGGTTAGGGAGACTTCATAGAATGCACAACTATCATGGATGGTATTCCTAGGACATACTTATTTCCTTAACTCTCACAGCATTCCTATAAATGGCCAGTAGTATCATCTCCATTTGCTGGATGAAGGTTGAACATCAAGGTTCAACAGGAGTATCTGACTTGCCCAGGGCTTTCTAGCTTTCAAGGGGGTAAAGCCAGAGATTTGAACTTAGCTTAGACACCAAAATCCATACTCTACTCTCCGGGGGCCACCACCTAACAGCACCTTTCACTCTGGTGATTTTTTTTTTTCCATTCCTACCCTCACTGAACAGTCTAAAACACAAAAGCATGTATGTGTGTGCACATTGCAACCTGACTGGATTTTGTGGAAGAGGTTAAGTCTGGAGGTTGCTTGAGTGTTTCCTGTGGATCTGGAGTTCTGTACCAGGCAGTATTCCTCCTGCCGAGCAGCCCCATTTTCCGCTTGGCCAGACAGAATGGAATGCCTACGACAGTGATGGGGCAAACGGGACGCATGGGTGCAATTCTTCCCATGCTCTCCGGGTTGCGCCAAAAATTAATGTTTTGCAGCATCTTTAATTCCAACACCTCCAGCTAAAGCGTGTGTTTTCGGATAATGATCCTGACTTCGTTAAGTAAATCCTGAACTTGGCTCCCCTTCTGGTAGCAGTCGGCATTCCTATGTAGAGTTTTGTTTCCATCAGCAAACTACTCTACACAAAGAAAAACCTAAAAACTACAAATATGTACAGAGAAGCCGTCGTAGTCTTACACAAGAATTATTGGTCTTTGCCGTGCATTGTTCTCAGAGGTTCCCCGCGGGAGGAAAGCTCCACCTTCTGCACTGCGAGGACCGCTTCCCAGGGAATGCCCAGCCCGGGCGCCTTCCGGTCCGGCTCACTGCTCCGAGCGCCCGGGGCTCGGTCCGGGCTCCACCAGCGGTGCTAAAAGCGCCGACACCGCCATCCACCGGCCCCAGGCTGGTGGCACTGGGAGTGCGGCGCCCGCCACGGGAGCCAGAGCAGAAGTCCCCACAGGATCCGACACGACCCCACCTTCCTCCCGCCCGCCTAGCCCTCAGTCCCCGCTCGCGGAGCGCGGTCACTGGTCCCCGACTCCGTGCAGCCGGCAGCGCGCGGATTCTGCGCCCCTTCTGCCCCCGAAAAAGAAAGGCGGTCGCAAATCACACCCTGTTCCTGGGGGTCTCAGGCCCGTGCGAACCGTCTGTGATGCCCTTCCCTCCCTTTCCTCTCCCGAACTAGGGGCAGCGCGGTCCCTTCCCCAGACCTGACCCGGGCCCGCCAAACCCAGAGGAGCTCGGAGCCTGCGCCCCCCGGAGGCCGGCGCCCGGCGTGTCCAGGCGGATTTGCGCCAGAGACAGTTTGCGGGAGTTCCCGGCGCGCTGCAAGCCCGCCGGGTTCTGAGATGTGCTGACGCTCAGCATGGGCCAGCCAGCTCCGGGCACCAGCGGGTCGCGGGGGCAGCGAGCGCGAGTCCGGCTCTGCGAGGGACGGAGACCGAGGGGCGCGCAGTCGGAAAGCAGGCTTACGTCTGGGGTCAGCCGGGCTGCTGCGCAGGGCTCCCGGCGCCGGGGCGACCGCGACGCTGGCGCGAGGAGGAAGCCGGGGATCCCCGAGGGGCTCGTTCCGACGGCTCCTGCTGCGGCCTCCCCAGGCGCCCGCGCGCCGCCTGGTCCACTGGCCGCGTGCAGGGCGCCCGGCCGAGGAGGGACGCTGCAGGGGACGTGCCGACGCGCCTGCCCAGGAGAGCTGGGTCTCCGGACAGACCCGACCCGGGCGTTGAAGGAAAGTCTGCTCATGACCTAGCGAGAGTCGCGGACGCTGAGCGACCCGTGGGGGATGGTGCGCCCGAGAACTGGTGCTGGGAGCTCCACGGCGTGCTGGGCAAGCCCAAGCTCACCGACGGCTGGGGAGGAAGGTGGCCCCCGGGAGAGGACGACGCAGGGGAAGGTGGGGTTGACCCTGAATTCATCTGGACTGAGAGGTCACCCGACCTGTTGGCGGGCAAGCGCAATTCGTGGATCTTACCTGCTCCGGGGCCCCGGCTGGGCGGTAGCGCTCTTCCCGAGCCAGGGCTGGGGACTGTTTCCTGGAGAACATGTCTTGCTTTTTCCTCTGCCACTCTTATCCAGGTGGCTTTTCTTTCCCCTTTGTGCCCCTTTAGGGGTCGGGGTAGGGGGAACGTACTACGGACGCCTTGCTCCTCACTCAGGAAGAGACAAGTTGAACTTCAAGGGACAGGGGCCCCACATTTTGTCTGCTCGACAGATCCCACCCGCGGACCACTCCCTCCTGTCACTGCTGTCTCCGGGTCCCACCCATACGTGCCCTTAAGGACAGATCCACCGCAACCCCACCTCTTTTGCATTTGAAGAAGTTACTCTTCAGGGGACAGAGGGAAGGCCAAGCAGACTGCTAGTACCCTACCCCCACCCGCAGATTTACACCCCGTGAGGACGGCAAGAAAAGAAGACCTGAAAGTTTGGGCTGTGGGAGGCAGAATAGTTGGGAGCAAAAGAGTTACTTTTCGGCTCCCTCAAAACCTCCTTATCGCATCCTAGACCATTTTCTTTTAGCCAGCGCTTAGCCAAATAAAAATTAAAAAAAAAAAAAAAAAACCTGCAGGCACTGGCAATAAAAGGCCAACTTTGTTTTCTCAAGAAAAGATTTAACGTTTTGAAGGCAAGTATTATTTGCATTAGACAAATAGAAACCTGCCTTCTGTTACATGCTTCCTGAAGAAACTGCTTTTGCAAAACTGCCTGAGACTCTGCTGAGGTTGGCAGGGGTGTGGGAGGACCTCGGCTGCTTCCCTAGTAAGCCCAGGTGGCAATTTCCTAGGGAGGGCGTCCGCAGGCTGCCACTGAGCGGTCCAGCAACTCTGCGTTTCTGTCCGTGGCAGCATCCGCTCCTCTCCAGCCGGCGTCAAGGAGGGCACTGCAGGTAGTTACAGGGTAAAGATCACTTTATCATTTGAAGCCCAAGACAAGTTGTCAAATGTCTGGGAGTTGGGGGGGGGGGCGCAAGGAGACTACACTGCATTTTTCTTAAAAATGAGTTTTCATCCAACTCCAGTCTAGTGGAAATTTCAAAAATGATTCATGAGGTCATTGAATGAGCCCATCTCCATTTTTCTGGTGGAGGCCATGCATAGTCAACAAAGTATGCACCAGGCACCTGTTCCTTGAATATTATTGCTGGGGGAGACTGTCTACACTTGTACAGCTGGGGGGGAAGTCCTTATTTTGCTTCTGAAATGAAACGAAAAAGTAAAAAACTGTTCCAAGCATCAGATTTGAAATCCAGTATCTGACAAGTTTATCATAATCAATAAAAATTAAGCTCTTAGTATCTGAGGCAAGCTTTGTGTTAAGCACTGTACATGCATTCTCTCTTTTGTCTATCAACCACTTTATGGAGTAGGTACTATTATTGTTTATTTTGGAGAGGAGAGGGATTTAGGGAGCTGAAGTAGCCAGTCTAAATTTTCCCAGCTGGACCAGTGCTGAGCTGGGATGCCCCGGAGGCAGTGTAACTTCAGGACTGTGTTCTTATTAAAATACTGCCTCCTCAGAAGTCATCACTGCAGGGACACCAGTCAGAAAACAAGGACCCTAGGGGATTCTTCAGCCTGCTCCACCTTGAGCAAATCACGTGGGCTTTCTGAGCCACAGTTAACTTAGTTTGCAAAAGGAGGATTAGATTCAGTCTTCCCGGGTTCCACAGGCATTCTGAAGGCTAGTATGAATTTGTGTCCCCTCCTCTCTCTTCCACGTTCTGCCCTCTGGTGGAGGTGCTGCAGGAACTGTGAAATTAAAGTAGCTAACTCCGTGGATTTGAGAGAGCTGGTGTAGCTGAGTGTCCCTCTCTCTTCCACTACTATACTGTGTTCTGAGAACTAACACTGCTTGCATTGCTGGTATAAAATTTCTTTAAACTTCTTTCCAGTGGGGCGCCTGGGTGGTTCAGTCGATTAAGCGTCCAGCTTGAGCTCAGGTCATGATCTCACGGGTTGGAGGTTTGAGGCCTGCATCGGGCTTTGTGCTGACAGCTCAGAGCCTGAAGCCTGCTTCGGATTCTGTGTCTCTCTCTCCGCCCCGCCCCTGCTCATGCTGTGTCTCTCAATATATCAAAAATAAATAAAAACAAACAAAAAAGAAATATAAAATAACATAAACTTCTTTCCAGAAAAACAACAACCACCAGTTCTAGTTACCAATAGCACCGGAGTGAATACTTGAGGTATTGTTGGTATGCCAGTAAACATCTATTTTTAAGTACTTTGTAAGAAGGGCTTATCATGTAAGAAATCACAAAAATGTGAGAAGCCTCATAACATCTGAAGTACTTTGAACATGCAGAGGGCCCACAGTAAGCTTCAATGACCTGAATTATTCCTCTGTAACGATTTGCCACATTTGCTTTTCAACTTAGCAACCTTCAGCTAGTTTCTTATAATACTTTAATTTTATAAAAGAAACATTTCTAGTCTTTGGAAATTTTGTCTAGCATTTCCAGTATATATTCAATTAATTCGATTATTTAAAAAATCAAATGAAGCTTAAAGAGGTTTATGGAAAAATCAACTTAAACATACTGAATATATCCCTGGAAAGGATATTTTTACAGATGAAACTTTGGTCACATATATTCCAGACCCATTTAGGGCTTAGTATTACAAATGAAGGCAATTTGAGAACAAGCCAGATATTTTAAAGCTGCAGCCGGCACCCGCCGGGGCCGATAATAGGCAAGCAGTGGCTAAGACAGATAGGCTACCCCACGACTTATCTATTTAGCTATTCATTCAGCTAATACTCATTTAGGATTTGCTAGCTGCCAGGTGAACAAGAGCTCCCTCCCTCACAGAACTGTCAGTCTAGTAGAAGAGATGCAGTAAACACACACAAATATAAGCTATGGAAAAATACTTGAAAATAATGTGGGGCTGGCTTTAGGGGATTTAGAATGTGGTGTTTTTAGCTGAGATCTAAAGATGCAAAGACTTTTTAAAAATATGAAAGAGCAAGACATAGGTGAACTGGAAATATACCTGTTGCAGGAAAGGGAGAGGATGTTTAGTTTAAAAGAAGAGATCAGCGTCCCCATACCCGCCCACTGAAATACTGTGCATATGCTAAAACTAGTGTGGGAGACATTCTGCTTTGCTGTACGTGGTATTACTAGTACATCAGTGCCCTCCTCTACTATACCAGAGCAGTCATTTGGGAAGAAGGCGATAAGAACCTGCCCAGGAAAAATGCCAAAGGAACTTTATTTTTAGCGCCCTCGAACACCTAGTGCAGTCTCCCCACCATCGGGGCCCCTTCCTGCAATTTGTCCAAATGTCCCTACCTTTGGCCAGCATTCTGCCTGGTCTTCAGAGGGACAGTGCCCCCCTCAACGACAGTGACCACAGGAGCAAAAACTGAGGTGCCTCAGTTCACGACAATTTTCCTCTGATTTGTGAATCCATTTGTAACAGAAGTCTTGAAGTTATGAGATTAAGTCACACTTACCTTTATTATTATAGCTAAGATTTTTTTAAAGTTTTTTTAATGTTTACTTATTTTTGAGAGAGACAGAGCACGAGCCAGGGAGGAGCAGAGAAAGAGGGAAACACAGTACCTAAAGCAGGCTCCAGGCTCCAAGCTGTCAGCACAGAGCCTGACGCGGGGCTTGATTGAACCCATGTGCTATGAGACCATGACCTGAGCCAAAGTTGGACACTTAACTGAGTCACCCAGGTGAGTAGCTAAGATTTTTAAGCACCATGTGGCAAGTACTTCACAAAGTGATATGTCACTTTTGTTTTTAATTCTTGAAACAAACCTACTTTCCCTTGCTGTAAAAGGAGACTATATAGGCTATCGTAGCAATTTTTAAAATGTAAACTGCTTTAAAGTAGCTGCAGACACATAATAATAGCTAATGCTTATTGCCGCTACTTTACAAAAGGAAATGAGGCTTACAGACGTTAAATAATCAGTATTATAGTGGGCTGAATAGTGTCTCTCCCGAAGCCAATGTCCATTTGGAGGCTGTCACTGTCCACATTGGGAAATAGGGTCTTTTGAGATAGAATTAATTAAAATGAGATTATACCAGCTGAGTGAACTTTAACAGATACAGAGGAGACAGAAAAGGACACAGACCCAGAGAAGAAGGTCATGTGAAGATGGAGGCGAGACTGGAGTGATTATGTCTACAAGCCAAGGCAAGGCAAGGACTGACGCCCACCCCCAGAAGCTGAGAGAGGGGCATGGAGTCGTTTTCGGTCTCCAGAAGCAACCAATCCCATTGTCGCTTTGATTTTGGACTTCTGGACTCCTGAACTGTGAGAGAATAAATTTCTGTCATTTCAAGCTACTCTGTTTGTGGTCATTTGCTATGGCAGCCCTAGAAAATGAATGCTGGCATCTACTCTGTGGCGAGGCGTGCCCACGCTGGGGTTACAGTGGTCAAGGAAACCGCAATCCTGCCCTCATGGAGCTTATGTTCCAGTGAAGCAGATGAGACAACAAACAAACACAGGATACAATGACAGGTACTGTTTGGTGCTATGAGGGAAAATATTGTAAGGTGGAGGGTGGCCAGATGATGGTGAAAAGGGAATGCCTCTCTGAAAGTGTTTCACTTCAAATGAATCTGGACTGTGGAACTTCAGGCTGCATGTGGCTATCTCTTCATGGTACCACATAAATATGTGCCCACATTAATTGCAATTGAAACTTAGAAATAAGAGAAGCTCAGCTCAGTTAGAGGCCTAACTTTCCCAACAGACCAAGATTCTGCAATACCTGAAAATAGTCTTCCAGGTAGATGCCTGGTCTCTCTTGTCCTCTGAAGGGTTCGAAGCTCCCCCTCCCAAATTCCCGTTTCTTCTAAAAGTGCTTCTTTTCTCTATGAAGCTCACCAACTTATAAGTAGACTCTGAGCCCCAAGGCTTAGGGTGGTCTAATCACTGCCACTTAGCACTTCCAAAGACCAGAGAGGAGACACGGTTGCCCTACATCAGTGCTGACCCTGGAGCTTCAACATGTGCTAACACCCACGGATGGGCAAAGGTAACACTAGGAGGAGTCACTGGGGTCATCTGGAATAACATGAAGGACCAAAAAAGCTTTAGGTCATCTTGAAACTACCACAGATACATACCTGTGTTTAAAACAATTTTTAAAAAATATTTATTAATTTATTTTGGGGAGAGCACAAGCTGGAGAGGGGCAGAGAGAGGAGGATGGAGGATCTGAAGCGGGCTCTGCACTGACAGGCTGACAGCAGAGCTCCATGTGGGGCTCATGACCTGAGCCGGAGTCTGACGCTCAACCGAGCCACCAGGGGCCCCTACAGTTAATGTTTTCTCAACATTATATGGATTTAAATACCAAGGTGACTGTATCATAAAATTTATTTTGAAATCCTTAAAAATTTTTTATAGTTTATTGTCAAGTTGGTTTCCATATAACACCCGTACTCATCCCAAGTGGATGCCCATCACCCCCCTCTTCTCCCCCTCCCCCATCAGCCCTCAGTTTGTTCTCAGTATTCAAGTCTCTCATGGTTTACCTCCCTCCCCCTCCCTTCCCCCCCTTCCCCTTCCCCATGGTCCTCTGTTAAGTTTCTCCTGTTCCACCTATGAGTGAAAACATACGGTACCTGTCCTTCTCTACCTTATTTCACTCAGCATAACACCTTTGAGTTCCATCCACGTTGCTACAAATGGCCAGATTTCATTCTTTCTCATTGTCTTGTAATACTCCATTGTATATATATATACCACACTTTCTTGATCCATTCAGTTGATGACATTTAGGCTCTTTCCATGATTTGGCTATTGTTGACAGTGCTGCTATGAACATTGGGAGACATGTGCTCCTATGCATCAGCACTTCTGTATCCTTTGGGTAAATCCCCAGCACAAAAATCAGGGCACCTGGGTGGTTCAGTCAGTTAAGCATCCATCTCTTGATGTCAGTTCAGGTCATGAAATCAACTCCAGATTGGGCCCCACTGGGATTCTCAATCTCTCTCTCTGCCCCTTCCTGCACATGAGCTCTTGCTCTTTCTCAAAATAAATAAAAAACATTAAAAAAAAAAAATAAGTAGGGGCACCTGGATGGCTCAGTTGGTTAAGCATTCCCAGTCTTGGTTTTGACTCAAGTCAGATCATAATCTTGACATGATTTTAAGCCCTGCATCAGGCTCTGCACCGGCAGTGTGGAGTCTGCTTCTCTCTCTGTGTCCCTCCCCCACTCACATACTCTCTCTCTTAAATAAATACATAAATAATAAAATTTTAACATTCATAGCCATGAAGCTCAAGCATCAGACTTCTTTGCAAAATCAAATGTTTTCAATGTTTTGCTTCCAGTTCCTATGGCAAGTTCAGCAAAGATTATACCAATTTATTTGACATTTGAATTTAATTTGGACTTAAGTAACTGAAATGCAAATACTAGGTTCTGAACACTCCCTAAAAGTTTAAGCCGAAAAACTAAAATTTCAATATAAATTTTCCACAAATTTCAAATAGTAGGCTAATAGCCTTTACAATGACACAAAGTAAATAGGAAAGTAAGGCCATGACATTCACAATTTTATCTATGTTGTTCCTAGTGGCTATCTGATAACTCTTCCATTCCTTCTCTGGTTCAGATTGAAGCAAAAATGGCCAATATGTACTGTTTTATTTCCCTCCAGAGAAGTATGTAGGCCAAACTGAACTTCATGTTGACCCTAAAGAACTATCCTGTCTCATTCATTCCTCTTATCAAGCAGCAGTTTCCACTCATTCAAGGGCGATGGGAACTGAGGCGAGGCATCACCAGCACCTCCGGCTTGGGCTGCCTCCCAGCCCATCTCCCTCCCTTGCTCCCTTCCAGTCTTTTCTCCGCCAGCAGCCAGCAGCCAGCCAATCACAACAACAGCAGCGACTATTCCCTACTTACAGCCTTCCAACACTGCTCATTGCCACTGGGATAAACCCAAATTCCTCACCATGGTCCACGGGGCTCGCAGACTTGGTGTTTGTTACTTTCCCTCCCTCATGGATTTTCCCCTCACATCTTCAAATGGAGGTCATTTGGGGCACAGCTCAGAGGGATTTTCCCAGAATACAACAGCTAGTGCCCACTTACCCCCTTCCTGCCCCCTTGCACTCCTTAACAGCTCCCTAAGAGCAAGGATCACTCTCATCTTCAGTACCTACAAAGTACCTATCACACAGGAAACGTATCTGTTGATTGAGTAAATAGCTGTGTGACTTTGGATAATCTGAACTACTGGCCAGGCAAATACACAATAGTAAATAGCTTAATTATCATTAATTCCATCAGACTCATTGCTCTGCTCACTAAATGCTTCCCAAGAAATGAGAAAGAAAACTAGCAAGAACAGAAGCCCAACAAACAGATAGGAAACAGGCTTTAGGCTTGTTTATTAGGCCAGGATTCTGAGATACAAGAAAGTGGCTCCCCAGGTAGACACCCCGTTGCTCACAGTCTTTAATACTCATCTTTTAGAGAAAGGAAATGACGATAAGTGTAGCAGCTCTGATTTAGAGCTTCTGAAACACCAACCCAATTACTCTAACATGGAAAATGGTAAAAAAAAAAAATCTAAGATCAAAACACAAATGCCATCATGAAAAGAATGACTGCCTTTCCATTCTAGGCAGTAGCTAACACTAGACAAATGTATAGACCATGAAAAATTTTTGAATTAAAGTCAGCAAAGTTTAAAAATCCTTTGTACTTCTGTTTACAACCTACTTCTACACTTTTTGGTATCTACCAATTAACTATGTTTTGCATCAAGTATTAGAGCTTTTATACATTGATACTGATACCTAGCCTAAAATTATTGGACCCTGAATCATTTAGATAATAGTAAATATTCTAGGTTACAAATTTGGTATGAAAAATTTTAATGAAAACATTAACCATACAAAAATTAAATAGCAAAACCACTTAAAATGACAATTCAAACAGATTTGGCTTACTGATAGTTCTCTATCAGCTTGTTTTCAAAAGAATGGATTATTTCCAGTTGAAATCTACTTACAGGATACAGTAAGAAGAAATGAGAATAAGTATAGGAAGCTCCTAAGCCCTGTGCTCAAGCATCTATTGCTCCTAAATAGCAGTTTTTCTTTTGTTACTTTGAGAAGACACATACAAGTTTTATAGAACATGCCAAACTTCAATTAAGTGCTTCTTACACAAGAAATAGCCACATGTGAGAAATCCAGCCTGACATTTTTTTAAAACAATGATATTTTCCTCAGAGAAACCCACTACATAAAAATGTATTTCAATAACTGATAAAAAATTCCTCCCTAATAAACCAATTTCTGGAATCTAATTATATCTAATCATAGCTTCATGTTACAATATAATAGGTCTTTTAGAGAATAATTTTTTAAGTACAAAGTAACATGATCAAGAAAACGTTTTAATAAGTAACCAAAACATCGTGAAATATTCCTTTTAATGCACATATGGCTCAGTTTCATCTTGATTTTGCGAAAAGAAAAGAAAGTTGGTTTGAAATAGTAAATGAAACAACTGTGTTAACAGGAAGCACACTGAACTGACACGTTGCCCTGCCACTGGCTATGACTTATGAAAGCCTGATCGCACAGCTTCAGTCATGCTTTTACTATTAAACAGTGTTACGCTGCCACTTCTGGTGTGCTGAGTAGGATAAAGCTTAACATTCTGTCCTTCTAACAACAGCTGGAAGAGAACACCGAGATGCAAGTGAATATATACGTCCTACAGTATACACTTCCTAACGTCCCAGATTTAGCTTCTCCAGACCCAATCTGAGGTATGTGAGCGGATCAGAACTTGTCAGGCCACGTATGGGCTATGTACCACGCACACGCTAAAACCGCCAGAGCACAGGCTGGAAGGAGGTAGTGTTTGTACTTCTGCCACAGCGTCAGCTCCACTGACACTTCATCTCTTCTCCTGTTCTTCTTCCGACGCCCTTTCAGTCTGTTTTCAAAAGCCTCCAGTTCCGCCTAGGTCAAAAACCAAAACAGTATCATTTTTATTAAATTCAATACATATGTTGATTTCAAATCTTCCACTTAGATGAAATTAAATCAATTTGTGAAATGTTTTAATAGTAATGGCATATAATAAATATATTGATTTGATTATTTTTTTTAAACTCTCCACTACGGATTGTAGTCAACAAATTCAGAGTTTAGGTAAGCAAGAAGGGAAATGGGGAGTAATAGAAGAGATTAGTTCAGATCATAGGCCTGACTCTGGCACAAAACACAGAAACATCTGATTACATAAGGGTGCCCTAAATATAGACATTAGGGTTTGTGTGTGTGTGTGTGTGTGTGTGTGTGTGTGTTCAATTACTTTAATAACACTACATTTACCATGTTATCACCATGGAATGTAAATTCAGGTTAGACAAGAAAATTTTACAAGTGCGATAGCACTCTAGAGTATACCAAAGTTTGTGTATAATGTCTGACCAAACCACCTTGCTGATAAATAACTAATCACTTCAATTATAGGTAATTTGTTAACATTTATGATTCTTACCAAAAAAATAAATTTCATACATTTAAAAAGTGTTTTTCATTTACCTTTTGCATTAGTACTTAAAATACACATTTCTATTTTAAGATGACATTTAAGTTATTCTAATACAACAGCAGCATAAATATAATTCTGCAATTCTAAAAAAAGCTAAACTGAGACCCATACTTAAGTTATTCTCATGTTTACAAATGATTCTGAAATAAATACTACTTCTAAGCAGCTGTTATCAGCTTTTTAGGTTTGGTTTAAATACACACACATATTTTCAGTTGTGGGGAAGCTTATTATGTTATATTCCATGCATTGCTCCGAAAGGTTTCTAAGAGCCAACCAGCCCT